>NC_133282.1:1622727-1947272 GCF_965140265.1 Lepidochelys kempii
ATTGGTAGCACCTGTATGTGTAGGGGCTTTGTGCTGGGAGAGAAGCTGAGCCCTGATTAGGGGGCGGGGCTTAACTGACGAGGGGTCCTATAAAGGGAGCAGCCAGTCAGGCAGGGGCACAGACAGCTGCAGCGGCACAGGAGCTTGCAAACAGAGCTGTAAACAGGAGTTTGAGGGGGAGTTCTGTTGGAGGAGAAGGTATTTGTGTGTGTTTGGTTTTGTATTGGTGGTATCTGTATGTGTAGGGGCTTTGTGCTGGGAGAGAAGCTGAGCCCTGCTTAGGGGGCGGGGCTTCACTGACTAGGGGTCCTATAAAGGGAGCAGCCAGTCAGGCAGCTGCACAGACAGCTGCAGCGATACAGGGGCTAGCAAACAGAGCTGTAAACAGGGGAGTTTGAGTGGGAGTTCTGTTGGAGGAGAAGGTATATGTGTGTGTTTGGTTTTGTATTGGTAGTATCTGTATGTGTAAAGGCTTGGAGGGGCTTTGTGCTGCGAGAAAAGCTGAGCCCTGATCAGGGGGCGGGGCTTCGCTGACTAGGGGTCCTATGATTGTAGCAGCCAGTCAGGCAGCGGCACAAACAGCTGCAGGGGCACAGGAGCTAGCAAACAGAGCTGTAAATAGGTGAGTTTGAGTGGGAGTTCTGTTTGAGGAGAAGGTATTTGTGTGTGTGTTAGGTTTTGTATTGGTGGTATCTGTATGTGTAGGGGCTTTGTGCTGGGACAAAAGCTGAGCCCTGATTAGGGGGCGGGGCTTCCCTGACTAGGGGTCCTATAAAGGTACCAGCCAGTCAGGCAGCGGCACAGACAGCTGCAGCGGCACTGGAGCTAGCAAATAGAGCTGTAAACAGGGGAGTTTGAGTGGGAGTTCTGTTGGAGGAGAAGGTATTTGTGTGTGTTTGGTTTTGTGTTGGTGGTATCTGTATGTGTCGGGGCTTTGTGCTGGGAGAGAAGTTGAGCCCTGATTAGGGGGCGGGGCTTCACTGACTAGGGGTCCTAAAAAGTTAGCAACCAGTCAGGCAGCGGCACAGGAGCTAGCAAACAGAGCTGTAAACAGGGGACTTTGAGTGGGAGTTCTGTTGGAAGAGAAGGTATTTGTGTGTGTTTGGTTTTGTATTGGTAGTATCTGTATGTGTAGAGGCTTTGTGCTGGGAGAGAAGCTGAGCCCTGATTAGGGGGCGGGGCTTCCCTGACTAGGGGTCCTAGAAAGGTAGCAGCCAGTCAGGCAGCGGCACAGGAGCTAGCAAACAGAGCTGTAAACAGGGGAGTTTGAGTGGGAGTTCTGTTGGAGGAGAAGGTGTTTGTGTGTGTTTGGTTTCGTTTTGGTAATATCTGTATGTGTAGAGGCTTGGAGGGGCTTTGTGCTGGGAGAAAAGCTGAGCCCTGATTAGGGGGCGGGGCTTCACTGACTAGGGGTCCTATAAAGGGAGCAGCCAGTCAGGCAGCGGCACAGACAGCTGCAGCGGCACAGGAGCTGGCAAACAGAGCTGTAAACAGGGGAGTTTGAGTGGGAGTTCTGTTGGAGGAGAAGGTATTTGTGTGTGTTTGGTTTTGTATTGGTAGTATCTGTATGTGTAGGGGCTTTGTGCTGGGACAAAAGCTGAGCCCTGATTAGGGGGCGGGGCATCCCTGACTAGGGGTCCTATAAAGGTACCAGCCAGTCAGGCAGCGGCACAGACAGCTGCAGCGGCACTGGAGCTAGCAAATAGAGCTGTAAACAGGGGAGTTTGAGTGGGAGTTCTGTTTGAGGAGAAGGTATTTGTGTGTGTGTTTGGTTTTGTATTGGTGGTATCTGTATTTGTAGAGGCTTGGAGGAGCTTTGTGCTGGGAGAGAAGCTGAGCCCTGATTAGGGGACGGGGCTTCGCTGACTAGGGGTCCTATGATTGTAGCAGCCAGTCAGGCAGCGTCACAGAGAGCTGCAGGGGCACAGGAGCTAGCAAACAGAGCTGTAAACAGGGGAGTTTGAGTGGGAGTTCTGTTGGAGGAGAAGGTATTTGTGTGTGTTTGGTTTTGTGTTGGTGGTATCTGTATGTGTCGGGGCTTTGTGCTGGGAGAGAAGCTGAGCCCTGATTAGGGGGCGGGGCTTCACTGACTAGGGGTCCTATAAAGGGAGCAGCCAGTCAGGCAGCGGCACAGGAGCGAGCAAATTGAGCTGTAAACAGGGGAGTTTGAGTGGGAGTTCTGTTGGAGCAGAAGGTATTTGTGTTTGTCTGGTTTTGTATTGGTAGTATCTGTATGTGTTGGGGCTTGGAGGGGCTTTGTGCTGGGAGAGAAGCTGAGCCCTGATTAGGGGGCGGGGCTTCCCTGACTAGGGGTCCCATAAAGGTAGCAGCCAGTCAGGCAGCGGCACAGGAGCTAGCAAACAGAGCTGTAAACAGGGGAGTTTGAGTGGGAGTTCTTTTGGAAGAGAAGGTATTTGTGTGTGTTTGGTTTTGTATTGGTAGTATCTGTATGTGTAGAGGCTTGGAGGGGCTTTGTGCTGGGAGAGAAGCTGAGAGCTGATTAGGGGGCGGGGCTTTCCTGACTAGGGGTCCTATAAAGGTACCAGCCAGTCAGGCAGCGGCACAGACAGCTGCAGCGGCACTGGAGCTAGCAAATAGAGCTGTAAACAGGGGAGTTAGAGTGGGAGTTCTGTTGGAGGAGAAGGTATTTGTGTGTGTTTGGTTTTGTATTGGTAGTCTCTGTATGTGTAGAGGCTTTGTGCTGGGAGAGAAGCTGAGCCCTGATTAGGGGGCGGGGCTTCCCTGACTAGGGGTCCTAGAAAGGTAACAGCCAGTCAGGCAGCGGCACAGGAGCTAGCAAACAGAGCTGTAAACAGGGGAGTTTGAGTGGGAGTTCTGTTGGAGGAGAAGGTGTTTGTGTGTGTTTGGTTTTTATTGGAAGTATCTGTATGTGTAGAGGCTTTGTGCAGGGAGAGAAGCTGAGCCCTGATAAGGGGGCGGCGCTTCACTGACTAGGCGTCCTATAAAGGTAGCAGCCAGTCAGGCAGCGGCACAGCAGCTAGCAAACAGAGCTGTAAACACGGGAGTTTGAGTGGGAGTTCTGTTGGAGGAGAAGGTATATGTGTGTGTTTGGTTTTGTATTGGTAGTATCTGTATGTGTAAAGGCTTGGAGGGGCTTTGTGCTGCGAGAAAAGCTGAGCCCTGATCAGGGGGCGGGGCTTCGCTGACTAGGGGTCCTATGATTGTAGCAGCCAGTCAGGCAGCGGCACAAACAGCTGCAGGGGCACAGGAGCTAGCAAACAGAGCTGTAAATAGGTGAGTTTGAGTGGGAGTTCTGTTGGAGGAGAAGGTATTTGTGTGTGTTTGGTTTTGTATTGGTAGTATCTGTATGTGTAGGGGCTCTGTGCTTGGAGAGAAGCTGAGCCCTGATTAGGGGGCGGGGCTTCACTGACTAGGGGTCCTATAAAGGGAGCAGCCAGTCAGGCAGCGGCACAGACAGCTGCAGCGGCACAGGAGCTAGCAAACAGAGCTGTAAACAGGGGAGTTTGAGTGGGAGTTCTGTGGGAGGAGAAGGTATTTGTGTGTGTTTGGTTTTGTATTGGTAGTATCTGTATGTGTAGGGGCTTTGTGCTGGGACAAAAGCTGAGCCCTGATTAGGGGGCGGGGCTTCCCTGACTAGGGGTCCTATAAAGGTACCAGCCAGTCAGGCAGCGGCACAGACAGCTGCAGCGGCACTGGAGCTAGCAAATAGAGCTGTAAACAGGGGAGTTTGAGTGGGAGTTCTGTTTGAGGAGAAGGTATTTGTGTGTGTGTTTGGTTTTGTATTGGTGGTATCTGTATTTGTAGAGGCTTGGAGGAGCTTTGTGCTGGGAGAGAAGCTGAGCCCTGATTAGGGGACGGGGCTTCGCTGACTAGGGGTCCTATGATTGTAGCAGCCAGTCAGGCAGCGTCACAGACAGCTGCAGGGGCACAGGAGCTAGCAAACAGAGCTGTAAACAGGGGAGTTTGAGTGGGAGTTCTGTTGGAGGAGAAGGTATTTGTGTGTGTTTGGTTTTGTATTGGTGGTATCTGTATGTGTAGGGGCTTTGTGCTGGGAGAGAAGCTGAGCCCTGCTTAGGGGGCGGGGCTTCACTGACTAGGGGTCCTATAAAGGGAGCAGCCAGTCAGGCAGCTGCACAGACAGCTGCAGCGATACAGGGGCTAGCAAACAGAGCTGTAAACAGGGGAGTTTGAGTGGGAGTTCAGTTGGAGGAGAAGGTATTTGTGTGTGTTTGGTTTTGTGTTGGTGGTATCTGTATGTGTCGGGGCTTTGTGCTGGGAGAGAAGCTGAGCCCTGATTAGGGGGCGGGGCTTCACTGACGAGGGGTCCTATAAAGGGAGCAGCCAGTGAGGCAGCGACACAGACAGCTGCAGCGGCACAGGAGCTAGCAAACAGAGCTGTAAACAGGGGAGTTTGAGTGGGAATTCTGTTGGAGGAGATGGTATTTGTGTGTGTGTTTGGTTTTGTATTGGTAGTATCTGTATGTGTAAAGGCTTGGAGGGGCTTTGTGCTGGGAGAAAAGCTGAGCCCTGATTAGGGGGCGGGGCTTCACTGACTAGGGGTCCTATAAAGGTATCAGCCAGTCAGGCAGCGGCACAGGAGCGAGCAAACAGAGCTGTAAACAGGGGAGTTTGAGTGGGAGTTCTGTTGGAGGAGAAGGTATTTGTGTTTGTCTGGTTTTGTATTGGTAGTATTTGTATGTGTTGGGGCTTGGAGGGGCTTTGTGCTGGGAGAGAAGCTGAGCCCTGATTAGGGGGCGGGGCTTCCCTGACTAGGGGTCCCATAAAGGTAGCAGCCAGTCAGGCAGCGGCACAGGAGCTAGCAAACAGAGCTGTAAAAAGGGGAGTTTGAGTGGGAGTTCTTTTGGAAGAGAAGGTATTTGTGTGTGTTTGGTTTTGTATTGGTAGTATCTGTATGTGTAGAGGCTTTGTGCAGGGAGAGAAACTGAGCCCTGATAAGGGGGCGGGGCATCACTGACTAGGCGTCCTATAAAGGGAGCAGCCAGTCAGGCAGCGGCACAGCAGCTTGCAAACAGAGCTGTAAACACGGGAGTTTGAGTGGGAGTTCTGTTGGAGGAGAAGGTATATGTGTGTGTTTGGTTTTGTATTGGTAGTATCTGTATGTGTAAAGGCTTGGAGGGGCTTTGTGCTGCGAGAAAAGCTGAGCCCTGATCAGGGGGCGGGGCTTCGCTGACTAGGGGTCCTATGATTGTAGCAGCCAGTCAGGCAGCGGCACAGACACCTGCAGCGGCACTGGAGCTAGCAAACAGAGCTGTAAACAGGGAAGTTTGAGTGGGAGTTCTGTTGGAGAAGGCATTTGTGTGTGTGTTTGGTTTTGTATTGGTAGTACCTGTATGTGTAGAGGCTTGGAGGGGATTTGTGCTGGGAGAGAAGCTGAGCCCTGATTAGGGGGCGGGGCTTCGCTGACAAGGGGTCCTATGATTGTAGCAGCCAGTCAGGCAGCGTCACAGACAGCTGCAGGGGCACAGGAGCTAGCAAACAGAGCTGTAAACAGGGGAGTTTGAGTGGGAGTTCTGTTGGAGGAGAAGGTGTTTGTGTGTGTTTGGTTTCGTTTTGGTAATATCTGTATGTGTAGAGGCTTGGAGGGGCTTTGTGCTGGGAGAAAAGCTGAGCCCTGATTAGGGGGCGGGGCTTCACTGACTAGGGGTCCTATAAAGGGAGCAGCCAGTCAGGCAGCGGCACAGACAGCTGCAGCGGCACAGGAGCTAGCAAACAGAGCTGTAAACAGGGGAGTTTGAGTGGGAGTTCTGTTGGAGGAGAAGGTATTTGTGTGTGTTTGGTTTTGTATTGGTAGTATCTGTATGTGTAGGGGCTTTGTGCTGGGACAAAAGCTGAGCCCTGATTAGGGGGCGGGGCATCCCTGACTAGGGGTCCTATAAAGGTACCAGCCAGTCAGGCAGCGGCACAGACAGCTGCAGCGGCACTGGAGCTAGCAAATAGAGCTGTAAACAGGGGAGTTTGAGTGGGAGTTCTGTTTGAGGAGAAGGTATTTGTGTGTGTGTTTGGTTTTGTATTGGTGGTATCTGTATTTGTAGAGGCTTGGAGGAGCTTTGTGCTGGGAGAGAAGCTGAGCCCTGATTAGGGGACGGGGCTTCGCTGACTAGGGGTCCTATGATTGTAGCAGCCAGTCAGGCAGCGTCACAGAGAGCTGCAGGGGCACAGGAGCTAGCAAACAGAGCTGTAAACAGGGGAGTTTGAGTGGGAGTTCTGTTGGAGGAGAAGGTATTTGTGTGTGTTTGGTTTTGTGTTGGTGGTATCTGTATGTGTCGGGGCTTTGTGCTGGGAGAGAAGCTGAGCCCTGATTAGGGGGCGGGGCTTCACTGACTAGGGGTCCTATAAAGGGAGCAGCCAGTCAGGCAGCGGCACAGGAGCGAGCAAATTGAGCTGTAAACAGGGGAGTTTGAGTGGGAGTTCTGTTGGAGCAGAAGGTATTTGTGTTTGTCTGGTTTTGTATTGGTAGTATCTGTATGTGTTGGGGCTTGGAGGGGCTTTGTGCTGGGAGAGAAGCTGAGCCCTGATTAGGGGGCGGGGCTTCCCTGACTAGGGGTCCCATAAAGGTAGCAGCCAGTCAGGCAGCGGCACAGGAGCTAGCAAACAGAGCTGTAAACAGGGGAGTTTGAGTGGGAGTTCTTTTGGAAGAGAAGGTATTTGTGTGTGTTTGGTTTTGTATTGGTAGTATCTGTATGTGTAGAGGCTTGGAGGGGCTTTGTGCTGGGAGAGAAGCTGAGAGCTGATTAGGGGGCGGGGCTTTCCTGACTAGGGGTCCTATAAAGGTACCAGCCAGTCAGGCAGCGGCACAGACAGCTGCAGCGGCACTGGAGCTAGCAAATAGAGCTGTAAACAGGGGAGTTAGAGTGGGAGTTCTGTTGGAGGAGAAGGTATTTGTGTGTGTTTGGTTTTGTATTGGTAGTCTCTGTATGTGTAGAGGCTTTGTGCTGGGAGAGAAGCTGAGCCCTGATTAGGGGGCGGGGCTTCCCTGACTAGGGGTCCTAGAAAGGTAACAGCCAGTCAGGCAGCGGCACAGGAGCTAGCAAACAGAGCTGTAAACAGGGGAGTTTGAGTGGGAGTTCTGTTGGAGGAGAAGGTGTTTGTGTGTGTTTGGTTTTTATTGGAAGTATCTGTATGTGTAGAGGCTTTGTGCAGGGAGAGAAGCTGAGCCCTGATAAGGGGGCGGCGCTTCACTGACTAGGCGTCCTATAAAGGTAGCAGCCAGTCAGGCAGCGGCACAGCAGCTAGCAAACAGAGCTGTAAACACGGGAGTTTGAGTGGGAGTTCTGTTGGAGGAGAAGGTATATGTGTGTGTTTGGTTTTGTATTGGTAGTATCTGTATGTGTAAAGGCTTGGAGGGGCTTTGTGCTGCGAGAAAAGCTGAGCCCTGATCAGGGGGCGGGGCTTCGCTGACTAGGGGTCCTATGATTGTAGCAGCCAGTCAGGCAGCGGCACAAACAGCTGCAGGGGCACAGGAGCTAGCAAACAGAGCTGTAAATAGGTGAGTTTGAGTGGGAGTTCTGTTGGAGGAGAAGGTATTTGTGTGTGTTTGGTTTTGTATTGGTAGTATCTGTATGTGTAGGGGCTCTGTGCTTGGAGAGAAGCTGAGCCCTGATTAGGGGGCGGGGCTTCACTGACTAGGGGTCCTATAAAGGGAGCAGCCAGTCAGGCAGCGGCACAGACAGCTGCAGCGGCACAGGAGCTAGCAAACAGAGCTGTAAACAGGGGAGTTTGAGTGGGAGTTCTGTGGGAGGAGAAGGTATTTGTGTGTGTTTGGTTTTGTATTGGTAGTATCTGTATGTGTAGGGGCTTTGTGCTGGGACAAAAGCTGAGCCCTGATTAGGGGGCGGGGCTTCCCTGACTAGGGGTCCTATAAAGGTACCAGCCAGTCAGGCAGCGGCACAGACAGCTGCAGCGGCACTGGAGCTAGCAAATAGAGCTGTAAACAGGGGAGTTTGAGTGGGAGTTCTGTTTGAGGAGAAGGTATTTGTGTGTGTGTTTGGTTTTGTATTGGTGGTATCTGTATTTGTAGAGGCTTGGAGGAGCTTTGTGCTGGGAGAGAAGCTGAGCCCTGATTAGGGGACGGGGCTTCGCTGACTAGGGGTCCTATGATTGTAGCAGCCAGTCAGGCAGCGTCACAGACAGCTGCAGGGGCACAGGAGCTAGCAAACAGAGCTGTAAACAGGGGAGTTTGAGTGGGAGTTCTGTTGGAGGAGAAGGTATTTGTGTGTGTTTGGTTTTGTATTGGTGGTATCTGTATGTGTAGGGGCTTTGTGCTGGGAGAGAAGCTGAGCCCTGCTTAGGGGGCGGGGCTTCACTGACTAGGGGTCCTATAAAGGGAGCAGCCAGTCAGGCAGCTGCACAGACAGCTGCAGCGATACAGGGGCTAGCAAACAGAGCTGTAAACAGGGGAGTTTGAGTGGGAGTTCAGTTGGAGGAGAAGGTATTTGTGTGTGTTTGGTTTTGTGTTGGTGGTATCTGTATGTGTCGGGGCTTTGTGCTGGGAGAGAAGCTGAGCCCTGATTAGGGGGCGGGGCTTCACTGACGAGGGGTCCTATAAAGGGAGCAGCCAGTGAGGCAGCGACACAGACAGCTGCAGCGGCACAGGAGCTAGCAAACAGAGCTGTAAACAGGGGAGTTTGAGTGGGAATTCTGTTGGAGGAGATGGTATTTGTGTGTGTGTTTGGTTTTGTATTGGTAGTATCTGTATGTGTAAAGGCTTGGAGGGGCTTTGTGCTGGGAGAAAAGCTGAGCCCTGATTAGGGGGCGGGGCTTCACTGACTAGGGGTCCTATAAAGGTATCAGCCAGTCAGGCAGCGGCACAGGAGCGAGCAAACAGAGCTGTAAACAGGGGAGTTTGAGTGGGAGTTCTGTTGGAGGAGAAGGTATTTGTGTTTGTCTGGTTTTGTATTGGTAGTATCTGTATGTGTTGGGGCTTGGAGGGGCTTTGTGCTGGGAGAGAAGCTGAGCCCTGATTAGGGGGCGGGGCTTCCCTGACTAGGGGTCCCATAAAGGTAGCAGCCAGTCAGGCAGCGGCACAGGAGCGAGCAAACAGAGCTGTAAACAGGGGAGTTTGAGTGGGAGTTCTTTTGGAAGAGAAGGTATTTGTGTGTGTTTGGTTTTGTATTGGTAGTATCTGTATGTGTAGAGGCTTTGTGCAGGGAGAGAAACTGAGCCCTGATAAGGGGGCGGGGCATCACTGACTAGGCGTCCTATAAAGGGAGCAGCCAGTCAGGCAGCGGCACAGCAGCTAGCAAACAGAGCTGTAAACACGGGAGTTTGAGTGGGAGTTCTGTTGGAGGAGAAGGTATATGTGTGTGTTTGGTTTTGTATTGGTAGTATCTGTATGTGTAAAGGCTTGGAGGGGCTTTGTGCTGCGAGAAAAGCTGAGCCCTGATCAGGGGGCGGGGCTTCGCTGACTAGGGGTCCTATGATTGTAGCAGCCAGTCAGGCAGCGGCACAGACACCTGCAGCGGCACTGGAGCTAGCAAACAGAGCTGTAAACAGGGAAGTTTGAGTGGGAGTTCTGTTGGAGAAGGCATTTGTGTGTGTGTTTGGTTTTGTATTGGTAGTACCTGTATGTGTAGAGGCTTGGAGGGGATTTGTGCTGGGAGAGAAGCTGAGCCCTGATTAGGGGGCGGGGCTTCGCTGACAAGGGGTCCTATGATTGTAGCAGCCAGTCAGGCAGCGTCACAGACAGCTGCAGGGGCACAGGAGCTAGCAAACAGAGCTGTAAACAGGGGAGTTTGAGTGGGAGTTCTGTTGGAGGAGAAGGTATTTGTGTGTGTGTTTGGTTTTGTATTGGTGGTATATGTATGTGTAGAGGCTTGGAGGGGCTTTGTGCTGGGAGCGAAGCTGAGCCCTGATTAGGGGGCGGGGCTTCACTGACTAGGGGTCCTATAAAGTTAGCAACCAGTCAGGCAGCGGCACAGGAGCTAGCAAACAGAGCTGTAAACAGGGGACTTTGAGTGGGAGTTCTGTTGGAAGAGGAGGTATTTCTGTGTGTTTGGTTTTGTTTTGGTAGTATCTGTATGCGTAGGGGCTTTTTGCTGGGAGAGAAGCTGAGTCCTGATTAGGTTGCGGGGCTTCACTCACCAGGGGTCCTATAAAGGTAGCAGCCAGTCAGGCAGCGGCACAGACAGCTGCAGTGGCACAGGAGCTTGCAAACTGAGCTGTAAACAGGGGAGTTTGAGTGGGAGTTCTGTTGGAGAAGAACGTATTTGTGTTTGTTTGGTTTTGTATTGGTAGTATCTGTATGTGTAGAGGCTTGGAGGGGCTTTGTGCTGGGAGAGAAGCTGAGCCCTGATTAGGGGGCGGGGCTTCACTGACTAGGGTTCCTATAAAGGGAGCAGCCAGTCAGGCAGCTGCACAGACAGCTGCAGCGGTACAGGAGCTAGCAAACAGAGCTGTAAACAGGGGAGTTTGAGTGGGAGTTCTGTTCGAGGAGAAGGTATTTGTGTGTGTGTTTGGTTTTGTGTTGGTGGTATCTGTATGTGTAGGGGCTTGGAGGGGCTCTGTGCTGGGAGGGAAGCTGAGCCCTGATTAGCGGGCGGGGCTTCACTGACTAGGGGTCCTATAAAGTTAGCAGCCAGTCAGGCAGCGGCATAGGAGCTAGCAAACAGAGCTGTAAACAGGGGAGTATGAGTGGGAGTTCTGTTGGAAGAGAAGGTATTTGTGTGTGTGCTCGGTTTTGTATTGGTAGTATCTGTATGTGTAGGGTCTTTGTGCTGGGGGAAAAGCTGAGCCCTGATTAGGGGGCGGGGCTTCACTGACTAGGGGTCCTAGAAAGGTAGCAGCAGTCAGGCAGCGGTACAGGAGCTAGCAAACAGAGCTGTAAACAGGGGAGTATGAGTGGGAGTTCTGTTGGAGGAGAAGGTGTTTGTGTGTGTGTGGTTTTGTATTGGTAGTGTCTGTATGTGTAGAGGCTTTGTGCTGGGAGAAAAGCTGAGCCCTGACTAGGGGGCGGGGCTTCCCTGACTAGGGGTCCTATAAAGGTTGCAGCCAGTCAGGCAGCGGCACAGGAGCTAGCAAACAGAGCTGTAAACAGGGTAGTTTGAGTGGGAGTTCTGTTGGAGGAGAAGGTATTTGTGTGTGTTTGGTTTTGTGTTGGTGGTATCTGTATGTGTAGGGGCTTTGTGCTGAGAGAGAAGCTGAAAACTGATTAGGGGGCGGGGCTTCACTAACTAGGGGTCCTATTAAGGCAGCAGCCAGTCAGGCAGCGGCAAGGACAGCTGCAGTGGCACAGGAGCTAGCAAAGAGAGCAGTAAACAGGGGAGTTTGAGTGGGAGTTCTGTTGGAGGAGAAGGTATTTGTGTGTGTTTGGTTTTGTATTGTTGGAATCTGTATGTGTAGAGGCTTGGAGGGGCTTTGTGCTGGGAGCGAAGCTGAGCCCTGATTAGGGGGCGGGGCTTCACTGACGAGGGTTTCTATAAAGGGAGCAGCCAGTCAGGCAGCGACACAGACAGCTGCAGCGGTACAGGAGCTAGGAAACAGAGCTGTAAACACGGGAGTTTGAATGGGAGTTCTGTTGGAGGAGAAGGTATATGTGTGTGTTCGGTTTCGTATTGGTAGTATCTGTATGTGTAGAGGCTTGGAGGGGCTTTGTGCTGGGAGCGAAGCTGAGCCCTGATTAGGGGGCGGGGCTTCACTGACTAGGGGTCCTATAAAGGCAGCAGCCAGTCAGGCAGCGGCACAGACAGCTGCAGTGGCACAGGAGCTAGCAAAGAGAGCTGTAAACAGGGGAGTTTGAGTGGGAGTTCTGTTGGAAGAGAAGGTGTTTGTGTGTGTTTGGTTTTGTTTTGTTAGTATCTGTATGT
The DNA here is from genome assembly GCF_965140265.1 of Lepidochelys kempii. Taxonomy (NCBI): domain Eukaryota; kingdom Metazoa; phylum Chordata; order Testudines; family Cheloniidae; genus Lepidochelys; species Lepidochelys kempii. The sequence continues at coordinate 1,634,532 of NC_133282.1, forward strand.
GTAGGGACTTTTTTCTGGGAGAGAAGCTGAGCCCTGATTAGGGTGCGGGGCTTCACTGACCAGGGGTCCTATAAAGGTAGCAGCCAGTCAGGCAGCGGCACAGACAGCTGCAGTGGCACAGGAGCTTGCAAACTGAGCTGTAAACAGGGGAGTTTGAGTGGGAGTTCTGTTGGAGGAGAAGGTATTTGTGTTTGTTTGGTTTTGTATTGGTAGTATCTGTATGTGTAGAGGCTTGGAGGGGCTTTGTGCTGGGAGAGAAGCTGAGCCCTGATTAGGGGGCGGGGCTTCACTGACTAGGGTTCCTATAAAGGGAGCAGCCAGTCAGGCAGCTGCACAGACAGCTGCAGCGGTACAGGAACTAGCAAACAGAGCTGTAAACAGGGGAGTTTGAGTGGGAGTTCTGTTGGAGGAGAAGGTATTTGTGTGTGTTTGGTTTTGTGTTGGTGGTATCTGTATGTGTAGGGGCTTTGTGCTGAGAGAGAAGCTGAAAACTGATTAGGGGGCGGGGCTTCACTAACTAGGGGTCCTATTAAGGCAGCAGCCAGTCAGGCAGCGGCACAGACAGCTGCAGTGGCACAGGAGCTAGCAAAGAGAGCTGTAAACAGGGGAGTTTGAGTGGGAGTTCTGTTGGAGGAGAAGGTATATGTGTGTGTTCGGTTTCGTATTGGTAGTATCTGTATGTGTAGAGGCTTGGAGGGGCTTTGTGCTGGGAGCGAAGCTGAGCCCTGATTAGGGGGCGGGGCTTCACTGACTAGGGGTCCTATAAAGGCAGCAGCCAGTCAGGCAGCGGCACAGACAGCTGCAGTGGCACAGGAGCTAGCAAAGAGAGCTGTAAACAGGGGAGTTTGAGTGGGAGTTCTGTTGGAAGAGAAGGTGTTTGTGTGTGTTTGGTTTTGTTTTGGTAGTATCTGTATGTGTAGGGGCTTTTTTCTGGGAGAGAAGCTGAGCCCTGATTAGGGTGCGGGGCTTCACTGACCAGGGGTCCTATAAAGGTAGCAGCCAGTCAGGCAGCGGCACAGACAGCTGCAGTGGCACAGGAGCTTGCAAACTGAGCTGTAAACAGGGGAGTTTGAGTGGGAGTTCTGTTTGAGGAGAAGGTATTTGTGTGTGTGTTTGGTTTTGTATTGGTGGTATCTGTATGTGTAGAGGCTTTGTGCAGGGAGAGAAGCTGATCCCTGATTAGGGGGCGGGGCTTCCCTGACTAGGGGTCCTAGAAAGGTAGCAGCCAGTCAGGCAGCGGCACAGGAGCTAGCAAACAGAGCTGTAAACAGGGGAGTCTGAGTGGGAGTTCTGTTGGAGGAGAAGGTATTTGTGTGTGTGTTTGGTTTTGTATTGGTGGTATCTGTATGTGTAGGGGCTTTGTGCTGGGAGAGAAGCTGAGCCCTGATTAGGGGGCGGGGCTTCACTGACTAGGGGTCCTATAAAGGGAGCAGCCAGTCAGGCAGCTGCACAGACAGCTGCAGCGGTACAGGAGCTAGCAAACAGAGCTGTAAACAGGGGAGTTTGAGTGGGAGTTCTGTTGGAGGAGAAGGTATTTGTGTGTGTTTGGTTTTGTGTTGGTGGTATCTGTATGTGTAGGGGCTTTGTGCTGGGAGAGAAGCTGAGCCCTGATAAGGGGGCGGGACTTTCTGACTAGGGGTCCTATAAAGGTTGCAGCCAGTCAGGCAGCGGCACAGGAGCTAGCAAACAGAGCTGTAAACAGGGGACTTTGAGTGGGAGTTCTGTTGGAAGAGAAGGTATTTGTGCGTGTTTGGTTTTGTATTGGTGGTATCTGTATGTGTATAGGCTTGGAGGGGCTTTGTGCTGGGAGAGAAGCTGAGCCCTGATTAGGGGGCGGGGCTTCGCTGACTATGGGTCCTATGATTGTAGCAGCCAGTCAGGCAGCGTCACAGACAGCTGCGGGGGCACAGGAGCTAGCAAACAGTGCTGTAAACAGGGGAGTTTGAGTAGGAGTTCTGTTGGAGGAGAAGGTATTTGTGTGTGTGTTTGGTTTTGTATTGGTGGTATCTGTATGTGCAGAGGCTTGGAGGGGCTTTGTGCTGGGAGAGAAGCTGAGCCCTGATTAGGGGGCGGGGCTACACTGACTAGGGGTCCTATAAAGGGAGCAGCCAGTCAGGCGGCCGCACGGACAGCTGCAGCGGCACAGGAGCTAGCAAACAGAGCTGTAAACAGGGGAGTTTGAGTGGGAGTTCTGTTGGAAGAGAAGGTATTTGTGTGTGTTTGGTTTTGTATTGGTAGTATCTGTATGTGTAGAGGCTTGGAGGGGCTTTGTGCTGGGAGCGAAGCTGAGCCCTGATTAGGGGGCGGGGCTTCACTGACTAGGGGTCCTATAAAGGGAGCAGCCAGTCAGGCAGGGGCACAGACAGCTGCAGCGGCACAGGAGCTAGCAAACAGAGCTGTAAACAGGTGAGTTTGAGAGGGAGTTCTGTTGGAGGAGAAGGTATTTGTGTGTTTGGTTTTGTATTGGTAGTGTCTGTATGAGTAGAGGCTTTGTGCTGGGAGAGAATCTGAGCCCTGATTAGGGGGCGGGGCTTCCCTGACTAGGGGTCCTATAAAGGTACCAACCACTCAGGCAGCGGCACAGACAGCTGCAGCGGCACTGGAGCTAGCAAATAGAGCTGTAAACAGGGGAGTTTGAGTGGGAGTTCTGTTTGAGGAGAAGGTATTTGTGTGTGTGTTTGGTTTTGTATTGGTGGTATCTGTATGTGTAGAGGCTTGGAGGGGCTTTGTGCTGGGAGAGAAGCTGAGCCCTGATTAGGGGGCGGGGCTTCACTGACGAGGGGTCCTATAAAGGGAGCAGCCAGTCAGGCAGCGACACAGACAGCTGCAGCGGTACAGGAGCTAGCAAACAGAGCTGTAAATAGGGGACTTTGAGTGGGAGTTCTGTTGGAGGAGAAGCTATTTGTGCGTGTTTGGTTTTGTATTGGTAGTATCTGTATGTGTAGAGGCTTGGAGGGGCTTTGTGCTGGGAGCGAAGCTGAGCCCTGATTAGGGGGCGGGGCTTCACTGACTAGGGGTCCTATAAAGGTAGCAGCCAGTCAGGCAGCGGCACAGGAGCTAGCAAACAGAGCTGTGAACAGGGGAGTCTGAGTGGGAGTTCTGTTGGAAGAGAAGGTGTTTGTGTGTGTTTGGTTTTGTTTTGGTAGTATCTGTATGTGTAGGGACTTTTTTCTGGGAGAGAAGCTGAGCCCTGATTAGGGTGCGGGGCTTCACTGACCAGGGGTCCTATAAAGGTAGCAGCCAGTCAGGCAGCGGCACAGACAGCTGCAGTGGCACAGGAGCTTGCAAACTGAGCTGTAAACAGGGGAGTTTGAGTGGGAGTTCTGTTGGAGGAGAAGGTATTTGTGTTTGTTTGGTTTTGTATTGGTAGTATCTGTATGTGTAGAGGCTTGGAGGGGCTTTGTGCTGGGAGAGAAGCTGAGCCCTGATTAGGGGGCGGGGCTTCACTGACTAGGGTTCCTATAAAGGGAGCAGCCAGTCAGGCAGCTGCACAGACAGCTGCAGCGGTACAGGAACTAGCAAACAGAGCTGTAAACAGGGGAGTTTGAGTGGGAGTTCTGTTGGAGGAGAAGGTATTTGTGTGTGTTTGGTTTTGTGTTGGTGGTATCTGTATGTGTAGGGGCTTTGTGCTGAGAGAGAAGCTGAAAACTGATTAGGGGGCGGGGCTTCACTAACTAGGGGTCCTATTAAGGCAGCAGCCAGTCAGGCAGCGGCACAGACAGCTGCAGTGGCACAGGAGCTAGCAAAGAGAGCTGTAAACAGGGGAGTTTGAGTGGGAGTTCTGTTGGAGGAGAAGGTATATGTGTGTGTTCGGTTTCGTATTGGTAGTATCTGTATGTGTAGAGGCTTGGAGGGGCTTTGTGCTGGGAGCGAAGCTGAGCCCTGATTAGGGGGCGGGGCTTCACTGACTAGGGGTCCTATAAAGGCAGCAGCCAGTCAGGCAGCGGCACAGACAGCTGCAGTGGCACAGGAGCTAGCAAAGAGAGCTGTAAACAGGGGAGTTTGAGTGGGAGTTCTGTTGGAAGAGAAGGTGTTTGTGTGTGTTTGGTTTTGTTTTGGTAGTATCTGTATGTGTAGGGGCTTTTTTCTGGGAGAGAAGCTGAGCCCTGATTAGGGTGCGGGGCTTCACTGACCAGGGGTCCTATAAAGGTAGCAGCCAGTCAGGCAGCGGCACAGACAGCTGCAGTGGCACAGGAGCTTGCAAACTGAGCTGTAAACAGGGGAGTTTGAGTGGGAGTTCTGTTTGAGGAGAAGGTATTTGTGTGTGTGTTTGGTTTTGTATTGGTGGTATCTGTATGTGTAGAGGCTTTGTGCAGGGAGAGAAGCTGATCCCTGATTAGGGGGCGGGGCTTCCCTGACTAGGGGTCCTAGAAAGGTAGCAGCCAGTCAGGCAGCGGCACAGGAGCTAGCAAACAGAGCTGTAAACAGGGGAGTCTGAGTGGGAGTTCTGTTGGAGGAGAAGGTATTTGTGTGTGTTTGGTTTTGTGTTGGTGGTATCTGTATGTGTAGGGGCTTTGTGCTGGGAGAGAAGCTGAGCCCTGATAAGGGGGCGGGGCTTTCTGACTAGGGGTCCTATAAAGGTTGCAGCCAGTCAGGCAGCGGCACAGGAGCTAGCAAACAGAGCTGTAAACAGGGGACTTTGAGTGGGAGTTCTGTTGGAAGAGAAGGTATTTGTGCGTGTTTGGTTTTGTATTGGTGGTATCTGTATGTGTATAGGCTTGGAGGGGCTTTGTGCTGGGAGAGAAGCTGAGCCCTGATTAGGGGGCGGGGCTTCGCTGACTATGGGTCCTATGATTGTAGCAGCCAGTCAGGCAGCGTCACAGACAGCTGCGGGGGCACAGGAGCTAGCAAACAGTGCTGTAAACAGGGGAGTTTGAGTAGGAGTTCTGTTGGAGGAGAAGGTATTTGTGTGTGTTTGGTTTTGTATTGGTAGTATCTGTATGTGTAGAGGCTTGGAGGGGCTTTGTGCTGGGAGCGAAGCTGAGCCCTGATTAGGGGGCGGGGCTTCACTGACTAGGGGTCCTATAAAGGGAGCAGCCAGTCAGGCAGGGGCACAGACAGCTGCAGCGGCACAGGAGCTAGCAAACAGAGCTGTAAACAGGTGAGTTTGAGAGGGAGTTCTGTTGGAGGAGAAGGTATTTGTGTGTTTGGTTTTGTATTGGTAGTGTCTGTATGAGTAGAGGCTTTGTGCTGGGAGAGAATCTGAGCCCTGATTAGGGGGCGGGGCTTCCCTGACTAGGGGTCCTATAAAGGTACCAACCACTCAGGCAGCGGCACAGACAGCTGCAGCGGCACTGGAGCTAGCAAATAGAGCTGTAAACAGGGGAGTTTGAGTGGGAGTTCTGTTTGAGGAGAAGGTATTTGTGTGTGTGTTTGGTTTTGTATTGGTGGTATCTGTATGTGTAGAGGCTTGGAGGGGCTTTGTGCTGGGAGAGAAGCTGAGCCCTGATTAGGGGGCGGGGCTTCACTGACGAGGGGTCCTATAAAGGGAGCAGCCAGTCAGGCAGCGACACAGACAGCTGCAGCGGTACAGGAGCTAGCAAACAGAGCTGTAAATAGGGGACTTTGAGTGGGAGTTCTGTTGGAGGAGAAGCTATTTGTGCGTGTTTGGTTTTGTATTGGTAGTATCTGTATGTGTAGAGGCTTGGAGGGGCTTTGTGCTGGGAGCGAAGCTGAGCCCTGATTAGGGGGCGGGGCTTCACTGACTAGGGGTCCTATAAAGGTAGCAGCCAGTCAGGCAGCGTCACAGACAACTGCAGGGGCACAGGAGCTAGCAAACAGAGCTGTAAATAGGTGAGTTTGAGTGGGAGTTCTGTTGGAGGAGAAGGTATTTGTGTGTGTTTGGTTTTGTATTGGTAGTATCTGTATGTGTAGGGGCTTTGTGCTTGGAGAGAAGCTGAGTCCTGATTAGGGGGCGGGGCTTCACTGACTAGGGGTCCTATAAAGGCAGCAGCCAGTCAGGCAGCGGCACAGACAGCTGCAGTGGCAAAGGAGCTAGCAAAGAGAGCTGTAAACAGGGGAGTTTGAGTGGGAGTTCTGTTTGAGGAGAAGGTATTTGTGTGTGTGTTTGGTTTTGTATTGGTGGTATCTGTATGTGTAGAGGCTTTGTGCAGGGAGAGAAGCTGATCCCTGATTAGGGGGCGGGGCTTCCCTGACTAGGGGTCCTAGAAAGGTAGCAGCCAGTCAGGCAGCGGCACAGGAGCTAGCAAACAGAGCTGTAAACAGGGGAGTCTGAGTGGGAGTTCTGTTGGAGGAGAAGGTATTTGTGTGTGTGTTTGGTTTTGTATTGGTGGTATCTGTATGTGTAGGGGCTTTGTGCTGGGAGAGAAGCTGAGCCCTGATTAGGGGGCGGGGCTTCACTTACTAGGGGTCCTATAAAGGGAGCAGCCAGTCAGGCAGCTGCACAGACAGCTGCAGCGGTACAGGAGCTAGCAAACAGAGCTGTAAACAGGGGAGTTTGAGTGGGAGTTCTGTTGGAGGAGAAGTTATTTGTGTGTGTTTGGTTTTGTGTTGGTGGTATCTGTATGTGTAGGGGCTTTGTGCTGGGAGAGAAGCTGAGCCCTGATAAGGGGGCGGGGCTTTCTGACTAGGGGTCCTATAAAGGTTGCAGCCAGTCAGGCAGCGGCACAGGAGCTAGCAAACAGAGCTGTAAACAGGGGACTTTGAGTGGGAGTTCTGTTGGAAGAGAAGGTATTTGTGTGTGTTTGGTTTTGTTTTGGTAGTATCTGTATGTGTAGGGGCTTTTTGCTGGGAGAGAAGCTGAGCCCCGATTAGGGTGCGGGGCTTCACTCACCAGGGGTCCTATAAAGGTAGCAGCCAGTCAGGCAGCGGCACAGACAGCTGCAGTGGCACAGGAGCTTGCAAACTGAGCTGTAAACAGGGGAGTTTGAGTGGGAGTTCTGTTGGAGGAGAACGTATTTGTGTTTGTTTGGTTTTGTATTGGTAGTATCTGTATGTGTAGAGGCTTGGAGGGGCTTTGTGCTGGGAGAGAAGCTGAGCCCTGATTAGGGGGCGGGGCTTCACTGACTAGGGGTCCTATGATTGTAGCAGCCAGTCAGGCAGGGGCACAGACAGCTGCAGCGGCACAGGAGCTAGCAAACAGAGCTGTAAACAGGTGAGTTTGAGAGGGAGTTCTGTTGGAGGAGAAGGTATTTGTGTGTTTGGTTTTGTATTGGTAGTGTCTGTATGAGTAGAGGCTTTGTGCTGGGAGAGAATCTGAGCCCTGATTAGGGGGCGCGGCTTCCCTGACTAGGGGTCCTATAAAGGTACCAACCACTCAGGCAGCGGCACAGACAGCTGCAGCAGCACTGGAGCTAGCAAATAGAGCTGTAAACAGGGGAGTTTGAGTGGGAGTTCTGTTTGAGGAGAAGGTATTTGTGTGTGTGTTTGGTTTTGTATTGGTGGTATCTGTATGTGTAGAGGCTTGGAGGGGCTTTGTGCTGGGAGAGAAGCTGAGCCCTGATTAGGGGGCGGGGCTTCACTGACGAGGGGTCCTATAAAGGGAGCAGCCAGTCAGGCAGCGACACAGACAGCTGCAGCGGTACAGGAGCTAGCAAACAGAGCTGTAAATAGGGGACTTTGAGTGGGAGTTCTGTTGGAGGAGAAGCTATTTGTGCGTGTTTGGTTTTGTATTGGTAGTATCTGTATGTGTAGAGGCTTGGAGGGGCTTTGTGCTGGGAGCGAAGCTGAGCCCTGATTAGGGGGCGGGGCTTCACTGACTAGGGGTCCTATAAAGGTAGCAGCCAGTCAGGCAGCGGCACAGGAGCTAGCAAACAGAGCTGTGAACAGGGGAGTCTGAGTGGGAGTTCTGTTGGAGGAGAAGGTATTTGTGTGTGTGTTTGGTTTTGTATTGGTGGTATCAGTATGTGTAGGGGCTTTGTGCTGCGAGAGAAGCTGAGCCCTGATTAGGGGGCGGGGCTTCACTGACTAGGGGTCCTATAAAGGGAGCAGCCAGTCAGGCAGCGACACAGACAGCTGCAGCGGTACAGGAGCTAGCAAACAGAGCTGTAAACAGGGGAGTTTGAGTGGGAGTTCTGTTGGAAGAGAAGGTATTTGTGTGTGTTTGGTTTTGTATTGTTAGTATCTGTATGTGTAGGGTCTTTGTGCTGGGAGAAAAGCTGAGCCCTGATTAGGGGGCGGGGCTTCACTGACAAGGGGTCCTATAAAGGTAGCAGCCAGTCAGGCAGCGGCACAGGAGCTAGCAAACAGAGCTGTAAACAGGGGAGTTTGAGTGGGACTTCTGTTGGAGGAGAAGGTATTTGTGTGTGTGTTTGGTATTGTATTGGTAGTATCTGTATGTGTAGAGGCTTGGAGGGGCTTTGTGCTGGGAGCGAAGCTGAGCCCTGATTAGGGGGCGGGTATTCATTGACTAGGGGTCCTATAAAGGGAGCAGCCAGTCAGGCAGGGGCACAGACAGCTGCAGCGGAACAGGAGCTACGAAACTGAGCTGTAAACAGGGGAGTTTGAGAGGGAGTTCTGTTGGAGGAGAAGGTATTTGTGTGTGTCTGGTTTTGTATTGGTAGTATCTGTATGTGTAGAGGCTTGGAGGGGCTTTGTGCTGGGAGCGAAGCTGAGCCCTGATTAGGGGGCGGGGCTTCACTGACTAGGGGTCCTATAAAGTTAGCAACCAGTCAGGCAGCGGCACAGGAGCTAGCAAACAGAGCTGTAAACAGGGGACTTTGAGTGGGAGTTCTGTTGGAGGAGAAGGTGTTTGTGTGTGTTTGGTTTTGTATTGGTAGTATCTGTATGTGTAGAGGCTTTGTGCTGGGAGAGAAGCTGAGCCCTGATTAGGGGGCGGGGCTTCCCTGACTAGGGGTCCTAGAAAGGTAGCAGCCAGTCAGGCAGCGGCACAGGAGCTAGCAAACAGAGCTGTAAACAGGGGAGTTTGAGTGGGAGTTCTGTTGGAGGAGAAGGTGTTTGTGTGTGTTTGGTTTTGTATTGGTAGTATCTGTATGTGTAGAGGCTTTGTGCAGGGAGAGAAGCTGAGCCCTGATAAGGGGGCGGGGCATCACTGACTAGGCGTCCTATAAAGGGAGCAGCCAGTCAGGCAGCGGCACAGCAGCTAGCAAACAGAGCTGTAAACACGGGAGTTTGAGTGGGAGTTCTGTTGGAGGAGAAGGTATATGTGTGTGTTTGGTTTTGTATTGGTAGTATCTGTATGTGTAAAGGCTTGGAGGGGCTTTGTGCTGCGAGAAAAGCTGAGCCCTGATCAGGGGGCGGGGCTTCGCTGACTAGGGGTCCTATGATTGTAGCAGCCAGTCAGGCAGCGGCACAGACACCTGCAGCGGCACTGGAGCTAGCAAACAGAGCTGTAAACAGGGGAGTTTGAGTGGGAGTTCTGTTGGAGGAGAAGGTATTTGTGTGTGTTTGGTTTTGTGTTGGTGGTATCTGTATGTGTAGGGGCTTTGTGCTGAGAGAGAAGCTGAAAACTGATTAGGGGGCGGGGCTTCACTAACTAGGGGTCCTATTAAGGCAGCAGCCAGTCAGGCAGCGGCACAGACAGCTGCAGTGGCACAGGAGCTAGCAAAGAGAGCTGTAAACAGGGGAGTTTGAGTGGGAGTTCTGTTGGAGGAGAAGGTATTTGTGTGTGTTTGGTTTTGTATTGTTGGAATCTGTATGTGTAGAGGCTTGGAGGGGCTTTGTGCTGGGAGAAAAGCTGAGCCCTGACTAGGGGGCGGGGCTTCCCTGACTAGGGGTCCTATAAAGGTTGCAGCCAGTCAGGCAGCGGCACAGGAGCTAGCAAACAGAGCTGTAAACAGGGTAGTTTGAGTGGGAGTTCTGTTGGAGGAGAAGGTATTTGTGTGTGTTTGGTTTTGTGTTGGTGGTATCTGTATGTGTAGGGGCTTTGTGCTGAGAGAGAAGCTGAAAACTGATTAGGGGGCGGGGCTTCACTAACTAGGGGTCCTATTAAGGCAGCAGCCAGTCAGGCAGCGGCACAGACAGCTGCAGTGGCACAGGAGCTAGCAAAGAGAGCTGTAAACAGGGGAGTTTGAGTGGGAGTTCTGTTGGAGGAGAAGGTATATGTGTGTGTTCGGTTTCGTATTGGTAGTATCTGTATGTGTAGAGGCTTGGAGGGGCTTTGTGCTGGGAGCGAAGCTGAGCCCTGATTAGGGGGCGGGGCTTCACTGACTAGGGGTCCTATAAAGGCAGCAGCCAGTCAGGCAGCGGCACAGACAGCTGCAGTGGCACAGGAGCTAGCAAAGAGAGCTGTAAACAGGGGAGTTTGAGTGGGAGTTCTGTTGGAAGAGAAGGTGTTTGTGTGTGTTTGGTTTTGTTTTGGTAGTATCTGTATGTGTAGGGGCTTTTTTCTGGGAGAGAAGCTGAGCCCTGATTAGGGTGCGGGGCTTCACTGACCAGGGGTCCTATAAAGGTAGCAGCCAGTCAGGCAGCGGCACAGACAGCTGCAGTGGCACAGGAGCTTGCAAACTGAGCTGTAAACAGGGGAGTTTGAGTGGGAGTTCTGTTTGAGGAGAAGGTATTTGTGTGTGTGTTTGGTTTTGTATTGGTGGTATCTGTATGTGTAGAGGCTTTGTGCAGGGAGAGAAGCTGATCCCTGATTAGGGGGCGGGGCTTCCCTGACTAGGGGTCCTAGAAAGGTAGCAGCCAGTCAGGCAGCGGCACAGGAGCTAGCAAACAGAGCTGTAAACAGGGGAGTCTGAGTGGGAGTTCTGTTGGAGGAGAAGGTATTTGTGTGTGTGTTTGGTTTTGTATTGGTGGTATCTGTATGTGTAGGGGCTTTGTGCTGGGAGAGAAGCTGAGCCCTGATTAGGGGGCGGGGCTTCACTTACTAGGGGTCCTATAAAGGGAGCAGCCAGTCAGGCAGCTGCACAGACAGCTGCAGCGGTACAGGAGCTAGCAAACAGAGCTGTAAACAGGGGAGTTTGAGTGGGAGTTCTGTTGGAGGAGAAGGTATTTGTGTGTGTTTGGTTTTGTGTTGGTGGTATCTGTATGTGTAGGGGCTTTGTGCTGGGAGAGAAGCTGAGCCCTGATAAGGGGGCGGGGCTTTCTGACTAGGGGTCCTATAAAGGTTGCAGCCAGTCAGGCAGCGGCACAGGAGCTAGCAAACAGAGCTGTAAACAGGGGACTTTGAGTGGGAGTTCTGTTGGAAGAGAAGGTATTTGTGTGTGTTTGGTTTTGTTTTGGTAGTATCTGTATGTGTAGGGGCTTTTTGCTGGGAGAGAAGCTGAGCCCCGATTAGGGTGCGGGGCTTCACTCACCAGGGGTCCTATAAAGGTAGCAGCCAGTCAGGCAGCGGCACAGACAGCTGCAGTGGCACAGGAGCTTGCAAACTGAGCTGTAAACAGGGGAGTTTGAGTGGGAGTTCTGTTGGAGGAGAACGTATTTGTGTTTGTTTGGTTTTGTATTGGTAGTATCTGTATGTGTAGAGGCTTGGAGGGGCTTTGTGCTGGGAGAGAAGCTGAGCCCTGATTAGGGGGCGGGGCTTCACTGACTAGGGGTCCTATTAAGGGAGCAGCCAGTCAGGCAGCTGCACAGACAGCTGCAGCGGCACAGGAGCTAGCAAACAGAGCTGTAAACAGGGGAGTTTGAGTGGGAGTTCTGTTGGAGGAGAAGTTATTTGTGCGTGTTTGGTTTTGTATTGGTGGTATCTGTATGTGTATAGGCTTGGAGGGGCTTTGTGCTGGGAGAGAAGCTGAGCCCTGATTAGGGGGCGGGGCTTCGCTGACTATGGGTCCTATGATTGTAGCAGCCAGTCAGGCAGCGTCACAGACAGCTGCGGGGGCACAGGAGCTAGCAAACAGTGCTGTAAACAGGGGAGTTTGAGTAGGAGTTCTGTTGGAGGAGAAGGTATTTGTGTGTGTGTTTGGTTTTGTATTGGTGGTATCTGTATGTGCAGAGGCTTGGAGGGGCTTTGTGCTGGGAGAGAAGCTGAGCCCTGATTAGGGGGCGGGGCTACACTGACTAGGGGTCCTATAAAGGGAGCAGCCAGTCAGGCGGCCGCATGGACAGCTGCAGCGGCACAGGAGCTAGCAAACAGAGCTGTAAACAGGGGAGTTTGAGTGGGAGTTCTGTTGGAAGAGAAGGTATTTGTGTGTGTTTGGTTTTGTATTGGTAGTATCTGTATGTGTAGAGGCTTGGAGGGGCTTTGTGCTGGGAGCGAAGCTGAGCCCTGATTAGGGGGCGGGGCTTCACTGACTAGGGGTCCTATAAAGGGAGCAGCCAGTCAGGCAGGGGCACAGACAGCTGCAGCGGCACAGGAGCTAGCAAACAGAGCTGTAAACAGGTGAGTTTGAGAGGGAGTTCTGTTGGAGGAGAAGGTATTTGTGTGTTTGGTTTTGTATTGGTAGTGTCTGTATGAGTAGAGGCTTTGTGCTGGGAGAGAATCTGAGCCCTGATTAGGGGGCGGGGCTTCCCTGACTAGGGGTCCTATAAAGGTACCAACCACTCAGGCAGCGGCACAGACAGCTGCAGCGGCACTGGAGCTAGCAAATAGAGCTGTAAACAGGGGAGTTTGAGTGGGAGTTCTGTTTGAGGAGAAGGTATTTGTGTGTGTGTTTGGTTTTGTATTGGTGGTATCTGTATGTGTAGAGGCTTGGAGGGGCTTTGTGCTGGGAGAGAAGCTGAGCCCTGATTAGGGGGCGGGGCTTCACTGACGAGGGGTCCTATAAAGGGAGCAGCCAGTCAGGCAGCGGCACAGACAGCTGCAGCGGTACAGGAGCTAGCAAACAGAGCTGTAAATAGGGGACTTTGAGTGGGAGTTCTGTTGGAGGAGAAGCTATTTGTGCGTGTTTGGTTTTGTATTGGTAGTATCTGTATGTGTAGAGGCTTGGAGGGGCTTTGTGCTGGGAGCGAAGCTGAGCCCTGATTAGGGGGCGGGACTTCACTGACTAGGGGTCCTATAAAGGTAGCAGCCAGTCACGCAGCGGCACAGGAGCTAGCAAACAGAGCTGTGAACAGGGGAGTTTGAGTGGGAGTTCTGTTGGAAGAGAAGGTATTTGTGTGTGTTTGGTTTTGTATTGTTAGTATCTGTATGTGTAGGGTCTTTGTGCTGGGAGAAAAGCTGAGCCCTGATTAGGGGGCGGGGCTTCACTGACAAGGGGTCCTATAAAGGTAGCAGCCAGTCAGGCAGCTGCACAGACAGCTGCAGCGGTACAGGAGCTAGCAAACAGAGCTGTAAACAGGGGAGTTTGAGTGGGAGTTCTGTTGGAAAAGAAGGTATTTGTGTGTGTTTGGTTTTGTATTGGTAGTATCTGTATGTGTAGGGTCTTTGTGCTGGGAGAAAAGCTGAGCCCTGATTAGGGGGCGGGGCTTCACTGACTAGGGGTCCTATAAAGGTAGCAGCCAGTCAGGCAGCGACACAGACAGCTGCAGCGGTACAGGAGCTAGCAAACAGAGCTGTAAACAGGGGAGTTTGAGTGGGAGTTCTGTTGGAAGAGAAGGTATTTGTGTGTGTTTGGTTTTGTATTGTTAGTATCTGTATGTGTAGGGTCTTTGTGCTGGGAGAAAAGCTGAGCCCTGATTAGGGGGCGGGGCTTCACTGACAAGGGGTCCTATAAAGGTAGCAGCCAGTCAGGCAGCGGCACAGGAGCTAGCAAACAGAGCTGTAAACAGGGGAGTTTGAGTGGGACTTCTGTTGGAGGAGAAGGTATTTGTGTGTGTGTTTGGTATTGTATTGGTAGTATCTGTATGTGTAGAGGCTTGGAGGGGCTTTGTGCTGGGAGCGAAGCTGAGCCCTGATTAGGGGGCGGGTATTCATTGACTAGGGGTCCTATAAAGGGAGCAGCCAGTCAGGCAGGGGCACAGACAGCTGCAGCGGAACAGGAGCTACGAAACTGAGCTGTAAACAGGGGAGTTTGAGAGGGAGTTCTGTTGGAGGAGAAGGTATTTGTGTGTGTCTGGTTTTGTATTGGTAGTATCTGTATGTGTAGAGGCTTGGAGGGGCTTTGTGCTGGGAGAGAAGCTGAGAACTGATTAGGGGGCGGGGCTTCACTGACTAGGGGTCCTATAAAGGCAGCAGCCAGTCAGGCAGCGGCACAGACAGCTGCAGTGGCACAGGAGCTAGCAAAGAGAGCTGTAAACAGGGGAGTTTGAGTGGGAGTTCTGTTGGAGGAGAAGGTATTTGTGTGTGTGTTTGGTTTGTATTGGTGGTATCTGTATGTGTAGAGGCTTGGAGGGGCTTTGTGCTGGGAGCGAAGCTGAGCCCTGATTAGGGGGCGGGGCTTCACTGACTAGGGGTCCTATAAAGTTAGCAACCAGTCAGGCAGCGGCACAGGAGCTAGCAAACAGAGCTGTAAACAGGGGAGTTTGAGTGGGAGTTCTGTTGGAGGAGAAGGTGTTTGTGTTTGTTTGGTTTTGTATTCGTAGTATTTGTATGTGTAGAGGCTTGGAGGGGCTTTGTGCTGGGAAAGAACCTGAGCCCTGATTAGTGGGCGGGGCTTCACTGACTAGGGGTCCTATAAAGGTAGCAGCCAGTCAGGCAGCGTCACAGACAACTGCAGGGGCACAGGAGCTAGCAAACAGAGCTGTAAATAGGTGAGTTTGAGTGGGAGTTCTGTTGGAGGAGAAGGTATTTGTGTGTGTTTGGTTTTGTATTGGTAGTATCTGTATGTGTAGGGGCTTTGTGCTTGGAGAGAAGCTGAGTCCTGATTAGGGGGCGGGGCTTCACTGACTAGGGGTCCTATAAAGGCAGCAGCCAGTCAGGCAGCGGCACAGACAGCTGCAGTGGCAAAGGAGCTAGCAAAGAGAGCTGTAAACAGGGGAGTTTGAGTGGGAGTTCTGTTTGAGGAGAAGGTATTTGTGTGTGTGTTTGGTTTTGTATTGGTGGTATCTGTATGTGTAGAGGCTTTGTGCAGGGAGAGAAGCTGATCCCTGATTAGGGGGCGGGGCTTCCCTGACTAGGGGTCCTAGAAAGGTAGCAGCCAGTCAGGCAGCGGCACAGGAGCTAGCAAACAGAGCTGTAAACAGGGGAGTCTGAGTGGGAGTTCTGTTGGAGGAGAAGGTATTTGTGTGTGTGTTTGGTTTTGTATTGGTGGTATCTGTATGTGTAGGGGCTTTGTGCTGGGAGAGAAGCTGAGCCCTGATTAGGGGGCGGGGCTTCACTTACTAGGGGTCCTATAAAGGGAGCAGCCAGTCAGGCAGCTGCACAGACAGCTGCAGCGGTACAGGAGCTAGCAAACAGAGCTGTAAACAGGGGAGTTTGAGTGGGAGTTCTGTTGGAGGAGAAGTTATTTGTGTGTGTTTGGTTTTGTGTTGGTGGTATCTGTATGTGTAGGGGCTTTGTGCTGGGAGAGAAGCTGAGCCCTGATAAGGGGGCGGGGCTTTCTGACTAGGGGTCCTATAAAGGTTGCAGCCAGTCAGGCAGCGGCACAGGAGCTAGCAAACAGAGCTGTAAACAGGGGACTTTGAGTGGGAGTTCTGTTGGAAGAGAAGGTATTTGTGTGTGTTTGGTTTTGTTTTGGTAGTATCTGTATGTGTAGGGGCTTTTTGCTGGGAGAGAAGCTGAGCCCCGATTAGGGTGCGGGGCTTCACTCACCAGGGGTCCTATAAAGGTAGCAGCCAGTCAGGCAGCGGCACAGACAGCTGCAGTGGCACAGGAGCTTGCAAACTGAGCTGTAAACAGGGGAGTTTGAGTGGGAGTTCTGTTGGAGGAGAACGTATTTGTGTTTGTTTGGTTTTGTATTGGTAGTATCTGTATGTGTAGAGGCTTGGAGGGGCTTTGTGCTGGGAGAGAAGCTGAGCCCTGATTAGGGGGCGGGGCTTCACTGACTAGGGGTCCTATGATTGTAGCAGCCAGTCAGGCAGGGGCACAGACAGCTGCAGCGGCACAGGAGCTAGCAAACAGAGCTGTAAACAGGTGAGTTTGAGAGGGAGTTCTGTTGGAGGAGAAGGTATTTGTGTGTTTGGTTTTGTATTGGTAGTGTCTGTATGAGTAGAGGCTTTGTGCTGGGAGAGAATCTGAGCCCTGATTAGGGGGCGCGGCTTCCCTGACTAGGGGTCCTATAAAGGTACCAACCACTCAGGCAGCGGCACAGACAGCTGCAGCAGCACTGGAGCTAGCAAATAGAGCTGTAAACAGGGGAGTTTGAGTGGGAGTTCTGTTTGAGGAGAAGGTATTTGTGTGTGTGTTTGGTTTTGTATTGGTGGTATCTGTATGTGTAGAGGCTTGGAGGGGCTTTGTGCTGGGAGAGAAGCTGAGCCCTGATTAGGGGGCGGGGCTTCACTGACGAGGGGTCCTATAAAGGGAGCAGCCAGTCAGGCAGCGACACAGACAGCTGCAGCGGTACAGGAGCTAGCAAACAGAGCTGTAAATAGGGGACTTTGAGTGGGAGTTCTGTTGGAGGAGAAGCTATTTGTGCGTGTTTGGTTTTGTATTGGTAGTATCTGTATGTGTAGAGGCTTGGAGGGGCTTTGTGCTGGGAGCGAAGCTGAGCCCTGATTAGGGGGCGGGGCTTCACTGACTAGGGGTCCTATAAAGGTAGCAGCCAGTCAGGCAGCGGCACAGGAGCTAGCAAACAGAGCTGTGAACAGGGGAGTCTGAGTGGGAGTTCTGTTGGAGGAGAAGGTATTTGTGTGTGTGTTTGGTTTTGTATTGGTGGTATCAGTATGTGTAGGGGCTTTGTGCTGCGAGAGAAGCTGAGCCCTGATTAGGGGGCGGGGCTTCACTGACTAGGGGTCCTATAAAGGGAGCAGCCAGTCAGGCAGCGACACAGACAGCTGCAGCGGTACAGGAGCTAGCAAACAGAGCTGTAAACAGGGGAGTTTGAGTGGGAGTTCTGTTGGAAGAGAAGGTATTTGTGTGTGTTTGGTTTTGTATTGTTAGTATCTGTATGTGTAGGGTCTTTGTGCTGGGAGAAAAGCTGAGCCCTGATTAGGGGGCGGGGCTTCACTGACAAGGGGTCCTATAAAGGTAGCAGCCAGTCAGGCAGCGGCACAGGAGCTAGCAAACAGAGCTGTAAACAGGGGAGTTTGAGTGGGACTTCTGTTGGAGGAGAAGGTATTTGTGTGTGTGTTTGGTATTGTATTGGTAGTATCTGTATGTGTAGAGGCTTGGAGGGGCTTTGTGCTGGGAGCGAAGCTGAGCCCTGATTAGGGGGCGGGTATTCATTGACTAGGGGTCCTATAAAGGGAGCAGCCAGTCAGGCAGGGGCACAGACAGCTGCAGCGGAACAGGAGCTACGAAACTGAGCTGTAAACAGGGGAGTTTGAGAGGGAGTTCTGTTGGAGGAGAAGGTATTTGTGTGTGTCTGGTTTTGTATTGGTAGTATCTGTATGTGTAGAGGCTTGGAGGGGCTTTGTGCTGGGAGCGAAGCTGAGCCCTGATTAGGGGGCGGGGCTTCACTGACTAGGGGTCCTATAAAGTTAGCAACCAGTCAGGCAGCGGCACAGGAGCTAGCAAACAGAGCTGTAAACAGGGGACTTTGAGTGGGAGTTCTGTTGGAGGAG
This sequence comes from Lepidochelys kempii, assembly GCF_965140265.1. Taxonomy (NCBI): domain Eukaryota; kingdom Metazoa; phylum Chordata; order Testudines; family Cheloniidae; genus Lepidochelys; species Lepidochelys kempii. The sequence goes on from NC_133282.1 coordinate 1,651,932, forward strand.
AAGGTGTTTGTGTGTGTTTGGTTTTGTATTGGTAGTATCTGTATGTGTAGAGGCTTTGTGCTGGGAGAGAAGCTGAGCCCTGATTAGGGGGCGGGGCTTCCCTGACTAGGGGTCCTAGAAAGGTAGCAGCCAGTCAGGCAGCGGCACAGGAGCTAGCAAACAGAGCTGTAAACAGGGGAGTTTGAGTGGGAGTTCTGTTGGAGGAGAAGGTGTTTGTGTGTGTTTGGTTTTGTATTGGTAGTATCTGTATGTGTAGAGGCTTTGTGCAGGGAGAGAAGCTGAGCCCTGATAAGGGGGCGGGGCATCACTGACTAGGCGTCCTATAAAGGGAGCAGCCAGTCAGGCAGCGGCACAGCAGCTAGCAAACAGAGCTGTAAACACGGGAGTTTGAGTGGGAGTTCTGTTGGAGGAGAAGGTATATGTGTGTGTTTGGTTTTGTATTGGTAGTATCTGTATGTGTAAAGGCTTGGAGGGGCTTTGTGCTGCGAGAAAAGCTGAGCCCTGATCAGGGGGCGGGGCTTCGCTGACTAGGGGTCCTATGATTGTAGCAGCCAGTCAGGCAGCGGCACAGACACCTGCAGCGGCACTGGAGCTAGCAAACAGAGCTGTAAACAGGGGAGTTTGAGTGGGAGTTCTGTTGGAGGAGAAGGTATTTGTGTGTGTTTGGTTTTGTGTTGGTGGTATCTGTATGTGTAGGGGCTTTGTGCTGAGAGAGAAGCTGAAAACTGATTAGGGGGCGGGGCTTCACTAACTAGGGGTCCTATTAAGGCAGCAGCCAGTCAGGCAGCGGCACAGACAGCTGCAGTGGCACAGGAGCTAGCAAAGAGAGCTGTAAACAGGGGAGTTTGAGTGGGAGTTCTGTTGGAGGAGAAGGTATTTGTGTGTGTTTGGTTTTGTATTGTTGGAATCTGTATGTGTAGAGGCTTGGAGGGGCTTTGTGCTGGGAGAAAAGCTGAGCCCTGACTAGGGGGCGGGGCTTCCCTGACTAGGGGTCCTATAAAGGTTGCAGCCAGTCAGGCAGCGGCACAGGAGCTAGCAAACAGAGCTGTAAACAGGGTAGTTTGAGTGGGAGTTCTGTTGGAGGAGAAGGTATTTGTGTGTGTTTGGTTTTGTGTTGGTGGTATCTGTATGTGTAGGGGCTTTGTGCTGAGAGAGAAGCTGAAAACTGATTAGGGGGCGGGGCTTCACTAACTAGGGGTCCTATTAAGGCAGCAGCCAGTCAGGCAGCGGCACAGACAGCTGCAGTGGCACAGGAGCTAGCAAAGAGAGCTGTAAACAGGGGAGTTTGAGTGGGAGTTCTGTTGGAGGAGAAGGTATATGTGTGTGTTCGGTTTCGTATTGGTAGTATCTGTATGTGTAGAGGCTTGGAGGGGCTTTGTGCTGGGAGCGAAGCTGAGCCCTGATTAGGGGGCGGGGCTTCACTGACTAGGGGTCCTATAAAGGCAGCAGCCAGTCAGGCAGCGGCACAGACAGCTGCAGTGGCACAGGAGCTAGCAAAGAGAGCTGTAAACAGGGGAGTTTGAGTGGGAGTTCTGTTGGAAGAGAAGGTGTTTGTGTGTGTTTGGTTTTGTTTTGGTAGTATCTGTATGTGTAGGGGCTTTTTTCTGGGAGAGAAGCTGAGCCCTGATTAGGGTGCGGGGCTTCACTGACCAGGGGTCCTATAAAGGTAGCAGCCAGTCAGGCAGCGGCACAGACAGCTGCAGTGGCACAGGAGCTTGCAAACTGAGCTGTAAACAGGGGAGTTTGAGTGGGAGTTCTGTTTGAGGAGAAGGTATTTGTGTGTGTGTTTGGTTTTGTATTGGTGGTATCTGTATGTGTAGAGGCTTTGTGCAGGGAGAGAAGCTGATCCCTGATTAGGGGGCGGGGCTTCCCTGACTAGGGGTCCTAGAAAGGTAGCAGCCAGTCAGGCAGCGGCACAGGAGCTAGCAAACAGAGCTGTAAACAGGGGAGTCTGAGTGGGAGTTCTGTTGGAGGAGAAGGTATTTGTGTGTGTGTTTGGTTTTGTATTGGTGGTATCTGTATGTGTAGGGGCTTTGTGCTGGGAGAGAAGCTGAGCCCTGATTAGGGGGCGGGGCTTCACTTACTAGGGGTCCTATAAAGGGAGCAGCCAGTCAGGCAGCTGCACAGACAGCTGCAGCGGTACAGGAGCTAGCAAACAGAGCTGTAAACAGGGGAGTTTGAGTGGGAGTTCTGTTGGAGGAGAAGGTATTTGTGTGTGTTTGGTTTTGTGTTGGTGGTATCTGTATGTGTAGGGGCTTTGTGCTGGGAGAGAAGCTGAGCCCTGATAAGGGGGCGGGGCTTTCTGACTAGGGGTCCTATAAAGGTTGCAGCCAGTCAGGCAGCGGCACAGGAGCTAGCAAACAGAGCTGTAAACAGGGGACTTTGAGTGGGAGTTCTGTTGGAAGAGAAGGTATTTGTGTGTGTTTGGTTTTGTTTTGGTAGTATCTGTATGTGTAGGGGCTTTTTGCTGGGAGAGAAGCTGAGCCCCGATTAGGGTGCGGGGCTTCACTCACCAGGGGTCCTATAAAGGTAGCAGCCAGTCAGGCAGCGGCACAGACAGCTGCAGTGGCACAGGAGCTTGCAAACTGAGCTGTAAACAGGGGAGTTTGAGTGGGAGTTCTGTTGGAGGAGAACGTATTTGTGTTTGTTTGGTTTTGTATTGGTAGTATCTGTATGTGTAGAGGCTTGGAGGGGCTTTGTGCTGGGAGAGAAGCTGAGCCCTGATTAGGGGGCGGGGCTTCACTGACTAGGGGTCCTATTAAGGGAGCAGCCAGTCAGGCAGCTGCACAGACAGCTGCAGCGGCACAGGAGCTAGCAAACAGAGCTGTAAACAGGGGAGTTTGAGTGGGAGTTCTGTTGGAGGAGAAGTTATTTGTGCGTGTTTGGTTTTGTATTGGTGGTATCTGTATGTGTATAGGCTTGGAGGGGCTTTGTGCTGGGAGAGAAGCTGAGCCCTGATTAGGGGGCGGGGCTTCGCTGACTATGGGTCCTATGATTGTAGCAGCCAGTCAGGCAGCGTCACAGACAGCTGCGGGGGCACAGGAGCTAGCAAACAGTGCTGTAAACAGGGGAGTTTGAGTAGGAGTTCTGTTGGAGGAGAAGGTATTTGTGTGTGTGTTTGGTTTTGTATTGGTGGTATCTGTATGTGCAGAGGCTTGGAGGGGCTTTGTGCTGGGAGAGAAGCTGAGCCCTGATTAGGGGGCGGGGCTACACTGACTAGGGGTCCTATAAAGGGAGCAGCCAGTCAGGCGGCCGCATGGACAGCTGCAGCGGCACAGGAGCTAGCAAACAGAGCTGTAAACAGGGGAGTTTGAGTGGGAGTTCTGTTGGAAGAGAAGGTATTTGTGTGTGTTTGGTTTTGTATTGGTAGTATCTGTATGTGTAGAGGCTTGGAGGGGCTTTGTGCTGGGAGCGAAGCTGAGCCCTGATTAGGGGGCGGGGCTTCACTGACTAGGGGTCCTATAAAGGGAGCAGCCAGTCAGGCAGGGGCACAGACAGCTGCAGCGGCACAGGAGCTAGCAAACAGAGCTGTAAACAGGTGAGTTTGAGAGGGAGTTCTGTTGGAGGAGAAGGTATTTGTGTGTTTGGTTTTGTATTGGTAGTGTCTGTATGAGTAGAGGCTTTGTGCTGGGAGAGAATCTGAGCCCTGATTAGGGGGCGGGGCTTCCCTGACTAGGGGTCCTATAAAGGTACCAACCACTCAGGCAGCGGCACAGACAGCTGCAGCGGCACTGGAGCTAGCAAATAGAGCTGTAAACAGGGGAGTTTGAGTGGGAGTTCTGTTTGAGGAGAAGGTATTTGTGTGTGTGTTTGGTTTTGTATTGGTGGTATCTGTATGTGTAGAGGCTTGGAGGGGCTTTGTGCTGGGAGAGAAGCTGAGCCCTGATTAGGGGGCGGGGCTTCACTGACGAGGGGTCCTATAAAGGGAGCAGCCAGTCAGGCAGCGGCACAGACAGCTGCAGCGGTACAGGAGCTAGCAAACAGAGCTGTAAATAGGGGACTTTGAGTGGGAGTTCTGTTGGAGGAGAAGCTATTTGTGCGTGTTTGGTTTTGTATTGGTAGTATCTGTATGTGTAGAGGCTTGGAGGGGCTTTGTGCTGGGAGCGAAGCTGAGCCCTGATTAGGGGGCGGGACTTCACTGACTAGGGGTCCTATAAAGGTAGCAGCCAGTCACGCAGCGGCACAGGAGCTAGCAAACAGAGCTGTGAACAGGGGAGTTTGAGTGGGAGTTCTGTTGGAAGAGAAGGTATTTGTGTGTGTTTGGTTTTGTATTGTTAGTATCTGTATGTGTAGGGTCTTTGTGCTGGGAGAAAAGCTGAGCCCTGATTAGGGGGCGGGGCTTCACTGACAAGGGGTCCTATAAAGGTAGCAGCCAGTCAGGCAGCTGCACAGACAGCTGCAGCGGTACAGGAGCTAGCAAACAGAGCTGTAAACAGGGGAGTTTGAGTGGGAGTTCTGTTGGAAAAGAAGGTATTTGTGTGTGTTTGGTTTTGTATTGGTAGTATCTGTATGTGTAGGGTCTTTGTGCTGGGAGAAAAGCTGAGCCCTGATTAGGGGGCGGGGCTTCACTGACTAGGGGTCCTATAAAGGTAGCAGCCAGTCAGGCAGCGACACAGACAGCTGCAGCGGTACAGGAGCTAGCAAACAGAGCTGTAAACAGGGGAGTTTGAGTGGGAGTTCTGTTGGAAGAGAAGGTATTTGTGTGTGTTTGGTTTTGTATTGTTAGTATCTGTATGTGTAGGGTCTTTGTGCTGGGAGAAAAGCTGAGCCCTGATTAGGGGGCGGGGCTTCACTGACAAGGGGTCCTATAAAGGTAGCAGCCAGTCAGGCAGCGGCACAGGAGCTAGCAAACAGAGCTGTAAACAGGGGAGTTTGAGTGGGACTTCTGTTGGAGGAGAAGGTATTTGTGTGTGTGTTTGGTATTGTATTGGTAGTATCTGTATGTGTAGAGGCTTGGAGGGGCTTTGTGCTGGGAGCGAAGCTGAGCCCTGATTAGGGGGCGGGTATTCATTGACTAGGGGTCCTATAAAGGGAGCAGCCAGTCAGGCAGGGGCACAGACAGCTGCAGCGGAACAGGAGCTACGAAACTGAGCTGTAAACAGGGGAGTTTGAGAGGGAGTTCTGTTGGAGGAGAAGGTATTTGTGTGTGTCTGGTTTTGTATTGGTAGTATCTGTATGTGTAGAGGCTTGGAGGGGCTTTGTGCTGGGAGAGAAGCTGAGAACTGATTAGGGGGCGGGGCTTCACTGACTAGGGGTCCTATAAAGGCAGCAGCCAGTCAGGCAGCGGCACAGACAGCTGCAGTGGCACAGGAGCTAGCAAAGAGAGCTGTAAACAGGGGAGTTTGAGTGGGAGTTCTGTTGGAGGAGAAGGTATTTGTGTGTGTGTTTGGTTTGTATTGGTGGTATCTGTATGTGTAGAGGCTTGGAGGGGCTTTGTGCTGGGAGCGAAGCTGAGCCCTGATTAGGGGGCGGGGCTTCACTGACTAGGGGTCCTATAAAGTTAGCAACCAGTCAGGCAGCGGCACAGGAGCTAGCAAACAGAGCTGTAAACAGGGGACTTTGAGTGGGAGTTCTGTTGGAGGAGAAGGTGTTTGTGTTTGTTTGGTTTTGTATTGGTAGTATTTGTATGTGTAGAGGCTTGGAGGGGCTTTGTGCTGGGAAAGAACCTGAGCCCTGATTAGGGGGCGGGGCTTCACTGACTAGGGGTCCTATAAAGGTAGCAGCCAGTCAGGCAGCGTCACAGACAACTGCAGGGGCACAGGAGCTAGCAAACAGAGCTGTAAATAGGTGAGTTTGAGTGGGAGTTCTGTTGGAGGAGAAGGTATTTGTGTATGTTTGGTTTTGTATTGGTAGTATCTGTATGTGTAGGGGCTTTGTGCTTGGAGAGAAGCTGAGTCCTGATTAGGGGGCGGGGCTTCACTGACTAGGGGTCCTATAAAGGCAGCAGCCAGTCAGGCAGCGGCACAGACAGCTGCAGTGGCAAAGGAGCTAGCAAAGAGAGCTGTAAACAGGGGAGTTTGAGTGGGAGTTCTGTTTGAGGAGAAGGTATTTGTGTGTGTGTTTGGTTTTGTATTGGTGGTATCTGTATGTGTAGAGGCTTTGTGCAGGGAGAGAAGCTGATCCCTGATTAGGGGGCGGGGCTTCCCTGACTAGGGGTCCTAGAAAGGTAGCAGCCAGTCAGGCAGCGGCACAGGAGCTAGCAAACAGAGCTGTAAACAGGGGAGTCTGAGTGGGAGTTCTGTTGGAGGAGAAGGTATTTGTGTGTGTGTTTGGTTTTGTATTGGTGGTATCTGTATGTGTAGGGGCTTTGTGCTGGGAGAGAAGCTGAGCCCTGATTAGGGGGCGGGGCTTCACTTACTAGGGGTCCTATAAAGGGAGCAGCCAGTCAGGCAGCTGCACAGACAGCTGCAGCGGTACAGGAGCTAGCAAACAGAGCTGTAAACAGGGGAGTTTGAGTGGGAGTTCTGTTGGAGGAGAAGGTATTTGTGTGTGTTTGGTTTTGTGTTGGTGGTATCTGTATGTGTAGGGGCTTTGTGCTGGGAGAGAAGCTGAGCCCTGATAAGGGGGCGGGGCTTTCTGACTAGGGGTCCTATAAAGGTTGCAGCCAGTGAGGCAGCGGCACAGGAGCTAGCAAACAGAGCTGTAAACAGGGGACTTTGAGTGGGAGTTCTGTTGGAAGAGAAGGTATTTGTGTGTGTTTGGTTTTGTTTTGGTAGTATCTGTATGTGTAGGGGCTTTTTGCTGGGAGAGAAACTGAGCCCCGATTAGGGTGCGGGGCTTCACTGACCAGGGGTCCTATAAAGGTAGCAGCCAGTCAGGCAGCGGCACAGACAGCTGCAGTGGCACAGGAGCTTGCAAACTGAGCTGTAAACAGGGGAGTTTGAGTGGGAGTTCTGTTGGAGGAGAACGTATTTGTGTTTGTTTGGTTTTGTATTGGTAGTATCTGTATGTGTAGAGGCTTGGAGGGGCTTTGTGCTGGGAGAGAAGCTGAGCCCTGATTAGGGGGCGGGGCTTCACTGACTAGGGGTCCTATGATTGTAGCAGCCAGTCAGGCAGCGTCACAGACAGCTGCGGGGGCACAGGAGCTAGCAAACAGTGCTGTAAACAGGGGAGTTTGAGTAGGAGTTCTGTTGGAGGAGAAGGTATTTGTGTGTGTGTTTGGTTTTGTATTGGTGGTATCTGTATGTGCAGAGGCTTGGAGGGGCTTTGTGCTGGGAGAGAAGCTGAGCCCTGATTAGGGGGCGGGGCTACACTGACTAGGGGTCCTATAAAGGGAGCAGCCAGTTAGGCGGCCGCACGGACAGCTGCAGCGGCACAGGAGCTAGCAAACAGAGCTGTAAACAGGGGAGTTTGAGTGGGAGTTCTGTTGGAAGAGAAGGTATTTGTGTGTGTTTGGTTTTGTATTGGTAGTATCTGTATGTGTAGAGGCTTGGAGGGGCTTTGTGCTGGGAGCGAAGCTGAGCCCTGATTAGGGGGCGGGGCTTCACTGACTAGGGGTCCTATAAAGGGAGCAGCCAGTCAGGCAGGGGCACAGACAGCTGCAGCGGCACAGGAGCTAGCAAACAGAGCTGTAAACAGGTGAGTTTGAGAGGGAGTTCTGTTGGAGGAGAAGGTATTTGTGTGTTTGGTTTTGTATTGGTAGTGTCTGTATGAGTAGAGGCTTTGTGCTGGGAGAGAATCTGAGCCCTGATTAGGGGGCGGGGCTTCCCTGACTAGGGGTCCTATAAAGGTACCAACCACTCAGGCAGCGACACAGACAGCTGCAGCGGCACTGGAGCTAGCAAATAGAGCTGTAAACAGGGGAGTTTGAGTGGGAGTTCTGTTTGAGGAGAAGGTATTTGTGTGTGTGTTTGGTTTTGTATTGGTGGTATCTGTATGTGTAGAGGCTTGGAGGGGCTTTGTGCTGGGAGAGAAGCTGAGCCCTGATTAGGGGGCGGGGCTTCACTGACGAGGGGTCCTATAAAGGGAGCAGCCAGTCAGGCAGCGACACAGACAGCTGCAGCGGTACAGGAGCTAGCAAACAGAGCTGTAAATAGGGTAGTTTGAGTGGGAGTTCTGTTGGAGGAGAAGGTATTTGTGTGTGTTTGGTTTTGTGTTGGTGGTATCTGTATGTGTAGGGGCTTTGTGCTGAGAGAGAAGCTGAAAACTGATTAGGGGGCGGGGCTTCACTAACTAGGGGTCCTATTAAGGCAGCAGCCAGTCAGGCAGCGGCACAGACAGCTGCAGTGGCACAGGAGCTAGCAAAGAGAGCTGTAAACAGGGGAGTTTGAGTGGGAGTTCTGTTGGAGGAGAAGGTATATGTGTGTGTTCGGTTTCGTATTGGTAGTATCTGTATGTGTAGAGGCTTGGAGGGGCTTTGTGCTGGGAGCGAAGCTGAGCCCTGATTAGGGGGCGGGGCTTCACTGACTAGGGGTCCTATAAAGGCAGCAGCCAGTCAGGCAGCGGCACAGACAGCTGCAGTGGCACAGGAGCTAGCAAAGAGAGCTGTAAACAGGGGAGTTTGAGTGGGAGTTCTGTTGGAAGAGAAGGTGTTTGTGTGTGTTTGGTTTTGTTTTGGTAGTATCTGTATGTGTAGGGGCTTTTTTCTGGGAGAGAAGCTGAGCCCTGATTAGGGTGCGGGGCTTCACTGACCAGGGGTCCTATAAAGGTAGCAGCCAGTCAGGCAGCGGCACAGACAGCTGCAGTGGCACAGGAGCTTGCAAACTGAGCTGTAAACAGGGGAGTTTGAGTGGGAGTTCTGTTTGAGGAGAAGGTATTTGTGTGTGTGTTTGGTTTTGTATTGGTGGTATCTGTATGTGTAGAGGCTTTGTGCAGGGAGAGAAGCTGATCCCTGATTAGGGGGCGGGGCTTCCCTGACTAGGGGTCCTAGAAAGGTAGCAGCCAGTCAGGCAGCGGCACAGGAGCTAGCAAACAGAGCTGTAAACAGGGGAGTCTGAGTGGGAGTTCTGTTGGAGGAGAAGGTATTTGTGTGTGTGTTTGGTTTTGTATTGGTGGTATCTGTATGTGTAGGGGCTTTGTGCTGGGAGAGAAGCTGAGCCCTGATTAGGGGGCGGGGCTTCACTTACTAGGGGTCCTATAAAGGGAGCAGCCAGTCAGGCAGCTGCACAGACAGCTGCAGCGGTACAGGAGCTAGCAAACAGAGCTGTAAACAGGGGAGTTTGAGTGGGAGTTCTGTTGGAAGAGAAGGTATTTGTGTGTGTTTGGTTTTGTATTGTTAGTATCTGTATGTGTAGGGTCTTTGTGCTGGGAGAAAAGCTGAGCCCTGATTAGGGGGCGGGGCTTCACTGACAAGGGGTCCTATAAAGGTAGCAGCCAGTCAGGCAGCGGCACAGGAGCTAGCAAACAGAGCTGTAAACAGGGGAGTTTGAGTGGGACTTCTGTTGGAGGAGAAGGTATTTGTGTGTGTGTTTGGTATTGTATTGGTAGTATCTGTATGTGTAGAGGCTTGGAGGGGCTTTGTGCTGGGAGCGAAGCTGAGCCCTGATTAGGGGGCGGGTATTCATTGACTAGGGGTCCTATAAAGGGAGCAGCCAGTCAGGCAGGGGCACAGACAGCTGCAGCGGAACAGGAGCTACGAAACTGAGCTGTAAACAGGGGAGTTTGAGAGGGAGTTCTGTTGGAGGAGAAGGTATTTGTGTGTGTCTGGTTTTGTATTGGTAGTATCTGTATGTGTAGAGGCTTGGAGGGGCTTTGTGCTGGGAGAGAAGCTGAGAACTGATTAGGGGGCGGGGCTTCACTGACTAGGGGTCCTATAAAGTTAGCAACCAGTCAGGCAGCGGCACAGGAGCTAGCAAACAGAGCTGTAAACAGGGGACTTTGAGTGGGAGTTCTGTTGGAGGAGAAGGTGTTTGTGTTTGTTTGGTTTTGTATTGGTAGTATTTGTATGTGTAGAGGCTTGGAGGGGCTTTGTGCTGGGAAAGAACCTGAGCCCTGATTAGGGGGCGGGGCTTCACTGACTAGGGGTCCTATAAAGGTAGCAGCCAGTCAGGCAGCGTCACAGACAACTGCAGGGGCACAGGAGCTAGCAAACAGAGCTGTAAATAGGTGAGTTTGAGTGGGAGTTCTGTTGGAGGAGAAGGTATTTGTGTATGTTTGGTTTTGTATTGGTAGTATCTGTATGTGTAGGGGCTTTGTGCTTGGAGAGAAGCTGAGTCCTGATTAGGGGGCGGGGCTTCACTGACTAGGGGTCCTATAAAGGCAGCAGCCAGTCAGGCAGCGGCACAGACAGCTGCAGTGGCAAAGGAGCTAGCAAAGAGAGCTGTAAACAGGGGAGTTTGAGTGGGAGTTCTGTTTGAGGAGAAGGTATTTGTGTGTGTGTTTGGTTTTGTATTGGTGGTATCTGTATGTGTAGAGGCTTTGTGCAGGGAGAGAAGCTGATCCCTGATTAGGGGGCGGGGCTTCCCTGACTAGGGGTCCTAGAAAGGTAGCAGCCAGTCAGGCAGCGGCACAGGAGCTAGCAAACAGAGCTGTAAACAGGGGAGTCTGAGTGGGAGTTCTGTTGGAGGAGAAGGTATTTGTGTGTGTGTTTGGTTTTGTATTGGTGGTATCTGTATGTGTAGGGGCTTTGTGCTGGGAGAGAAGCTGAGCCCTGATTAGGGGGCGGGGCTTCACTTACTAGGGGTCCTATAAAGGGAGCAGCCAGTCAGGCAGCTGCACAGACAGCTGCAGCGGTACAGGAGCTAGCAAACAGAGCTGTAAACAGGGGAGTTTGAGTGGGAGTTCTGTTGGAGGAGAAGGTATTTGTGTGTGTTTGGTTTTGTGTTGGTGGTATCTGTATGTGTAGGGGCTTTGTGCTGGGAGAGAAGCTGAGCCCTGATAAGGGGGCGGGGCTTTCTGACTAGGGGTCCTATAAAGGTTGCAGCCAGTGAGGCAGCGGCACAGGAGCTAGCAAACAGAGCTGTAAACAGGGGACTTTGAGTGGGAGTTCTGTTGGAAGAGAAGGTATTTGTGTGTGTTTGGTTTTGTTTTGGTAGTATCTGTATGTGTAGGGGCTTTTTGCTGGGAGAGAAACTGAGCCCCGATTAGGGTGCGGGGCTTCACTGACCAGGGGTCCTATAAAGGTAGCAGCCAGTCAGGCAGCGGCACAGACAGCTGCAGTGGCACAGGAGCTTGCAAACTGAGCTGTAAACAGGGGAGTTTGAGTGGGAGTTCTGTTGGAGGAGAACGTATTTGTGTTTGTTTGGTTTTGTATTGGTAGTATCTGTATGTGTAGAGGCTTGGAGGGGCTTTGTGCTGGGAGAGAAGCTGAGCCCTGATTAGGGGGCGGGGCTTCACTGACTAGGGGTCCTATGATTGTAGCAGCCAGTCAGGCAGCGTCACAGACAGCTGCGGGGGCACAGGAGCTAGCAAACAGTGCTGTAAACAGGGGAGTTTGAGTAGGAGTTCTGTTGGAGGAGAAGGTATTTGTGTGTGTGTTTGGTTTTGTATTGGTGGTATCTGTATGTGCAGAGGCTTGGAGGGGCTTTGTGCTGGGAGCGAAGCTGAGCCCTGATTAGGGGGCGGGGCTTCACTGACTAGGGGTCCTATAAAGGGAGCAGCCAGTCAGGCAGGGGCACAGACAGCTGCAGCGGCACAGGAGCTAGCAAACAGAGCTGTAAACAGGTGAGTTTGAGAGGGAGTTCTGTTGGAGGAGAAGGTATTTGTGTGTTTGGTTTTGTATTGGTAGTGTCTGTATGTGTAGAGGCTTTGTGCTGGGAGAGAATCTGAGCCCTGATTAGGGGGCGGGGCTTCCCTGACTAGGGGTCCTATAAAGGTACCAACCACTCAGGCAGCGACACAGACAGCTGCAGCGGCACTGGAGCTAGCAAATAGAGCTGTAAACAGGGGAGTTTGAGTGGGAGTTCTGTTTGAGGAGAAGGTATTTGTGTGTGTGTTTGGTTTTGTATTGGTGGTATCTGTATGTGTAGAGGCTTGGAGGGGCTTTGTGCTGGGAGAGAAGCTGAGCCCTGATTAGGGGGCGGGGCTTCACTGACGAGGGGTCCTATAAAGGGAGCAGCCAGTCAGGCAGCGACACAGACAGCTGCAGCGGTACAGGAGCTAGCAAACAGAGCTGTAAATAGGGTAGTTTGAGTGGGAGTTCTGTTGGAGGAGAAGGTATTTGTGTGTGTTTGGTTTTGTGTTGGTGGTATCTGTATGTGTAGGGGCTTTGTGCTGAGAGAGAAGCTGAAAACTGATTAGGGGGCGGGGCTTCACTAACTAGGGGTCCTATTAAGGCAGCAGCCAGTCAGGCAGCGGCACAGACAGCTGCAGTGGCACAGGAGCTAGCAAAGAGAGCTGTAAACAGGGGAGTTTGAGTGGGAGTTCTGTTGGAGGAGAAGGTATATGTGTGTGTTCGGTTTCGTATTGGTAGTATCTGTATGTGTAGAGGCTTGGAGGGGCTTTGTGCTGGGAGCGAAGCTGAGCCCTGATTAGGGGGCGGGGCTTCACTGACTAGGGGTCCTATAAAGGCAGCAGCCAGTCAGGCAGCGGCACAGACAGCTGCAGTGGCACAGGAGCTAGCAAAGAGAGCTGTAAACAGGGGAGTTTGAGTGGGAGTTCTGTTGGAAGAGAAGGTGTTTGTGTGTGTTTGGTTTTGTTTTGGTAGTATCTGTATGTGTAGGGGCTTTTTTCTGGGAGAGAAGCTGAGCCCTGATTAGGGTGCGGGGCTTCACTGACCAGGGGTCCTATAAAGGTAGCAGCCAGTCAGGCAGCGGCACAGACAGCTGCAGTGGCACAGGAGCTTGCAAACTGAGCTGTAAACAGGGGAGTTTGAGTGGGAGTTCTGTTTGAGGAGAAGGTATTTGTGTGTGTGTTTGGTTTTGTATTGGTGGTATCTGTATGTGTAGAGGCTTTGTGCAGGGAGAGAAGCTGATCCCTGATTAGGGGGCGGGGCTTCCCTGACTAGGGGTCCTAGAAAGGTAGCAGCCAGTCAGGCAGCGGCACAGGAGCTAGCAAACAGAGCTGTAAACAGGGGAGTCTGAGTGGGAGTTCTGTTGGAGGAGAAGGTATTTGTGTGTGTGTTTGGTTTTGTATTGGTGGTATCTGTATGTGTAGGGGCTTTGTGCTGGGAGAGAAGCTGAGCCCTGATTAGGGGGCGGGGCTTCACTTACTAGGGGTCCTATAAAGGGAGCAGCCAGTCAGGCAGCTGCACAGACAGCTGCAGCGGTACAGGAGCTAGCAAACAGAGCTGTAAACAGGGGAGTTTGAGTGGGAGTTCTGTTGGAAAAGAAGGTATTTGTGTGTGTTTGGTTTTGTATTGGTAGTATCTGTATGTGTAGGGTCTTTGTGCTGGGAGAAAAGCTGAGCCCTGATTAGGGGGCGGGGCTTCACTGACTAGGGGTCCTATAAAGGTAGCAGCCAGTCAGGCAGCGACACAGACAGCTGCAGCGGTACAGGAGCTAGCAAACAGAGCTGTAAACAGGGGAGTTTGAGTGGGAGTTCTGTTGGAAGAGAAGGTATTTGTGTGTGTTTGGTTTTGTATTGTTAGTATCTGTATGTGTAGGGTCTTTGTGCTGGGAGAAAAGCTGAGCCCTGATTAGGGGGCGGGGCTTCACTGACAAGGGGTCCTATAAAGGTAGCAGCCAGTCAGGCAGCGGCACAGGAGCTAGCAAACAGAGCTGTAAACAGGGGAGTTTGAGTGGGACTTCTGTTGGAGGAGAAGGTATTTGTGTGTGTGTTTGGTATTGTATTGGTAGTATCTGTATGTGTAGAGGCTTGGAGGGGCTTTGTGCTGGGAGCGAAGCTGAGCCCTGATTAGGGGGCGGGTATTCATTGACTAGGGGTCCTATAAAGGGAGCAGCCAGTCAGGCAGGGGCACAGACAGCTGCAGCGGAACAGGAGCTACGAAACTGAGCTGTAAACAGGGGAGTTTGAGAGGGAGTTCTGTTGGAGGAGAAGGTATTTGTGTGTGTCTGGTTTTGTATTGGTAGTATCTGTATGTGTAGAGGCTTGGAGGGGCTTTGTGCTGGGAGAGAAGCTGAGAACTGATTAGGGGGCGGGGCTTCACTGACTAGGGGTCCTATAAAGGCAGCAGCCAGTCAGGCAGCGGCACAGACAGCTGCAGTGGCACAGGAGCTAGCAAAGAGAGCTGTAAACAGGGGAGTTTGAGTGGGAGTTCTGTTGGAGGAGAAGGTATTTGTGTGTGTGTTTGGTTTGTATTGGTGGTATCTGTATGTGTAGAGGCTTGGAGGGGCTTTGTGCTGGGAGCGAAGCTGAGCCCTGATTAGGGGGCGGGGCTTCACTGACTAGGGGTCCTATAAAGTTAGCAACCAGTCAGGCAGCGGCACAGGAGCTAGCAAACAGAGCTGTAAACAGGGGACTTTGGGTGGGAGTTCTGTTGGAGGAGAAGGTGTTTGTGTTTGTTTGGTTTTGTATTGGTAGTATTTGTATGTGTAGAGGCTTGGAGGGGCTTTGTGCTGGGAAAGAACCTGAGCCCTGATTAGGGGGCGGGGCTTCACTGACTAGGGGTCCTATAAAGGTAGCAGCCAGTCAGGCAGCGTCACAGACAACTGCAGGGGCACAGGAGCTAGCAAACAGAGCTGTAAATAGGTGAGTTTGAGTGGGAGTTCTGTTGGAGGAGAAGGTATTTGTGTATGTTTGGTTTTGTATTGGTAGTATCTGTATGTGTAGGGGCTTTGTGCTTGGAGAGAAGCTGAGTCCTGATTAGGGGGCGGGGCTTCACTGACTAGGGGTCCTATAAAGGCAGCAGCCAGTCAGGCAGCGGCACAGACAGCTGCAGTGGCAAAGGAGCTAGCAAAGAGAGCTGTAAACAGGGGAGTTTGAGTGGGAGTTCTGTTTGAGGAGAAGGTATTTGTGTGTGTGTTTGGTTTTGTATTGGTGGTATCTGTATGTGTAGAGGCTTTGTGCAGGGAGAGAAGCTGATCCCTGATTAGGGGGCGGGGCTTCCCTGACTAGGGGTCCTAGAAAGGTAGCAGCCAGTCAGGCAGCGGCACAGGAGCTAGCAAACAGAGCTGTAAACAGGGGAGTCTGAGTGGGAGTTCTGTTGGAGGAGAAGGTATTTGTGTGTGTGTTTGGTTTTGTATTGGTGGTATCTGTATGTGTAGGGGCTTTGTGCTGGGAGAGAAGCTGAGCCCTGATTAGGGGGCGGGGCTTCACTTACTAGGGGTCCTATAAAGGGAGCAGCCAGTCAGGCAGCTGCACAGACAGCTGCAGCGGTACAGGAGCTAGCAAACAGAGCTGTAAACAGGGGAGTTTGAGTGGGAGTTCTGTTGGAGGAGAAGGTATTTGTGTGTGTTTGGTTTTGTGTTGGTGGTATCTGTATGTGTAGGGGCTTTGTGCTGGGAGAGAAGCTGAGCCCTGATAAGGGGGCGGGGCTTTCTGACTAGGGGTCCTATAAAGGTTGCAGCCAGTGAGGCAGCGGCACAGGAGCTAGCAAACAGAGCTGTAAACAGGGGACTTTGAGTGGGAGTTCTGTTGGAAGAGAAGGTATTTGTGTGTGTTTGGTTTTGTTTTGGTAGTATCTGTATGTGTAGGGGCTTTTTGCTGGGAGAGAAACTGAGCCCCGATTAGGGTGCGGGGCTTCACTGACCAGGGGTCCTATAAAGGTAGCAGCCAGTCAGGCAGCGGCACAGACAGCTGCAGTGGCACAGGAGCTTGCAAACTGAGCTGTAAACAGGGGAGTTTGAGTGGGAGTTCTGTTGGAGGAGAACGTATTTGTGTTTGTTTGGTTTTGTATTGGTAGTATCTGTATGTGTAGAGGCTTGGAGGGGCTTTGTGCTGGGAGAGAAGCTGAGCCCTGATTAGGGGGCGGGGCTTCACTGACTAGGGGTCCTATGATTGTAGCAGCCAGTCAGGCAGCGTCACAGACAGCTGCAGCGGCACAGGAGCTAGCAAACAGAGCTGTAAACAGGTGAGTTTGAGAGGGAGTTCTGTTGGAGGAGAAGGTATTTGTGTGTTTGGTTTTGTATTGGTAGTGTCTGTATGAGTAGAGGCTTTGTGCTGGGAGAGAATCTGAGCCCTGATTAGGGGGCGGGGCTTCCCTGACTAGGGGTCCTATAAAGGTACCAACCACTCAGGCAGCGACACAGACAGCTGCAGCGGCACTGGAGCTAGCAAATAGAGCTGTAAACAGGGGAGTTTGAGTGGGAGTTCTGTTTGAGGAGAAGGTATTTGTGTGTGTGTTTGGTTTTGTATTGGTGGTATCTGTATGTGTAGAGGCTTGGAGGGGCTTTGTGCTGGGAGAGAAGCTGAGCCCTGATTAGGGGGCGGGGCTTCACTGACGAGGGGTCCTATAAAGGGAGCAGTCAGTCAGGCAGCGACACAGACAGCTGCAGCGGTACAGGAGCTAGCAAACAGAGCTGTAAATAGGGGACTTTGAGTGGGAGTTCTGTTGGAGGAGAAGCTATTTGTGCGTGTTTGGTTTTGTATTGGTAGTATCTGTATGTGTAGAGGCTTGGAGGGGCTTTGTGCTGGGAGCGAAGCTGAGCCCTGATTAGGGGGCGGGGCTTCACTGACTAGGGGTCCTATAAAGGTAGCAGCCAGTCAGCCAGCGGCACAGGAGCTAGCAAACAGAGCTGTGAACAGGGGAGTTTGAGTGGGAGTTCTGTTGGAAAAGAAGGTATTTGTGTGTGTTTGGTTTTGTATTGGTAGTATCTGTATGTGTAGGGTCTTTGTGCTGGGAGAAAAGCTGAGCCCTGATTAGGGGGCGGGGCTTCACTGACTAGGGGTCCTATAAAGGTAGCAGCCAGTCAGGCAGCGACACAGACAGCTGCAGCGGTACAGGAGCTAGCAAACAGAGCTGTAAACAGGGGAGTTTGAGTGGGAGTTCTGTTGCAAGAGAAGGTATTTGTGTGTGTTTGGTTTTGTATTGTTAGTATCTGTATGTGTAGGGTCTTTGTGCTGGGAGAAAAGCTGAGCCCTGATTAGGGGGCGGGGCTTCACTGACAAGGGGTCCTATAAAGGTAGCAGCCAGTCAGGCAGCGGCACAGGAGCTAGCAAACAGAGCTGTAAACAGGGGAGTTTGAGTGGGACTTCTGTTGGAGGAGAAGGTATTTGTGTGTGTGTTTGGTATTGTATTGGTAGTATCTGTATGTGTAGAGGCTTGGAGTGGCTTTGTGCTGGGAGCGAAGCTGAGCCCTGATTAGGGGGCGGGTATTCATTGACTAGGGGTCCTATAAAGGGAGCAGCCAGTCAGGCAGGGGCACAGACAGCTGCAGCGGAACAGGAGCTACGAAACTGAGCTGTAAACAGGGGAGTTTGAGAGGGAGTTCTGTTGGAGGAGAAGGTATTTGTGTGTGTCTGGTTTTGTATTGGTAGTATCTGTATGTGTAGAGGCTTGGAGGGGCTTTGTGCTGGGAGAGAAGCTGAGCCCTGATTAGGGGGCGGGGCTTCACTGACTAGGGTTCCTATAAAGGTAGCAGCCAGTCAGGCAGCGGCACAGACACCTGCAGCGGCACTGGAGCTAGCAAACAGAGCTGTAAACAGGGAAGTTTGAGTGGGAGTTCTGTTGGAGGAGAAGGTATTTGTGTGTTTGGTTTTGTATTGGTAGCACCTGTATGTGTAGGGGCTTTGTGCTGGGAGAGAAGCTGAGCCCTGATTAGGGGGCGGGGCTTCACTGACGAGGGGTCCTATAAAGGTAGCAGCCAGTCAGGCAGCTGCACAGACAGCTGCAGCGGCACAGGAGCTAGCAAACAGAGCTGTAAACACGGGAGTTTGAGTGGGAGTTCTGTTGGAGGAGAAGGTATTTGTGTGTGTTTGGTTTTGTATTGGTGGTATCTGTATGTGTAGGGGCTTTGTGCTGAGAGAGAAGCTGAGAACTGATTAGGGGGCGGGGCTTCACTGACTAGGGGTCCTATAAAGGCAGCAGCCAGTCAGGCAGCGGCACAGACAGCTGCAGTGGCACAGGAGCTAGCAAAGAGAGCTGTAAACAGGGGAGTTTGAGTGGGAGTTCTGTTGGAGGAGAAGGTATTTGTGTGTGTGTTTGGTTTGTATTGGTGGTATCTGTATGTGTAGAGGCTTGGAGGGGCTTTGTGCTGGGAGCGAAGCTGAGCCCTGATTAGGGGGCGGGGCTTCACTGACTAGGGGTCCTATAAAGTTTGCAACCAGTCAGGCAGCGGCACAGGAGCTAGCAAACAGAGCTGTAAACAGGGGACTTTGAGTGGGAGTTCTGTTGGAAGAGAAGGTATTTGTGTGTGTTTGGTTTTGTATTGGTAGTATCTGTATGTGTAGAGGCTTTGTGCTGGGAGAGAAGCTGAGCCCTGATTAGGGGGCGGGGCTTCCCTGACTAGGGGTCCTAGAAAGGTAGCAGCCAGTCAGGCAGCGGCACAGGAGCTAGCAAACAGAGCTGTAAACAGGGGAGTTTGAGTGGGAGTTCTGTTGGAGGAGAAGGTGTTTGTGTGTGTTTGGTTTTGTATTGGTAGTATCTGTATGTGTAGAGGCTTTGTGCAGGGAGAGAAACTGAGCCCTGATAAGGGGGCGGGGCATCACTGACTAGGCGTCCTATAAAGGGAGCAGCCAGTCAGGCAGCGGCACAGCAGCTAGCAAACAGAGCTGTAAACACGGGAGTTTGAGTGGGAGTTCTGTTGGAGGAGAAGGTATATGTGTGTGTTTGGTTTTGTATTGGTAGTATCTGTATGTGTAAAGGCTTGGAGGGGCTTTGTGCTGCGAGAAAAGCTGAGCCCTGATCAGGGGGCGGGGCTTCGCTGACTAGGGGTCCTATGATTGTAGCAGCCAGTCAGGCAGCGGCACAGACACCTGCAGCGGCACTGGAGCTAGCAAACAGAGCTGTAAACAGGGAAGTTTGAGTGGGAGTTCTGTTGGAGAAGGCATTTGTGTGTGTGTTTGGTTTTGTATTGGTAGTACCTGTATGTGTAGAGGCTTGGAGGGGATTTGTGCTGGGAGAGAAGCTGAGCCCTGATTAGGGGGCGGGGCTTCGCTGACAAGGGGTCCTATGATTGTAGCAGCCAGTCAGGCAGCGTCACAGACAGCTGCAGGGGCACAGGAGCTAGCAAACAGAGCTGTAAACAGGGGAGTTTGAGTGGGAGTTCTGTTGGAGGAGAAGGTATTATTGTGTGTTTGGTTTTGTATTGGTGGTATCTGTATGTGTAGGGGCTTTGTGCTGGGAGAGAAGCTGAGCCCTGATTAGGGGGCGGGGCTTCACTGACTAGGGGTCCTATAAAGTTAGCAACCAGTCAGGCAGCGGCACAGGAGCTAGCAAACAGAGCTGTAAACAGGGGACTTTGAGTGGGAGTTCTGTTGGAAGAGGAGGTATTTGTGTGTGTTTGGTTTTGTTTTGGTAGTATCTGTATGCGTAGGGGCTTTTTGCTGGGAGAGAAGCTGAGTCCTGATTAGGTTGCGGGGCTTCACTCACCAGGGGTCCTATAAAGGTAGCAGCCAGTCAGGCAGCGGCACAGACAGCTGCAGTGGCAGAGGAGCTTGCAAACTGAGCTGTAAACAGGGGAGTTTGAGTGGGATTTCTGTTCGAGGAGAAGGTATTTGTGTGTGTTTGGTTTTGTGTTGGTGGTATCTGTATGTGTAGAGGCTTGGAGGGGCTTTGTGCTGGGAGCGAAGCTGAGCCCTGATTAGGGGGCGGGGCTTCACTGACTAGGGGTCCTATAAAGTTAGCAACCAGTCAGGCAGCGGCACAGGAGCTAGCAAACAGAGCTGTAAACAGGGGACTTTGAGTGGGAGTTCTGTTGGAGAAGAACATATTTGTGTTTGTTTGGTTTTGTATTGGTAGTATCTGTATGTGTAGAGGCTTGGAGGGGCTTTGTGCTGGGAGAGAAGCTGAGCCCTGATTAGGGGGCGGGGCTTCACTGACTAGGGTTCCTATAAAGGGAGCAGCCAGTCAGGCAGCTGCACAGACAGCTGCAGCGGTACAGGAGCTAGCAAACAGAGCTGTAAACAGGGGAGTTTGAGTGGGAGTTCTGTTGGAGGAGAAGGTATTTGTGTGTGTTTGGTTTTGTGTTGGTGGTATCTGTATGTGTAGGGGCTTTGTGCTGGGAGAGAAGCTGAGCCCTGATTAGGGGGCGGGGCTTCCCTGACTAGGGGTCCTATAAAGGGAGCAGCCAGTCAGGCAGCGACACAGACAGCTGCAGCGGTACAGGAGCTAGCAAACAGAGCTGTAAACAGGGGAGTTTGAGTGGGATTTCTGTTGGAGGAGAACGTATTTGTGTGTGTGTTTGGTTTTGTATTGGTAGTATCTGTATGTGTAGAGGCTTGGAGGGGCTCTGTGCTGGGAGGGAAGCTGAGCCCTGATTAGCGGGCGGGGCTTCACTGACTAGGGGTCCTATAAAGGTTGCAGCCAGTCAGGCAGCGGCACAGGAGCTAGCAAACAGAGCTGTAAACAGGGTAGTTTGATTGGGAGTTCTGTTGGAGGAGAAGGTATTTGTGTGTGTTTGGTTTTGTGTTGGTGGTATCTGTATGTGTAGGGGCTTTGTGCTGAGAGAGAAGCTGAAAACTGATTAGGGGGCGGGGCTTCACTAACTAGGGGTCCTATTAAGGCAGCAGCCAGTCAGGCAGCGGCAAGGACAGCTGCAGTGGCACAGGAGCTAGCAAAGAGAGCAGTAAACAGGGGAGTTTGAGTGGGAGTTCTGTTGGAGGAGAAGGTATTTGTGTGTGTTTGGTTTTGTATTGTTGGAATCTGTATGTGTAGAGGCTTGGAGGGGCTTTGTGCTGGGAGCGAAGCTGAGCCCTGATTAGGGGGCGGGGCTTCACTGACGAGGGTTTCTATAAAGGGAGCAGCCAGTCAGGCAGCGACACAGACAGCTGCAGCGGTACAGGAGCTAGGAAACAGAGCTGTAAACACGGGAGTTTGAATGGGAGTTCTGTTGGAGGAGAAGGTATATGTGTGTGTTCGGTTTCGTATTGGTAGTATCTGTATGTGTAGTGGCTTATAGGGGCTTTGTGCTGGGAGCGAAGCTGAGCCCTGATTAGGGGGCGGGGCTTCACTGACTAGGGGTCCTATAAAGGCAGCAGCCAGTCAGGCAGCGGCACAGAAGCTAGCAAAGAGAGCTGTAAACAGGGGAGTTTGAGTGGGAGTTCTGTTTGAGGAGAAGGCATTTGTGTGTGTGTTTGGTTTTGTATTGGTGGTATCTGTATGTGTAGAGGCTTTGTGCAGGGAGAGAAGCTGAGCCCTGATTAGGGGGCGGGGCTTCCCTGACTAGGGGTCCTAGAAAGGTAGCAGCCAGTCAGGCAGCGGCACAGGAGCTAGCAAACAGAGCTGTAAACAGGGGAGTTTGAGTGGGAGTTCTGTTGGAGGAGAAGGTATTTGTGTTTGTTTGGTTTTGTATTGGTAGTATCTGTATGTGTAGAGGCTTGGAGGGGCTTTGTGCTGGGAGAGAAGCTGAGCCCTGATTAGGGGGCGGGGCTTCACTGACTAGGGTTCCTATAAAGGGAGCAGCCAGTCAGGCAGCTGCACAGACAGCTGCAGCGGTACAGGAGCTAGCAAACAGAGCTGTAAACAGGGGAGTTTGAGTGGGTGTTCTGTTCGAGGAGAAGGTATTTGTGTGTGTTTGGTTTTGTGTTGGTGGTATCTGTATGTGTAGGGGCTTTGTGCTGGGAGAGAAGCTGAGCCCTGATTAGGGGGCGGGGCTTCCCTGACTAGGGGTCCTATAAAGGGAGCAGCCAGTCAGGCAGCGACACAGACAGCTGCAGCGGTACAGGAGCTAGCAAACAGAGCTGTAAACAGGGGAGTTTGAGTGGGATTTCTGTTGCAGGAGAACGTATTTGTGTGTGTGTTTGGTTTTGTATTGGTAGTATCTGTATGTGTAGGGGCTTTGTGCTTGGAGAGAAGCTGAGTCCTGATTAGGGGGCGGGGCTTCACTGACTAGGGGTCCTATAAAGTTAGCAGCCAGTCAGGCAGCGGCATAGGAGCTAGCAAACAGAGCTGTAAACAGGGGAGTATGAGTGGGAGTTCTGTTGGAAGAGAAGGTATTTGTGTGTGTGTTCGGTTTTGTATTGGTAGTATCTGTATATGTAGGGTCTTTGTGCTGGGGGAAAAGCTGAGCCCTGATTAGGGGGCGGGGCTTCACTGACTAGGGGTCCTAGAAAGGTAGCAGCAGTCAGGCAGCGGTACAGGAGCTAGCAAACAGAGCTGTAAACACGGGAGTATGAGTGGGAGTTCTGTTGGAGGAGAAGGTATATGTGTGTGTTTGGTTTCGTATTGGTAGTATCTGTATGTGTAGAGGCTTGGAGGGGCTTTGTGCTGGGAGAAAAGCTGAGCCCTGACTAGGGGGCGGGGCTTCCCTGACTAGGGGTCCTATAAAGGTTGCAGCCAGTCAGGCAGCGGCACAGGAGCTAGCAAACAGAGCTGTAAACAGGGTAGTTTGAGTGGGAGTTCTGTTGGAGGAGAAGGTATTTGTGTGTGTTTGGTTTTGTGTTGGTGGTATCTGTATGTGTAGGGGCTTTGTGCTGAGAGAGAAGCTGAAAACTGATTAGGGGGCGGGGCTTCACTAACTAGGGGTCCTATTAAGGCAGCAGCCAGTCAGGCAGCGGCACAGACAGCTGCAGTGGCACAGGAGCTAGCAAAGAGAGCTGTAAACAGGGGAGTTTGAGTGGGAGTTCTGTTGGAGGAGAAGGTATTTGTGTGTGTTTGGTTTTGTATTGTTGGAATCTGTATGTGTAGAGGCTTGGAGGGGCTTTGTGCTGGGAGCGAAGCTGAGCCCTGATTAGGGGGCGGGGCTTCACTGACGAGGGTTCCTATAAAGGGAGCAGCCAGTCAGGCAGCGACACAGACAGCTGCAGCGGTACAGGAGCTAGGAAACAGAGCTGTAAACACGGGAGTTTGAATGGGAGTTCTGTTGGAGGAGAAGGTATATGTGTGTGTTCGGTTTCGTATTGGTAGTATCTGTATGTGTAGAGGCTTGGAGGGGCTTTGTGCTGGGAGCGAAGCTGAGCCCTGATTAGGGGGCGGGGCTTCACTGACTAGGGGTCCTATAAAGGCAGCAGCCAGTCAGGCAGCGGCACAGACAGCTGCAGTGGCACAGGAGCTAGCAAAGAGAGCTGTAAACAGGGGAGTTTGAGTGGGAGTTCTGTTGGAGGAGAAGGTATTTGTGTGTGTTTGGTTTTGTATTGGTGGTATCTGTATGTGTCGGGGCTTTGTGCTGGGAGAGAAGCTGAGCCCTGATTAGGGGGCGGGGCTTCACTGACTAGGGGTCCTATAAAGGTATCAGCCAGTCAGGCAGCGGCACAGGAGCGAGCAAACAGAGCTGTAAACAGGGGAGTTTGAGTGGGAGTTCTGTTGGAGGAGAAGGTATTTGTGTTTGTCTGGTTTTGTATTGGTAGTATCTGTATGTGTTGGGGCTTGGAGGGGCTTTGTGCTGGGAGAGAAGCTGAGCCCTGATTAGGGGGCGGGGCTTCCCTGACTAGGGGTCCCATAAAGGTAGCAGCCAGTCAGGCAGCGGCACAGGAGCTAGCAAACAGAGCTGTAAAATGGGGAGTTTGAGTGGGAGTTCTTTTGGAAGAGAAGGTATTTGTGTGTGTTTGGTTTTGTATTGGTAGTATCTGTATGTGTAGAGGCTTGGAGGGGCTTTGTGCTGGGAGAGAAGCTGAGAGCTGATTAGGGGGCGGGGCTTCCCTGACTAGGGGTCCTATAAAGGTACCAGCCAGTCAGGCAGCGGCACAGACAGCTGCAGCGGCAAAGGAGCTAGCAAATAGAGCTGTAAACAGGGGAGTTTGAGTGGGAGTTCTGTTGGAGGAGAAGGTATTTGTGTGTTTGGTTTTGTATTGGTAGCACCTGTATGTGTAGGGGCTTTGTGCTGGGAGAGAAGCTGAGCCCTGATTAGGGGGCGGGGCTTAACTGACGAGGGGTCCTATAAAGGGAGCAGCCAGTCAGGCAGGGGCACAGACAGCTGCAGCGGAACAGGAGCTACGAAACTGAGCTGTAAACAGGGGAGTTTGAGAGGGAGTTCTGTTGGAGGAGAAGGTATTTGTGTGTGTCTGGTTTTGTATTGGTAGTATCTGTATGTGTAGAGGCTTGGAGGGGCTTTGTGCTGGGAGAGAAGCTGAGCCCTGATTAGGGGGCGGGGCTTCACTGACTAGGGTTCCTATAAAGGTAGCAGCCAGTCAGGCAGCTGCACAGACAGCTGCAGCGGTACAGGAGCTAGCAAACAGAGCTGTAAACACGGGAGTTTGAGTGGGAGTTCTGTTGGAGGAGAAGGTATTTGTGTGTGTGTTTGGTTTGTATTGGTGGTATCTGTATGTGTAGAGGCTTGGAGGGGCTTTGTGCTGGGAGCGAAGCTGAGCCCTGATTAGGGGGCGGGGCTTCACTGACTAGGGGTCCTATAAAGTTAGCAACCAGTCAGGCAGCGGCACAGGAGCTAGCAAACAGAGCTGTAAACAGGGGACTTTGAGTGGGAGTTCTGTTGGAGGAGAAGGTGTTTGTGTGTGTTTGGTTTTGTATTGGTAGTATCTGTATGTGTAGAGGCTTTGTGCTGGGAGAGAAGCTGAGCCCTGATTAGGGGGCGGGGCTTCCCTGACTAGGGGTCCTAGAAAGGTAGCAGCCAGTCAGGCAGCGGCACAGGAGCTAGCAAACAGAGCTGTAAACAGGGGAGTTTGACTGGGAGTTCTGTTGGAGGAGAAGGTGTTTGTGTGTGTTTGGTTTTGTATTGGTAGTATCTGTATGTGTAGAGGCTTTGTGCAGGGAGAGAAGCTGAGCCCTGATAAGGGGGCGGGGCATCACTGACTAGGCGTCCTATAAAGGGAGCAGCCAGTCAGGCAGCGGCACAGCAGCTAGCAAACAGAGCTGTAAACACGGGAGTTTGAGTGGGAGTTCTGTTGGAGGAGAAGGTATATGTGTGTGTTTGGTTTTGTATTGGTAGTATCTGTATGTGTAAAGGCTTGGAGGGGCTTTGTGCTGCGAGAAAAGCTGAGCCCTGATCAGGGGGCGGGGCTTCGCTGACTAGGGGTCCTATGATTGCAGCCAGTCAGGCAGCCGCACAGACACCTGCAGCGGCACTGGAGCTAGCAAACAGAGCTGTAAACAGGGAAGTTTGAGTGGGAGTTCTGTTGGAGAAGGCATTTGTGTGTGTGTTTGGTTTTGTATTGGTAGTACCTGTATGTGTAGAGGCTTGGAGGGGATTTGTGCTGGGAGAGAAGCTGAGCCCTGATTAGCGGGCGGGGCTTCGCTGACAAGGGGTCCTATGATTGTAGCAGCCAGTCAGGCAGCGTCACAGACAGCTGCAGGGGCACAGGAGCTAGCAAACAGAGCTGTAAACAGGGGAGTTTGAGTGGGAGTTCTGTTGGAGGAGAAGGTATTATTGTGTGTTTGGTTTTGTATTGGTGGTATCTGTATGTGTAGGGGCTTTGTGCTGGGAGAGAAGCTGAGCCCTGATTAGGGGGCGGGGCTTCACTTACTAGGGGTCCTATAAAGGGAGCAGCCAGTCAGGCAGCTGCACAGACAGCTGCAGCGGTACAGGAGCTAGCAAAAAGAGCTGTAAACAGGGGAGTTTGAGTGGGAGTTCGGTTGGAGGAGAAGGTATTTTTGTGTGTTTGGTTTTGTGTTGGTGGTATATGTATGTGTAGGGGCTTTGTGCTGAGAGAGAAGCTGAGAACTGATTAGGGGGCGGGGCTTCACTGACTAGGGGTCCTATAAAGGCAGCAGCCAGTCAGGCAGCGGCACAGACAGCTGCAGTGGCACAGGAGCTAGCAAAGAGAGCTGTAAACAGGGGAGTTTGAGTGGGAGTTCTGTTGGAGGAGAAGGTATTTGTGTGTGTGTTTGGTTTTGTATTGGTGGTATATGTATGTGTAGAGGCTTGGAGGGGCTTTGTGCTGGGAGCGAAGCTGAGCCCTGATTAGGGGGCGGGGCTTCACTGACTAGGGGTCCTATAAAGTTAGCAACCAGTCAGGCAGCGGCACAGGAGCTAGCAAACAGAGCTGTAAACAGGGGACTTTGAGTGGGAGTTCTGTTGGAAGAGGAGGTATTTGTGTGTGTTTGGTTTTGTTTTGGTAGTATCTGTATGTGTAGGGGCTTTTTGCTGGGAGAGAAGCTGAGTCCTGATTAGGGTGCGGGGCTTCACTCACCAGGGGTCCTATAAAGGTAGCAGCCAGTCAGGCAGCGGCACAGACAGCTGCAGTGGCACAGGAGCTTGCAAACTGAGCTGTAAACAGGGGAGTTTGAGTGGGAGTTCTGTTGGAGAAGAACGTATTTGTGTTTGTTTGGTTTTGTATTGGTAGTATCTGTATGTGTAGAGGCTTGGAGGGGCTTTGTGCTGGGAGAGAAGCTGAGCCCTGATTAGGGGGCGGGGCTTCCCTGACTAGGGGTCCTATAAAGGGAGCAGCCAGTCAGGCAGCGACACAGACAGCTGCAGCGGTACAGGAGCTAGCAAACAGAGCTGTAAACAGGGGAGTTTGAGTGGGATTTCTGTTGGAGGAGAACGTATTTGTGTGTGTGTTTGGTTTTGTATTGGTAGTATCTGTATGTGTAGAGGCTTGGAGGGGCTCTGTGCTGGGAGGGAAGCTGAGCCCTGATTAGCGGGCGGGGCTTCACTGACTAGGGGTCCTATAAAGTTAGCAGCCAGTCAGGCAGCGGCATAGGAGCTAGCAAACAGAGCTGTAAACAGGGGAGTATGAGTGGGAGTTCTGTTGGAAGAGAAGGTATTTGTGTGTGTGTTCGGTTTTGTATTGGTAGTATCTGTATGTGTAGGGTCTTTGTGCTGGGGGAAAAGCTGAGCCCTGATTAGGGGGCGGGGCTTCACTGACTAGGGGTCCTAGAAAGGTAGCAGCAGTCAGGCAGCGGTACAGGAGCTAGCAAACAGAGCTGTAAACAGGGGAGTATGAGTGGGAGTTCTGTTGGAGGAGAAGGTGTTTGTGTGTGTGTGGTTTTGTATTGGTAGTGTCTGTATGTGTAGAGGCTTTGTGCTGGGAGAGAAGCTGAGCCCTGATAAGGGGGCGGGGCTTCACTGACTAGGCGTCCTATAAAAGTAGCAGCCAGTCAGGCAGCGGCACAGCAGCTAGCAAACAGTGCAGTAAACGCGGGAGTTTGAGTGGGAGTTCTGTTGGAGGAGAAGGTATATGTGTGTGTTTGGTTTCGTATTGGTAGTATCTGTATGTGTAGAGGTTTGGAGGGGCTTTGTGCTGGGAGAAAAGCTGAGCCCTGACTAGGGGGCGGGGCTTCCCTGACTAGGGGTCCTATAAAGGTTGCAGCCAGTCAGGCAGCGGCACAGGAGCTAGCAAACAGAGCTGTAAACAGGGTAGTTTGAGTGGGAGTTCTGTTGGAGGAGAAGCTATTTGTGTGTGTTTGGTTTTGCATTGGTAGTATCTGTATGTGTAGAGGCTTGTGGGGGCTTTGTACTGGGAGAGAAGCTGAGCCCTGATTCGGGGATGGGGCTTGACTGACTACGGGTCCTGTAAAGGTAGCAGCTGGTCAGGCAGCGGCACAGACAGCTAGCAAACAGAGCTGTAAACGGGGGAGTTAGAGTGGGAGTTCTGTTGGAGGAGAAGGTATTTGTGTGTGTTTGGTTTTGTATTGGTAGTATCTGTATGTGTAGAGGCTTTGTTCTGGGAGAGAAGCTGAGCCCTGATTAGGGGGCGGGGCTTCCCTGACTAGGGGTCCTAGAAAGGTAGCAGCCAGTCAGGCAGCGGCACAGGAGCTAGCAAACAGAGCTGTAAACAGGGGAGTTTGAGTGGGAGTTCTGTTGGAGGAGAAGGTGTTTGTGTGTGTTTGGTTTTTATTGGAAGTATCTGTATGTGTAGAGGCTTTGTGCAGGGAGAGAAGCTGAATCCTGAAAAGGGGGCGGCGCTTCACTGACTAGGCGTCCTATAAAGGTAGCAGCCAGTCAGGCAGCGGCACAGCAGCTAGCAAACAGAGCTGTAAACACGGGAGTTTGAGTGGGAGTTCTGTTGGAGGAGAAGGTATATGTGTGTGTTTGGTTTTGTATTGGTAGTATCTGTATGTGTAAAGGCTTGGAGGGGCTTTGTGCTGCGAGAAAAGCTGAGCCCTGATCAGGGGGCGGGGCTTCGCTGACTAGGGGTCCTATGATTGTAGCAGCCAGTCAGGCAGCGGCACAAACAGCTGCAGGGGCACAGGAGCTAGCAAACAGAGTTGTAAATAGGTGAGTTTGAGTGGGAGTTCTGTTGGAGGAGAAGGTATTTGTGTGTGTTTGGTTTTGTATTGGTAGTATCTGTATGTGTAGGGGCTCTGTGCTTGGAGAGAAGCTGAGCCCTGATTAGGGGGCGGGGCTTCACTGACTAGGGGTCCTATAAAGGGAGCAGCCAGTCAGGCAGCGGCACAGACAGCTGCAGCGGCACAGGAGCTAGCAAACAGAGCTGTAAACAGGGGAGTTTGAGTGGGAGTTCTGTGGGAGGAGAAGGTATTTGTGTGTGTTTGGTTTTGTATTGGTAGTATCTGTATGTGTAGGGGCTTTGTGCTGGGACAAAAGCTGAGCCCTGATTAGGGGGCGGGGCTTCCCTGACTAGGGGTCCTATAAAGGTACCAGCCAGTCAGGCAGCGGCACAGACAGCTGCAGGGGCACTGGAGCTAGCAAATAGAGTTGTAAACAGGGGAGTTTGAGTGGGAGTTCTGTTTGAGGAGAAGGTATTTGTGTGTGTGTTTGGTTTTGTATTGGTGGTATCTGTATTTGTAGAGGCTTGGAGGAGCTTTGTGCTGGGAGAGAAGCTGAGCCCTGATTAGGGGACGGGGCTTCGCTGACTAGGGGTCCTATGATTGTAGCAGCCAGTCAGGCAGCGTCACAGACAGCTGCAGGGGCACAGGAGCTAGCAAACAGAGCTGTAAACAGGGGAGTTTGAGTGGGAGTTCTGTTGGAGGAGAAGGTATTTGTGTGTGTTTGGTTTTGTGTTGGTGGTATCTGTATGTGTCGGGGCTTTGTGCTGGGAGAGAAGCTGAGCCCTGATTAGGGGGCGGGGCTTCACTGACGAGGGGTCCTATAAAGGGAGCAGCCAGTGAGGCAGCGACACAGACAGCTGCAGCGGCACAGGAGCTAGCAAACAGAGCTGTAAACAGGGGAGTTTGAGTGGGAATTCTGTTGGAGGAGATGGTATTTGTGTGTGTGTTTGGTTTTGTATTGGTAGTATCTGTATGTGTAAAGGCTTGGAGGGGCTTTGTGCTGGGAGAAAAGCTGAGCCCTGATTAGGGGGCGGGGCTTCACTGACTAGGGGTCCTATAAAGGTATCAGCCAGTCAGGCAGCGGCACAGGAGCGAGCAAACAGAGCTGTAAACAGGGGAGTTTGAGTGGGAGTTCTGTTGGAGGAGAAGGTATTTGTGTTTGTCTGGTTTTGTATTGGTAGTATCTGTATGTGTTGGGGCTTGGAGGGGCTTTGTGCTGGGAGAGAAGCTGAGCCCTGATTAGGGGGCGGGGCTTCCCTGACTAGGGGTCCCATAAAGGTAGCAGCCAGTCAGGCAGCGGCACAGGAGCTAGCAAACAGAGCTGTAAACAGGGGAGTTTGAGTGGGAGTTCTGTTGGAGGAGAAGGTATTTGTGTGTTTGGTTTTGTATTGGTAGCACCTGTATGTGTAGGGGCTTTGTGCTGGGAGAGAAGCTGAGCCCTGATTAGGGGGCGGGGCTTAACTGACGAGGGGTCCTATAAAGGGAGCAGCCAGTCAGGCAGGGGCACAGACAGCTGCAGCGGCACAGGAGCTTGCAAACAGAGCTGTAAACGGGAGTTTGAGGGGGAGTTCTGTTGGAGGAGAAGGTATTTGTGTGTGTTTGGTTTTGCATTGGTAGTATCTGTATGTGTAGAGGCTTGTGGGGGTTTTGTACTGGGAGAGAAGCTGAGCCCTGATTCGGGGATGGGGCTTAACTGACGAGGGGTCCTATAAAGAGAGCAGCCAGTCAGGCGGCAGCACGGACAGCTGCAGCGGCACAGGAGCTAGCAAACAGAGCTGTAAACAGGGGAGTTTGAGTGGGAGTTCTGTTGGAGGAGAAGGTATTTGTGTGTGTTTGGTTTTGTATTGGTGGTATCTGTATGTGTAGGGGCTTTGTGCTGGGAGAGAAGCTGAGCCCTGATTAGGGGGCGGGGCTTCACTTACTAGGGGTACTATAAAGGCAGCAGCCAGTCAGGCAGCGGCACAGACAGCTGCAGTGGCACAGGAGCTAGCAAAGAGAGCTGTAAACAGGGGAGTTTGAGTGGGAGTTCTGTTGGAGGAGAAGGTATTTGTGTGTGTGTTTGGTTTGTATTGGTGGTATCTGTATGTGTAGAGGCTTGGAGGGGCTTTGTGCTGGGAGCGAAGCTGAGCCCTGATTAGGGGGCGGGGCTTCACTGACTAGGGGTCCTATAAAGTTTGCAACCAGTCATTCAGCGGCACAGGAGCTAGCAAACAGAGCTGTAAACAGGGGACTTTGAGTGGGAGTTCTGTTGGAAGAGAAGGTATTTGTGTGTGTTTGGTTTTGTATTGGTAGTATCTGTATGTGTAGAGGCTTTGTGCTGGGAGAGAAGCTGAGCCCTGATTAGGGGGCGGGGCTTCCCTGACTAGGGGTCCTAGAAAGGTAGCAGCCAGTCAGGCAGCGGCACAGGAGCTAGCAAACAGAGCTGTAAACAGGGGAGTTTGAGTGGGAGTTCTGTTGGAGGAGAAGGTATATGTGTGTGTTTGGTTTTGTATTGGTAGTATCTGTATGTGTAAAGGCTTGGAGGGGCTTTGTGCTGCGAGAAAAGCTGAGCCCTGATCAGGGGGCGGGGCTTCGCTGACTAGGGGTCCTATGATTGTAGCAGCCAGTCAGGCAGCGGCACAGACACCTGCAGCGGCACTGGAGCTAGCAAACAGAGCTGTAAACAGGGAAGTTTGAGTGGGAGTTCTGTTGGAGAAGGCATTTGTGTGTGTGTTTGGTTTTGTATTGGTAGTACCTGTATGTGTAGAGGCTTGGAGGGGATTTGTGCTGGGAGAGAAGCTGAGCCCTGATTAGGGGGCGGGGCTTCGCTGACAAGGGGTCCTATGATTGTAGCAGCCAGTCAGGCAGCGTCACAGACAGCTGCAGGGGCACAGGAGCTAGCAAACAGAGCTGTAAACAGGGGAGTTTGAGTGGGAGTTCTGTTGGAGGAGAAGGTATTATTGTGTGTTTGGTTTTGTATTGGTGGTATCTGTATGTGTAGGGGCTTTGTGCTGGGAGAGAAGCTGAGCCCTGATTAGGGGGCGGGGCTTCACTGACTAGGGGTCCTATAAAGTTAGCAACCAGTCAGGCAGCGGCACAGGAGCTAGCAAACAGAGCTGTAAACAGGGGACTTTGAGTGGGAGTTCTGTTGGAAGAGGAGGTATTTGTGTGTGTTTGGTTTTGTTTTGGTAGTATCTGTATGCGTAGGGGCTTTTTGCTGGGAGAGAAGCTGAGTCCTGATTAGGTTGCGGGGCTTCACTCACCAGGGGTCCTATAAAGGTAGCAGCCAGTCAGGCAGCGGCACAGACAGCTGCAGTGGCAGAGGAGCTTGCAAACTGAGCTGTAAACAGGGGAGTTTGAGTGGGATTTCTGTTCGAGGAGAAGGTATTTGTGTGTGTTTGGTTTTGTGTTGGTGGTATCTGTATGTGTAGAGGCTTGGAGGGGCTTTGTGCTGGGAGCGAAGCTGAGCCCTGATTAGGGGGCGGGGCTTCACTGACTAGGGGTCCTATAAAGTTAGCAACCAGTCAGGCAGCGGCACAGGAGCTAGCAAACAGAGCTGTAAACAGGGGACTTTGAGTGGGAGTTCTGTTGGAGAAGAACATATTTGTGTTTGTTTGGTTTTGTATTGGTAGTATCTGTATGTGTAGAGGCTTGGAGGGGCTTTGTGCTGGGAGAGAAGCTGAGCCCTGATTAGGGGGCGGGGCTTCACTGACTATGGTTCCTATAAAGGGAGCAGCCAGTCAGGCAGCTGCACAGACAGCTGCAGCGGTACAGGAGCTAGCAAACAGAGCTGTAAACAGGGGAGTTTGAGTGGGAGTTCTGTTCGAGGAGAAGGTATTTGTGTGTGTTTGGTTTTGTGTTGGTGGTATCTGTATGTGTAGGGGCTTTGTGCTGGGAGAGAAGCTGAGCCCTGATTAGGGGGCGGGGCTTCCCTGACTAGGGGTCCTATAAAGGGAGCAGCCAGTCAGGCAGGGACACAGACAGCTGCAGCGGTACAGGAGCTAGCAAACAGAGCTGTAAACAGGGGAGTTTGAGTGGGATTTCTGTTGGAGGAGAACGTATTTGTGTGTGTGTTTGGTTTTGTATTGGTAGTATCTGTATGTGTAGAGGCTTGGAGGGGCTCTGTGCTGGGAGGGAAGCTGAGCCCTGATTAGCGGGCGGGGCTTCACTGACTAGGGGTCCTATAAAGTTAGCAGCCAGTCAGGCAGCGGCATAGGAGCTAGCAAACAGAGCTGTAAACAGGGGAGTATGAGTGGGAGTTCTGTTGGAGGAGAAGGTGTTTGTGTGTGTGTGGTTTTGTATTGGTAGTGTCTGTATGTGTAGAGGCTTTGTGCTGGGAGAAAAGCTGAGCCCTGACTAGGGGGCGGGGCTTCCCTGACTAGGGGTCCTATAAAGGTTGCAGCCAGTCAGGCAGCGGCACAGGAGCTAGCAAACAGAGCTGTAAACAGGGTAGTTTGATTGGGAGTTCTGTTGGAGGAGAAGGTATTTGTGTGTGTTTGGTTTTGTGTTGGTGGTATCTGTATGTGTAGGGGCTTTGTGCTGAGAGAGAAGCTGAAAACTGATTAGGGGGCGGGGCTTCACTAACTAGGGGTCCTATTAAGGCAGCAGCCAGTCAGGCAGCGGCAAGGACAGCTGCAGTGGCACAGGAGCTAGCAAAGAGAGCAGTAAACAGGGGAGTTTGAGTGGGAGTTCTGTTGGAGGAGAAGGTATTTGTGTGTGTTTGGTTTTGTATTGTTGGAATCTGTATGTGTAGAGGCTTGGAGGGGCTTTGTGCTGGGAGCGAAGCTGAGCCCTGATTAGGGGGCGGGGCTTCACTGACGAGGGTTTCTATAAAGGGAGCAGCCAGTCAGGCAGCGACACAGACAGCTGCAGCGGTACAGGAGCTAGGAAACAGAGCTGTAAACACGGGAGTTTGAATGGGAGTTCTGTTGGAGGAGAAGGTATATGTGTGTGTTCGGTTTCGTATTGGTAGTATCTGTATGTGTAGTGGCTTATAGGGGCTTTGTGCTGGGAGCGAAGCTGAGCCCTGATTAGGGGGCGGGGCTTCACTGACTAGGGGTCCTATAAAGGCAGCAGCCAGTCAGGCAGCGGCACAGAAGCTAGCAAAGAGAGCTGTAAACAGGGGAGTTTGAGTGGGAGTTCTGTTTGAGGAGAAGGCATTTGTGTGTGTGTTTGGTTTTGTATTGGTGGTATCTGTATGTGTAGAGGCTTTGTGCAGGGAGAGAAGCTGAGCCCTGATTAGGGGGCGGGGCTTCCCTGACTAGGGGTCCTAGAAAGGTAGCAGCCAGTCAGGCAGCGGCACAGGAGCTAGCAAACAGAGCTGTAAACAGGGGAGTTTGAGTGGGTGTTCTGTTCGAGGAGAAGGTATTTGTGTGTGTTTGGTTTTGTGTTGGTGGTATCTGTATGTGTAGGGGCTTTGTGCTGGGAGAGAAGCTGAGCCCTGATTAGGGGGCGGGGCTTCCCTGACTAGGGGTCCTATAAAGGGAGCAGCCAGTCAGGCAGCGACACAGACAGCTGCAGCGGTACAGGAGCTAGCAAACAGAGCTGTAAACAGGGGAGTTTGAGTGGGATTTCTGTTGCAGGAGAACGTATTTGTGTGTGTGTTTGGTTTTGTATTGGTAGTATCTGTATATGTAGGGTCTTTGTGCTGGGGGAAAAGCTGAGCCCTGATTAGGGGGCGGGGCTTCACTGACTAGGGGTCCTAGAAAGGTAGCAGCAGTCAGGCAGCGGTACAGGAGCTAGCAAACAGAGCTGTAAACACGGGAGTATGAGTGGGAGTTCTGTTGGAGGAGAAGGTATATGTGTGTGTTTGGTTTCGTATTGGTAGTATCTGTATGTGTAGAGGCTTGGAGGGGCTTTGTGCTGGGAGAAAAGCTGAGCCCTGACTAGGGGGCGGGGCTTCCCTGACTAGGGGTCCTATAAAGGTTGCAGCCAGTCAGGCAGCGGCACAGGAGCTAGCAAACAGAGCTGTAAACAGGGTAGTTTGAGTGGGAGTTCTGTTGGAGGAGAAGGTATTTGTGTGTGTTTGGTTTTGTGTTGGTGGTATCTGTATGTGTAGAGGCTTGGAGGGGCTTTGTGCTGGGAGAGAAGCTGAGCCCTGATTAGGGGGCGGGGCTTCACTGACTAGGGGTCCTATAAAGGGAGCAGCCAGTCAGGCAGCGACACAGACAGCTGCAGCGGTACAGGAGCTAGGAAACAGAGCTGTAAACACGGGAGTTTGAATGGGAGTTCTGTTGGAGGAGAAGGTATATGTGTGTGTTCGGTTTCGTATTGGTAGTATCTGTATGTGTAGAGGCTTGGAGGGGCTTTGTGCTGGGAGCGAAGCTGAGCCCTGATTAGGGGGCGGGGCTTCACTGACTAGGGGTCCTATAAAGGCAGCAGCCAGTCAGGCAGCGGCACAGACAGCTGCAGTGGCACAGGAGCTAGCAAAGAGAGCTGTAAACAGGGGAGTTTGAGTGGGAGTTCTGTTGGAGGAGAAGGTATTTGTGTGTGTTTGGTTTTGTATTGGTGGTATCTGTATGTGTCGGGGCTTTGTGCTGGGAGAGAAGCTGAGCCCTGATTAGGGGGCGGGGCTTCACTGACTAGGGGTCCTATAAAGGGAGCAGCCAGTCAGGCAGCTGCACAGACAGCTGCAGCGATACAGGGGCTAGCAAACAGAGCTCTAAACAGGGGAGTTTGAGTGGGAATTCTGTTGGAGGAGATGGTATTTGTGTGTGTGTTTGGTTTTGTATTGGTAGTATCTGTATGTGTAAAGGCTTGGAGGGGCTTTGTGCTGGGAGAAAAGCTGAGCCCTGATTAGGGGGCGGGGCTTCACTGACTAGGGGTCCTATAAAGGTATCAGCCAGTCAGGCAGCGGCACAGGAGCGAGCAAACAGAGCTGTAAACAGGGGAGTTTGAGTGGGAGTTCTGTTGGAGGAGAAGGTATTTGTGTTTGTCTGGTTTTGTATTGGTAGTATCTGTATGTGTTGGGGCTTGGAGGGGCTTTGTGCTGGGAGAGAAGCTGAGCCCTGATTAGGGGGCGGGGCTTCCCTGACTAGGGGTCCCATAAAGGTAGCAGCCAGTCAGGCAGCGGCACAGGAGCTAGCAAACAGAGCTGTAAAAAGGGGAGTTTGAGTGGGAGTTCTTTTGGAAGAGAAGGTATTTGTGTGTGTTTGGTTTTGTATTGGTAGTATCTGTATGTGTAGAGGCTTGGAGGGGCTTTGTGCTGGGAGAGAAGCTGAGAGATGATTAGGGGGCGGGGCTTCCCTGACTAGGGGTCCTATAAAGGTACCAGCCAGTCAGGCAGCGGCACAGACAGCTGCAGCGGCACAGGGGCTTGCAAACAGAGCTGTAAACGGGAGTTTGAGGGGGAGTTCTGTTGGAGGAGAAGGTATTTGTGTGTGTTTGGTTTTGCATTGGTAGTATCTGTATGTGTAGAGGCTTGTGGGGGTTTTGTACTGGGAGAGAAGCTGAGCCCTGATTCGGGGATGGGGCTTAACTGACGAGGGGTCCTATAAAGAGAGCAGCCAGTCAGGCGGCAGCACGGACAGCTGCAGCGGCACAGGAGCTAGCAAACAGAGCTGTAAACAGGGGAGTTTGAGTGGGAGTTCTGTTGGAGGAGAAGGTATTTGTGTGTGTTTGGTTTTGTATTGGTGGTATCTGTATGTGTAGGGGCTTTGTGCTGGGAGAGAAGCTGAGCCCTGATTAGGGGGCGGGGCTTCACTTACTAGGGGTACTATAAAGGCAGCAGCCAGTCAGGCAGCGGCACAGACAGCTGCAGTGGCACAGGAGCTAGCAAAGAGAGCTGTAAACAGGGGAGTTTGAGTGGGAGTTCTGTTGGAGGAGAAGGTATTTGTGTGTGTGTTTGGTTTGTATTGGTGGTATCTGTATGTGTAGAGGCTTGGAGGGGCTTTGTGCTGGGAGCGAAGCTGAGCCCTGATTAGGGGGCGGGGCTTCACTGACTAGGGGTCCTATAAAGTTTGCAACCAGTCAGGCAGCGGCACAGGAGCTAGCAAACAGAGCTGTAAACAGGGGACTTTGAGTGGGAGTTCTGTTGGAAGAGAAGGTATTTGTGTGTGTTTGGTTTTGTATTGGTAGTATCTGTATGTGTAGAGGCTTTGTGCTGGGAGAGAAGCTGAGCCCTGATTAGGGGGCGGGGCTTCCCTGACTAGGGGTCCTAGAAAGGTAGCAGCCAGTCAGGCAGCGGCACAGGAGCTAGCAAACAGAGCTGTAAACAGGGGAGTTTGAGTGGGAGTTCTGTTGGAGGAGAAGGTGTTTGTGTGTGTTTGGTTTTGTATTGGTAGTATCTGTATGTGTAGAGGCTTTGTGCAGGGAGAGAAACTGAGCCCTGATAAGGGGGCGGGGCATCACTGACTAGGCGTCCTATAAAGGGAGCAGCCAGTCAGGCAGCGGCACAGCAGCTAACAAACAGAGCTGTAAACACGGGAGTTTGAGTGGGAGTTCTGTTGGAGGAGAAGGTATATGTGTGTGTTTGGTTTTGTATTGGTAGTATCTGTATGTGTAAAGGCTTGGAGGGGCTTTGTGCTGCGAGAAAAGCTGAGCCCTGATCAGGGGGCGGGGCTTCGCTGACTAGGGGTCCTATGATTGTAGCAGCCAGTCAGGCAGCGGCACAGACACCTGCAGCGGCACTGGAGCTAGCAAACAGAGCTGTAAACAGGGAAGTTTGAGTGGGAGTTCTGTTGGAGAAGGCATTTGTGTGTGTGTTTGGTTTTGTATTGGTAGTACCTGTATGTGTAGAGGCTTGGAGGGGATTTGTGCTGGGAGAGAAGCTGAGCCCTGATTAGGGGGCGGGGCTTCGCTGACAAGGGGTCCTATGATTGTAGCAGCCAGTCAGGCAGCGTCACAGACAGCTGCAGGGGCACAGGAGCTAGCAAACAGAGCTGTAAACAGGGGAGTTTGAGTGGGAGTTCTGTTGGAGGAGAAGGTATTATTGTGTGTTTGGTTTTGTATTGGTGGTATCTGTATGTGTAGGGGCTTTGTGCTGGGAGAGAAGCTGAGCCCTGATTAGGGGGCGGGGCTTCACTGACTAGGGGTCCTATAAAGTTAGCAACCAGTCAGGCAGCGGCACAGGAGCTAGCAAACAGAGCTGTAAACAGGGGACTTTGAGTGGGAGTTCTGTTGGAAGAGGAGGTATTTGTGTGTGTTTGGTTTTGTTTTGGTAGTATCTGTATGCGTAGGGGCTTTTTGCTGGGAGAGAAGCTGAGTCCTGATTAGGTTGCGGGGCTTCACTCACCAGGGGTCCTATAAAGGTAGCAGCCAGTCAGGCAGCGGCACAGACAGCTGCAGTGGCACAGGAGCTTGCAAACTGAGCTGTAAACAGGGGAGTTTGAGTGGGAGTTCTGTTGGAGAAGAACGTATTTGTGTTTGTTTGGTTTTGTATTGGTAGTATCTGTATGTGTAGAGGCTTGGAGGGGCTTTGTGCTGGGAGAGAAGCTGAGCCCTGATTAGGGGGCGGGGCTTCACTGACTAGGGTTCCTATAAAGGGAGCAGCCAGTCAGGCAGCTGCACAGACAGCTGCAGCGGTACAGGAGCTAGCAAACAGAGCTGTAAACAGGGGAGTTTGAGTGGGAGTTCTGTTCGAGGAGAAGGTATTTGTGTGTGTTTGGTTTTGTGTTGGTGGTATCTGTATGTGTAGGGGCTTTGTGCTGGGAGAGAAGCTGAGCCCTGATTAGGGGGCGGGGCTTCCCTGACTAGGGGTCCTATAAAGGGAGCAGCCAGTCAGGCAGCGACACAGACAGCTGCAGCGGTACAGGAGCTAGCAAACAGAGCTGTAAACAGGGGAGTTTGAGTGGGATTTCTGTTGGAGGAGAACGTATTTGTGTGTGTGTTTGGTTTTGTATTGGTAGTATCTGTATGTGTAGAGGCTTGGAGGGGCTCTGTGCTGGGAGGGAAGCTGAGCCCTGATTAGCGGGCGGGGCTTCACTGACTAGGGGTCCTATAAAGTTAGCAGCCAGTCAGGCAGCGGCATAGGAGCTAGCAAACAGAGCTGTAAACAGGGGAGTATGAGTGGGAGTTCTGTTGGAAGAGAAGGTATTTGTGTGTGTGTTCGGTTTTGTATTGGTAGTATCTGTATGTGTAGGGTCTTTGTGCTGGGGGAAAAGCTGAGCCCTGATTAGGGGGCGGGGCTTCACTGACTAGGGGTCCTAGAAAGGTAGCAGCAGTCAGGCAGCGGTACAGGAGCTAGCAAACAGAGCTGTAAACAGGGGAGTATGAGTGGGAGTTCTGTTGGAGGAGAAGGTGTTTGTGTGTGTGTGGTTTTGTATTGGTAGTGTCTGTATGTGTAGAGGCTTTGTGCTGGGAGAAAAGCTGAGCCCTGACTAGGGGGCGGGGCTTCCCTGACTAGGGGTCCTATAAAGGTTGCAGCCAGTCAGGCAGCGGCACAGGAGCTAGCAAACAGAGCTGTAAACAGGGTAGTTTGAGTGGGAGTTCTGTTGGAGGAGAAGGTATTTGTGTGTGTTTGGTTTTGTGTTGGTGGTATCTGTATGTGTAGGGGCTTTGTGCTGAGAGAGAAGCTGAAAACTGATTAGGGGGCGGGGCTTCACTAACTAGGGGTCCTATTAAGGCAGCAGCCAGTCAGGCAGCGGCACAGACAGCTGCAGTGGCACAGGAGCTAGCAAAGAGAGCTGTAAACAGGGGAGTTTGAGTGGGAGTTCTGTTGGAGGAGAAGGTATTTGTGTGTGTTTGGTTTTGTATTGTTGGAATCTGTATGTGTAGAGGCTTGGAGGGGCTTTGTGCTGGGAGCGAAGCTGAGCCCTGATTAGGGGGCGGGGCTTCACTGACGAGGGTTCCTATAAAGGGAGCAGCCAGTCAGGCAGCGACACAGACAGCTGCAGCGGTACAGGAGCTAGGAAACAGAGCTGTAAACACGGGAGTTTGAATGGGAGTTCTGTTGGAGGAGAAGGTATATGTGTGTGTTCGGTTTCGTATTGGTAGTATCTGTATGTGTAGAGGCTTGGAGGGGCTTTGTGCTGGGAGCGAAGCTGAGCCTGATTAGGGGGCGGGGCTTCACTGACTAGGGGTCCTATAAAGGCAGCAGCCAGTCAGGCAGCGGCACAGACAGCTGCAGTGGCACAGGAGCTAGCAAAGAGAGCTGTAAACAGGGGAGTTTGAGTGGGAGTTCTGTTTGAGGAGAAGGCATTTGTGTGTGTGTTTGGTTTTGTATTGGTGGTATCTGTATGTGTAGAGGCTTTGTGCAGGGAGAGAAGCTGAGCCCTGATTAGGGGGCGGGGCTTCCCTGACTAGGGGTCCTAGAAAGGTAGCAGCCAGTCAGGCAGCGGCACAGGAGCTAGCAAACAGAGCTGTAAACAGGGGAGTTTGAGTGGGAGTTCTGTTGGAAGAGAAGGTGTTTGTGTGTGTTTGGTTTTGTTTTGGTAGTATCTGTATGTGTAGGGGCTTTTTTCTGGGAGAGAAGCTGAGCCCTGATTAGGGTGCGGGGCTTCACTGACCAGGGGTCCTATAAAGGTAGCAGCCAGTCAGGCAGCGGCACAGACAGCTGCAGTGGCACAGGAGCTTGCAAACTGAGCTGTAAACAGGGGAGTTTGAGTGGGAGTTCTGTTGGAGGAGAAGGTATTTGTGTTTGTTTGGTTTTGTATTGGTAGCATTTGTATGTGTAGAGGCTTGGAGGGGCTTTGTGCTGGGAAAGAACCTGAGCCCTGATTAGGGGGCGGGGCTTCCCTGACTAGGGGTCCTAGAAAGGTAGCAGCCAGTCAGGCAGCGGCACAGGAGCTAGCAAACAGAGCTGTAAACAGGGCAGTCTGAGTGGGAGTTCTGTTGGAGGAGAAGGTATTTGTGTGTGTGTTTGGTTTTGTATTGGTGGTATCTGTATGTGTAGGGGCTTTGTGCTGGGAGAGAAGCTGAGCCCTGATTAGGGGGCGGGGCTTCACTTACTAGGGGTCCTATAAAGGGAGCAGCCAGTCAGGCAGCTGCACAGACAGCTGCAGCGGTACAGGAGCTAGCAAACAGAGCTGTAAACAGGGGAGTTTGAGTGGGAGTTCTGTTGGAGGAGAAGGTATTTGTGTGTGTTTGGTTTTGTGTTGGTGGTATCTGTATGTGTAGGGGCTTTGTGCTGGGAGAGAAGCTGAGCCCTGATAAGGGGGCGGGGCTTTCTGACTAGGGGTCCTATAAAGGTTGCAGCCAGTCAGGAAGCGGCACAGGAGCTAGCAAACAGAGCTGTAAACAGGGGAGTTTGAGTGGGAGTTCTGTTGGAGGAGAAGTTATTTGTGCGTGTTTGGTTTTGTATTGGTGGTATCTGTATGTGTATAGGCTTGGAGGGGCTTTGTGCTGGGAGAGAAGCTGAGCCCTGATTAGGGGGCGGGGCTTCGCTGACTATGGGTCCTATGATTGTAGCAGCCAGTCAGGCAGCGTCACAGACAGCTGCGGGGGCACAGGAGCTAGCAAACAGTGCTGTAAACAGGGGAGTTTGAGTAGGAGTTCTGTTGGAGGAGAAGGTATTTGTGTGTGTGTTTGGTTTTGTATTGGTGGTATCTGTATGTGCAGAGGCTTGGAGGGGCTTTGTGCTGGGAGAGAAGCTGAGCCCTGATTAGGGGGCGGGGCTACACTGACTAGGGGTCCTATAAAGGGAGCAGCCAGTCAGGCGGCCGCACGGACAGCTGCAGCGGCACAGGAGCTAGCAAACAGAGCTGTAAACAGGGGAGTTTGAGTGGGAGTTCCGTTGGAAGAGAAGGTATTTGTGTGTGTTTGGTTTTGTATTGGTAGTATCTGTATGTGTAGAGGCTTGGAGGGGCTTTGTGCTGGGAGCGAAGCTGAGCCCTGATTAGGGGGCGGGGCTTCACTGACTAGGGGTCCTATAAAGGGAGCAGCCAGTCAGGCAGGGGCACAGACAGCTGCCGCGGCACAGGAGCTAGCAAACAGAGCTGTAAACAGGTGAGTTTGAGAGGGAGTTCTGTTGGAGGAGAAGGTATTTGTGTGTTTGGTTTTGTATTGGTAGTGTCTGTATGAGTAGAGGCTTTGTGCTGGGAGAGAATCTGAGCCCTGATTAGGGGGCGGGGCTTCCCTGACTAGGGGTCCTATAAAGGTACCAACCACTCAGGCAGCGGCACAGACAGCTGCAGCGGCACTGGAGCTAGCAAATAGAGCTGTAAACAGGGGAGTTTGAGTGGGAGTTCTGTTTGAGGAGAAGGTATTTGTGTGTGTGTTTGGTTTTGTATTGGTGGTATCTGTATGTGTAGAGGCTTGGAGGGGCTTTGTGCTGGGAGAGAAGCTGAGCCCTGATTAGGGGGCGGGGCTTCACTGACGAGGGGTCCTATAAAGGGAGCAGCCAGTCAGGCAGCGACACAGACAGCTGCAGCGGCACTGGAGCTAGCAAATAGAGCTGTAAACAGGGGAGTTTGAGTGGGAGTTCTGTTTGAGGAGAAGGTATTTGTGTGTGTGTTTGGTTTTGTATTGGTAGTATCTGTATGTGTAGAGGCTTGGAGGGGCTTTGTGCTGGGAGCGAAGCTGAGCCCTGATTAGGGGGCGGGGCTTCACTGACTAGGGGTCCTATAAAGGTAGCAGCCAGTCAGGCAGCGGCACAGGAGCTAGCAAACAGAGCTGTGAACAGGGGAGTCTGAGTGGGAGTTCTGTTGGAGGAGAAGGTATTTGTGTGTGTGTTTGGTTTTGTATTGGTGGTATCAGTATGTGTATTGGCTTTGTGCTGCGAGAGAAGCTGAGCCCTGATTAGGGGGCGGGGCTTCACTGACTAGGGGTCCTATAAAGGGAGCAGCCAGTCAGGCAGCTGCACAGACAGCTGCAGCGGTACAGGAGCTAGCAAACAGAGCTGTAAACAGGGGAGTTTGAGTGGGAGTTCTGTTGGAAAAGAAGGTATTTGTGTGTGTTTGGTTTTGTATTGGTAGTATCTGTATGTGTAGGGTCTTTGTGCTGGGAGAAAAGCTGAGCCCTGATTAGGGGGCGGGGCTTCACTGACTAGGGGTCCTATAAAGGTAGCAGCCAGTCAGGCAGCGACACAGACAGCTGCAGCGGTACAGGAGCTAGCAAACAGAGCTGTAAACAGGGGAGTTTGAGTGGGAGTTCTGTTGGAAGAGAAGGTATTTGTGTGTGTTTGGTTTTGTATTGTTAGTATCTGTATGTGTAGGGTCTTTGTGCTGGGAGAAAAGCTGAGCCCTGATTAGGGGGCGGGGCTTCACTGACAAGGGGTCCTATAAAGGTAGCAGCCAGTCAGGCAGCGGCACAGGAGCTAGCAAACAGAGCTGTAAACAGGGGAGTTTGAGTGGGACTTCTGTTGGAGGAGAAGGTATTTGTGTGTGTGTTTGGTATTGTTTTGGTAGTATCTGTATGTGTAGAGGCTTGGAGGGGCTTTGTGCTGGGAGAGAAGCTGAGCCCTGATTAGGGGGCGGGGCTTCACTGACTAGGGTTCCTATAAAGGTAGCAGCCAGTCAGGCAGCGGCACAGGAGCTAGCAAACAGAGCTGTAAACAGGGGAGTTTGAGTGGGACTTCTGTTGGAAGAGAAGGTATTTGTGTGTGTGTGTTTGGTTTTGTATTGGTAGTATCTGTATGTGTAGGGGCTTTGTGCTGGGAGAAAAGCTGAGCCCTGATTAGGGAGCGGGGCTTCACTGACTAGGGGTCCTATAAAGGGAGCAGCCAGTCAGGCAGCTGCACAGACAGCTGCAGCGGTACAGGAGCTTACAAACAGAGCTTTAAACAGGGGAGTTTGAGTGGGAGTTCTGTTCGAGGAGAAGGTATTTGTGTGTGTTTGCTTTTGTGTTGGTGGTATCTGTATGTGTAGGGGCTTTGTGCTGGGAGAGAAGCTGAGCCCTGATTAGGGGGCGGGGCTTCACTGACTAGGGTTCCTATAAAGGGAGCAGCCAGTCAGGCAGCGACACAGACAGCTGCAGCGGTACAGGAGCTAGCAAACAGAGCTGTAAACAGGGGAGTTTGAGTGGGAGTTCTGTTGGAGGAGAAGGTATTTGTGTGTGTTTTTGGTTTTGTATTGGTAGTATCTGTATGTGTAGAGGCTTGGAGGGGCTTTGTGCTGGGAGCGAAGCTGAGCCCTGATTAGGGGGCGGGGCTTCACTGACTAGGGGTCCTATAAAGGTAGCAGCCAGTCTGGCAGCGGCACAGGAGCTAGCAAACAGAGCTGTAAACAGGGGAGTTTGAGTGGGAGTTCTGTTGGAAGAGAAGGTATTTGTGTGTGTTTGGTTTTGTATTGGTAGTATCTGTATGTGTAGGGTCTTTGTGCTGGGAGAAAAGCTGAGCCCTGATTAGGGGGCGGGGCTTCACTGACTAGGGGTCCTAGAAAGGTAGCAGCCAGTCAGGCAGCGGCACAGGAGCTAGCAAACAGAGCTGTAAACAGGGGAGTATGAGTGGGAGTTCTGTTGGAGGAGAAGGTGTTTGTGTGTGTTTGGTTTTGCATTGGTAGTATCTGTATGTGTAGAGGCTTTGTGCTGGGAGAGAAGCTGAGCCCTGAAAAGGGGGCGGGGCTTCACTGACTAGGCGTCCTATAAAGGTAGCAGCCAGTCAGGCAGCGGCACAGCAGCTAGCAAACAGTGCTGTAAACACGGGAGTTTGAGTGGGAGTTCTGTTGGAGGAGAAGGTATATGTGTGTGTTTGATTTCGTATTGGTAGTATCTGTATGTGTAGAGGCTTGGAGGGGCTTTGTGCTGGGAGAAAAGCTGAGCCCTGATTAGGGGGCGGGGCTTCGCTGACTAGGGGTCCTATGATTGTAGCAGCCAGTCAGGCAGCGTCACAGACAGCTGCAGGGGCACAGGAGCTAGCAAACAGAGCTGTAAACAGGGGAGTTTGAGTGGGAGTTCTGTTGGAGGAGAAGGCATTTGTGTGTGTGTTTGGTTTTGTATTGGTAATATCTGTATGTGTAGAGGCTTTGTGCTGGGAGAGAAGCTGAGACCTGAATAGGGGGCGGGGCTTCACTGACGAGGGGTCCTATAAAGGGAGCAGCCAGTCAGGCAGCGACACAGACATCTGCAGCGGTACAGGAGCTAGCAAACAGAGCTGTAAACAGGGGAGTTTGAGTGGGACTTCTGTTGGAGGAGAAGGTATTTGTGTGTGTGTTTGGTATTGTATTGGTAGTATCTGTATGTGTAGAGGCTTGGAGGGGCTTTGTGCTGGGAGCGAAGCTCAGCCCTGATTAGGGGGCGGGCTTCATTGACTAGGGTTCCTATAAAGGTAGCAGCCAGTCAGGCAGCGGCACAGGAGCTAGCAAACAGAGCTGTAAACAGGGGAGTCTGAGTGGGAGTTCTGTTGGAGGAGAAGGCATTTGTGTGTGTGTTTGGCTTTGTATTGGTAGTATCTGTATGTGTAGGGGCTTTGTGCTGGGAGAGAAGCTGAGCCCTGATTAGCGGCCGGGGCTTCCCTGACTAGGGGTCCTATAAAGGTACCAGCCAGTCAGGCAGCGGCACAGACAGCTGCAGCGGCACTGGAGCTAGCAAATAGAGCTGTAAACATGGGAGTTTGAGTGGGAGTTCTGTT
The DNA here is from genome assembly GCF_965140265.1 of Lepidochelys kempii. Lineage (NCBI taxonomy): Eukaryota > Metazoa > Chordata > Testudines > Cheloniidae > Lepidochelys > Lepidochelys kempii. The sequence goes on from NC_133282.1 coordinate 1,696,349, forward strand.
GGAGGAGAAGGTATTTGTGTGTGTGTTTGGTATTGTATTTGTAGTATCTGTATGTGTAGAGGCTTGGAGGGGCTTTGTGCTGGGAGCGAAGCTGAGCCCTGATTAGGGGGCGGGGCTTCACTGACTATGGGTCCTATAAAGGGAGCAGCCAGTCAGGCAGCGACACAGAGAGCTGCAGCGGCTCTGGAGCTAGCAAACAGAGCTGTAAACGGGAGTTTGAGTGGGAGTTCTGTTGGATGAGAAGGTATTTGTGTGTGTTTGGTTTTGTATTGGTGGTATCTGTATGTGTAGGGGCTTTGTGCTGGGAGAGAAGCTGAGCCCTGATTAGGGGGCGGGGCTTCACTGACTAGGGGTTCTATAAAGGCAGCAGCCAGTCAGGCAGCGGCACAGACAGCTGCAGTGGCACAGGAGCTAGCAAACAGAGCTGTAAACAGGGGAGTTTGAGTGGGTGTTCTGTTGGAGGAGAAGGTATTTGTGTGTGTTTGGTTTTGTATTGGTAGTATCTGTATGTGTAGGGGCTTTGTGCTGGGAGAGAAGCTGAGCCCTGATTAGGGGGCGGGGCTTCACTTACTAGGGGTCCTATAAAGGGAGCAGCCAGTCAGGCAGCTGCACAGACAGCTGCAGCGGTACAGGAGCTAGCAAACAGAGCTGTAAACAGGGGAGTTTGAGTGGGAGTTCTGTTGGAGGAGAAGGTATTTGTGTGTGTTTGGTTTTGTGTTGGTGGTATCTGTATGTGTAGGGGCTTTGTGCTGGGAGAGAAGCTGAGCCCTGATAAGGGGGCGGGGCTTTCTGACTAGGGGTCCTATAAAGGTTGCAGCCAGTCAGGCAGCGGCACAGGAGCTAGCAAACAGAGCTGTAAACAGGGGACTTTGAGTGGGAGTTCTGTTGGAAGAGAAGGTATTTGTGTGTGTTTGGTTTTGTTTTGGTAGTATCTGTATGTGTAGGGGCTTTTTGCTGGGAGAGAAGCTGAGCCCCGATTAGGGTGCGGGGCTTCACTCACCAGGGGTCCTATTAAGGGAGCAGCCAGTCAGGCAGCTGCACAGACAGCTGCAGCGGCACAGGAGCTAGCAAACAGAGCTGTAAACAGGGGAGTTTGAGTGGGAGTTCTGTTGGAGGAGAAGTTATTTGTGCGTGTTTGGTTTTGTATTGGTGGTATCTGTATGTGTATAGGCTTGGAGGGGCTTTGTGCTGGGAGAGAAGCTGAGCCCTGATTAGGGGGCGGGGCTTCGCTGACTATGGGTCCTATGATTGTAGCAGCCAGTCAGGCAGCGTCACAGACAGCTGCGGGGGCACAGGAGCTAGCAAACAGTGCTGTAAACAGGGGAGTTTGAGTAGGAGTTCTGTTGGAGGAGAAGGTATTTGTGTGTGTGTTTGGTTTTGTATTGGTGGTATCTGTATGTGCAGAGGCTTGGAGGGGCTTTGTGCTGGGAGAGAAGCTCAGCCCTGATTAGGGGGCGGGGCTACACTGACTAGGGGTCCTATAAAGGGAGCAGCCAGTCAGGCGGCCGCACGGACAGCTGCAGCGGCACAGGAGCTAGCAAACAGAGCTGTAAACAGGGGAGTTTGAGTGGGAGTTCTGTTGGAAGAGAAGGTATTTGTGTGTGTTTGGTTTTGTATTGGTAGTATCTGTATGTGTAGAGGCTTGGAGGGGCTTTGTGCTGGGAGCGAAGCTGAGCCCTGATTAGGGGGCGGGGCTTCACTGACTAGGGGTCCTATAAAGGGAGCAGCCAGTCAGGCAGGGGCACAGACAGCTGCAGCGGCACAGGAGCTAGCAAACAGAGCTGTAAACAGGTGAGTTTGAGAGGGAGTTCTGTTGGAGGAGAAGGTATTTGTGTGTTTGGTTTTGTATTGGTAGTGTCTGTATGAGTAGAGGCTTTGTGCTGGGAGAGAATCTGAGCCCTGATTAGGGGGCGGGGCTTCCCTGACTAGGGGTCCTATAAAGGTACCAACCACTCAGGCAGCGGCACAGACAGCTGCAGCGGCACTGGAGCTAGCAAATAGAGCTGTAAACAGAGGAGTTTGAGTGGGAGTTCTGTTTGAGGAGAAGGTATTTGTGTGTGTGTTTGGTTTTGTATTGGTGGTATCTGTATGTGTAGAGGCTTGGAGGGGCTTTGTGCTGGGAGAGAAGCTGAGCCCTGATTAGGGGGCGGGGCTTCACTGACGAGGGGTCCTATAAAGGGAGCAGCCAGTCAGGCAGCGACACAGACAGCTGCAGCGGTACAGGAGCTAGCAAACAGAGCTGTAAATAGGGGACTTTGAGTGGGAGTTCTGTTGGAGGAGAAGCTATTTGTGCGTGTTTGGTTTTGTATTGGTAGTATCTGTATGTGTAGAGGCTTGGAGGGGCTTTGTGCTGGGAGCGAAGCTGAGCCCTGATTAGGGGGCGGGGCTTCACTGACTAGGGGTCCTATAAAGGTAGCAGCCAGTCAGGCAGCGGCACAGGAGCTAGCAAACAGAGCTGTGAACAGTGGAGTCTGAGTGGGAGTTCTGTTGGAGGAGAAGGTATTTGTGTGTGTTTGGTTTTGTATTGGTGGTATCAGTATGTGTAGGGGCTTTGTGCTGCGAGAGAAGCTGAGCCCTGATTAGGGGGCGGGGCTTCACTGACTAGGGGTCCTATAAAGGGAGCAGCCAGTCAGGCAGCTGCACAGACAGCTGCAGCGGTACAGGAGCTAGCAAACAGAGCTGTAAACAGGGGAGTTTGAGTGGGAGTTCTGTTGGAAAAGAAGGTATTTGTGTGTGTTTGGTTTTGTATTGGTAGTATCTGTATGTGTAGGGTCTTTGTGCTGGGAGAAAAGCTGAGCCCTGATTAGGGGGCGGGGCTTCACTGACTAGGGGTCCTATAAAGGTAGCAGCCAGTCAGGCAGCGACACAGACAGCTGCAGCGGAACAGGAGCTAGCAAACAGAGCTGTAAACAGGGGAGTTTGAGTGGGAGTTCTGTTGGAAGAGAAGGTATTTGTGTGTGTTTGGTTTTGTATTGTTAGTATCTGTATGTGTAGGGTCTTTGTGCTGGGAGAAAAGCTGAGCCCTGATTAGGGGGCGGGGCTTCACTGACAAGGGGTCCTATAAAGGTAGCAGCCAGTCAGGCAGCGGCACAGGAGCTAGCAAACAGAGCTGTAAACAGGGGAGTTTGAGTGGGACTTCTGTTGGAGGAGAAGGTATTTGTGTGTGTGTTTGGTATTGTATTGGTAGTATCTGTATGTGTAGAGGCTTGGAGGGGCTTTGTGCTGGGAGCGAAGCTGAGCCCTGATTAGGGGGCGGGTATTCATTGACTAGGGGTCCTATAAAGGGAGCAGCCAGTCAGGCAGGGGCACAGACAGCTGCAGCGGAACAGGAGCTACGAAACAGAGCTGTAAATAGGGGACTTTGAGTGGGAGTTCTGTTGGAGGAGAAGCTATTTGTGCGTGTTTGGTTTTGTATTGGTAGTATCTGTATGTGTAGAGGCTTGGAGGGGCTTTGTGCTGGGAGCGAAGCTGAGCCCTGATTAGGGGGCGGGGCTTCACTGACTAGGGGTCCTATAAAGGGAGCAGCCAGTCAGGCAGCTGCACAGACAGCTGCAGCGGTACAGGAGCTAGCAAACAGAGCTGTAAACAGGGGAGTTTGAGTGGGAGTTCTGTTGGAAAAGAAGGTATTTGTGTGTGTTTGGTTTTGTATTGGTAGTATCTGTATGTGTAGGGTCTTTGTGCTGGGAGAAAAGCTGAGCCCTGATTAGGGGGCGGGGCTTCACTGACTAGGGTTCCTATAAAGGTAGCAGCCAGTCAGGCAGCGGCACAGGAGCTAGCAAACAGAGCTGTAAACAGGGGAGTCTGAGTGGGAGTTCTGTTGGAGGAGAAGGCATTTGTGTGTGTGTTTGGCTTTGTATTGGTAGTATCTGTATGTGTAGGGGCTTTGTGCTGGGAGAGAAGCTGAGCCCTGATTAGCGGCCGGGGCTTCACTGACTAGGGGTCCTATAAAGGGAGCAGCCAGTCAGGCAGCGACACAGAGAGCTGCAGCGGCTCTGGAGCTAGCAAACAGAGCTGTAAACGGGAGTTTGAGTGGGAGTTCTGTTGGATGAGAAGGTATTTGTGTGTGTTTGGTTTTGTATTGGTGGTATCTGTATGTGTAGGGGCTTTGTGCTGGGAGAGAAGCTGAGCCCTGATTAGGGGGCGGGGCTTCACTGACTAGGGGTTCTATAAAGGCAGCAGCCAGTCAGGCAGCGGCACAGACAGCTGCAGTGGCACAGGAGCTAGCAAACAGAGCTGTAAACAGGGGAGTTTGAGTGGGTGTTCTGTTGGAGGAGAAGGTATTTGTGTGTGTTTGGTTTTGTATTGGTGGTATCTGTATGTGTAGGGGCTTTGTGCTGGGAGAGAAGCTGAGCCCTGATTAGGGGGCGGGGCTTCACTGACTAGGGGTCCTATGATTGTAGCAGCCAGTCAGGCAGCGTCACAGACTGCTGCAGGGGCACAGGAGCTAGCAAACAGAGCTGTAAAAAGGGGAGTTTGAGTGGGAGTTCTGTTGGAGGAAAGGTATTTGTGTTTGTTTGGTTTTGTATTGGTAGTATCTGTATGTGTAGAGGCTTGGAGGGGCTTCGTGCTGGGAGAGAAGCTGAGCCCTTATTAGGGGGCGGGGCTTCACTGACTAGGGGTCCTATAAAGGTACCAGCCAGTCAGGCAGCGGCACAGACAGCTGCAGCGTCACTGGAGCTAGCAAAGAGAGCTGTAAACAGGGGAGTTTGAGTGGGAGTTCTGTTGGAGGAGAAGGTATTTGTGTGTGTTTGGTTTTGTATTGGTAGTATGTGTATGTGTAGGGGCTTTGTGCTGGGAGAGAAGCTGAGCCCTGATTAGGGGGCGGGGCTTCACTGACTAGGGGTGCTATAAAGGTACCAGCCAGTCAGGCGGCGGCACGGACAGCTGCAGCAGCACAGGAGCTAGCAAAGAGAGCTGTAAACAGGGGAGTTTGAGTGGGAGTTCTGTTGGAGGAGAAAGTATTTGTGCGTGTTTGGTTTTGTGTTGGTGGTATCTGTATGTGTAGGGGCTTTGTGCTGGGAGAGAAGCTGAGCCCTGATTAGGGGGCGGGGCTTCCCTGACTAGGGGTCCTAGAAAGGTAGCAGCCAGTCAGGCAGCGGCACAGGAGCTAGCAAACAGAGCTGTAAACAGGGGAGTCTGAGTGGGAGTTCTGTTGGAGGAGAAGGTATTTGTGTGTGTGTTTGGTTTTGTATTGGTGGTATCTGTATGTGTAGGGGCTTTGTGCTGGGAGAGAAGCTGAGCCCTGATTAGGGGGCGGGGCTTCACTTACTAGGGGTCCTATAAAGGGAGCAGCCAGTCAGGCAGCTGCACAGACAGCTGCAGCGGTACAGGAGCTAGCAAACAGAGCTGTAAACAGGGGAGTTTGAGTGGGAGTTCTGTTGGAGGAGAAGGTATTTGTGTGTGTTTGGTTTTGTGTTGGTGGTATCTGTATGTGTAGGGGCTTTGTGCTGGGAGAGAAGCTGAGCCCTGATAAGGGGGCGGGGCTTTCTGACTAGGGGTCCTATAAAGGTTGCAGCCAGTCAGGCAGCGGCACAGGAGCTAGCAAACAGAGCTGTAAACAGGGGACTTTGAGTGGGAGTTCTGTTGGAAGAGAAGGTATTTGTGCGTGTTTGGTTTTGTATTGGTGGTATCTGTATGTGTATAGGCTTGGAGGGGCTTTGTGCTGGGAGAGAAGCTGAGCCCTGATTAGGGGGCGGGGCTTCGCTGACTATGGGTCCTATGATTGTAGCAGCCAGTCAGGCAGCGTCACAGACAGCTGCGGGGGCACAGGAGCTAGCAAACAGTGCTGTAAACAGGGGAGTTTGAGAGGGAGTTCTGTTGGAGGAGAAGGTATTTGTGTGTTTGGTTTTGTATTGGTAGTGTCTGTATGAGTAGAGGCTTTGTGCTGGGAGAGAATCTGAGCCCTGATTAGGGGGCGGGGCTACACTGACTAGGGGTCCTATAAAGGGAGCAGCCAGTCAGGCGGCCGCACGGACAGCTGCAGCGGCACAGGAGCTAGCAAACAGAGCTGTAAACAGGGGAGTTTGAGTGGGAGTTCTGTTGGAAGAGAAGGTATTTGTGTGTGTTTGGTTTTGTATTGGTAGTATCTGTGTGTGTAGAGGCTTGGAGGGGCTTTGTGCTGGGAGCGAAGCTGAGCCCTGATTAGGGGGCGGGGCTTCACTGACTAGGGGTCCTATAAAGGGAGCAGCCAGTCAGGCAGGGGCACAGACAGCTGCAGCGGCACAGGAGCTAGCAAACAGAGCTGTAAACAGGTGAGTTTGAGAGGGAGTTCTGTTGGAGGAGAAGGTATTTGTGTGTGTTTGGTTTTGTATTGTTAGTATCTGTATGTGTAGGGTCTTTGTGCTGGGAGAAAAGCTGAGCCCTGATTAGGGGGCGGGGCTTCCCTGACTAGGGGTCCTATAAAGGTACCAACCACTCAGGCAGCGGCACAGACAGCTGCAGCGGCACTGGAGCTAGCAAATAGAGCTGTAAACAGGGGAGTTTGAGTGGGAGTTCTGTTTGAGGAGAAGGTATTTGTGTGTGTGTTTGGTTTTGTATTGGTGGTATCTGTATGTGTAGAGGCTTGGAGGGGCTTTGTGCTGGGAGAGAAGCTGAGCCCTGATTAGGGGGCGGGGCTTCACTGACGAGGGGTCCTATAAAGGGAGCAGCCAGTCAGGCAGCGACACAGACAGCTGCAGCGGTACAGGAGCTAGCAAACAGAGCTGTAAATAGGGGACTTTGAGTGGGAGTTCTGTTGGAGGAGAAGCTATTTGTGCGTGTTTGGTTTTGTATTGGTAGTATCTGTATGTGTAGAGGCTTGGAGGGGCTTTGTGCTGGGAGCGAAGCTGAGCCCTGATTAGGGGGCGGGGCTTCACTGACTAGGGGTCCTATAAAGGTAGCAGCCAGTCAGGCAGCGGCACAGGAGCTAGCAAACAGAGCTGTGAACAGTGGAGTCTGAGTGGGAGTTCTGTTGGAGGAGAAGGTATTTGTGTGTGTTTGGTTTTGTATTGGTGGTATCAGTATGTGTAGGGGCTTTGTGCTGCGAGAGAAGCTGAGCCCTGATTAGGGGGCGGGGCTTCACTGACTAGGGGTCCTATAAAGGGAGCAGCCAGTCAGGCAGCTGCACAGACAGCTGCAGCGGTACAGGAGCTAGCAAACAGAGCTGTAAACAGGGGAGTTTGAGTGGGAGTTCTGTTGGAAAAGAAGGTATTTGTGTGTGTTTGGTTTTGTATTGGTAGTATCTGTATGTGTAGGGTCTTTGTGCTGGGAGAAAAGCTGAGCCCTGATTAGGGGGCGGGGCTTCACTGACTAGGGGTCCTATAAAGGTAGCAGCCAGTCAGGCAGCGACACAGACAGCTGCAGCGGAACAGGAGCTAGCAAACAGAGCTGTAAACAGGGGAGTTTGAGTGGGAGTTCTGTTGGAAGAGAAGGTATTTGTGTGTGTTTGGTTTTGTATTGTTAGTATCTGTATGTGTAGGGTCTTTGTGCTGGGAGAAAAGCTGAGCCCTGATTAGGGGGCGGGGCTTCACTGACAAGGGGTCCTATAAAGGTAGCAGCCAGTCAGGCAGCGGCACAGGAGCTAGCAAACAGAGCTGTAAACAGGGGAGTTTGAGTGGGACTTCTGTTGGAGGAGAAGGTATTTGTGTGTGTGTTTGGTATTGTATTGGTAGTATCTGTATGTGTAGAGGCTTGGAGGGGCTTTGTGCTGGGAGCGAAGCTGAGCCCTGATTAGGGGGCGGGTATTCATTGACTAGGGGTCCTATAAAGGGAGCAGCCAGTCAGGCAGGGGCACAGACAGCTGCAGCGGAACAGGAGCTACGAAACTGAGCTGTAAACAGGGGAGTTTGAGAGGGAGTTCTGTTGGAGGAGAAGGTATTTGTGTGTGTCTGGTTTTGTATTGGTAGTATCTGTATGTGTAGAGGCTTGGAGGGGCTTTGTGCTGGGAGAGAAGCTGAGCCCTGATTAGGGGGCGGGGCTTCACTGACTAGGGTTCCTATAAAGGTAGCAGCCAGTCAGGCAGCTGCACAGACAGCTGCAGCGGTACAGGAGCTAGCAAACAGAGCTGTAAACACGGGAGTTTGAGTGGGAGTTCTGTTGGAGGAGAAGGTATTTGTGTGTCTTTGGTTTTGTGTTGGTGGTATCTGTATGTGTAGGGGCTTTGTGCTGAGAGAGAAGCTGAGAACTGATTAGGGGGCGGGGCTTCACTGACTAGGGGTCCTATAAAGGCAGCAGCCAGTCAGGCAGCGGCACAGACAGCTGCAGTGGCACAGGAGCTAGCAAAGAGAGCTGTAAACAGGGGAGTTTGAGTGGGAGTTCTGTTGGAGGAGAAGGTATTTGTGTGTGTTTGGTTTGTATTGGTGGTATCTGTATGTGTATAGGCTTGGAGGGGCTTTGTGCTGGGAGAGAAGCTGAGCCCTGATTAGGGGGCGGGGCTTCGCTGACTATGGGTCCTATGATTGTAGCAGCCAGTCAGGCAGCGTCACAGACAGCTGCGGGGGCACAGGAGCTAGCAAACAGTGCTGTAAACAGGGGAGTTTGAGAGGGAGTTCTGTTGGAGGAGAAGGTATTTGTGTGTTTGGTTTTGTATTGGTAGTGTCTGTATGAGTAGAGGCTTTGTGCTGGGAGAGAATCTGAGCCCTGATTAGGGGGCGGGGCTACACTGACTAGGGGTCCTATAAAGGGAGCAGCCAGTCAGGCGGCCGCACGGACAGCTGCAGCGGCACAGGAGCTAGCAAACAGAGCTGTAAACAGGGGAGTTTGAGTGGGAGTTCTGTTGGAAGAGAAGGTATTTGTGTGTGTTTGGTTTTGTATTGGTAGTATCTGTATGTGTAGAGGCTTGGAGGGGCTTTGTGCTGGGAGCGAAGCTGAGCCCTGATTAGGGGGCGGGGCTTCACTGACTAGGGGTCCTATAAAGGGAGCAGCCAGTCAGGCAGGGGCACAGACAGCTGCAGCGGCACAGGAGCTAGCAAACAGAGCTGTAAACAGGTGAGTTTGAGAGGGAGTTCTGTTGGAGGAGAAGGTATTTGTGTGTTTGGTTTTGTATTGGTAGTGTCTGTATGAGTAGAGGCTTTGTGCTGGGAGAGAATCTGAGCCCTGATTAGGGGGCGGGGCTTCCCTGACTAGGGGTCCTATAAAGGTACCAACCACTCAGGCAGCGGCACAGACAGCTGCAGCGGCACTGGAGCTAGCAAATAGAGCTGTAAACAGGGGAGTTTGAGTGGGAGTTCTGTTTGAGGAGAAGGTATTTGTGTGTGTGTTTGGTTTTGTATTGGTGGTATCTGTATGTGTAGAGGCTTGGAGGGGCTTTGTGCTGGGAGAGAAGCTGAGCCCTGATTAGGGGGCGGGGCTTCACTGACGAGGGGTCCTATAAAGGGAGCAGCCAGTCAGGCAGCGACACAGACAGCTGCAGCGGTACAGGAGCTAGCAAACAGAGCTGTAAATAGGGGACTTTGAGTGGGAGTTCTGTTGGAGGAGAAGCTATTTGTGCGTGTTTGGTTTTGTATTGGTAGTATCTGTATGTGTAGAGGCTTGGAGGGGCTTTGTGCTGGGAGCGAAGCTGAGCCCTGATTAGGGGGCGGGGCTTCACTGACTAGGGGTCCTATAAAGGTAGCAGCCAGTCAGGCAGCGGCACAGGAGCTAGCAAACAGAGCTGTGAACAGTGGAGTCTGAGTGGGAGTTCTGTTGGAGGAGAAGGTATTTGTGTGTGTTTGGTTTTGTATTGGTGGTATCAGTATGTGTAGGGGCTTTGTGCTGCGAGAGAAGCTGAGCCCTGATTAGGGGGCGGGGCTTCACTGACTAGGGGTCCTATAAAGGGAGCAGCCAGTCAGGCAGCTGCACAGACAGCTGCAGCGGTACAGGAGCTAGCAAACAGAGCTGTAAACAGGGGAGTTTGAGTGGGAGTTCTGTTGGAAAAGAAGGTATTTGTGTGTGTTTGGTTTTGTATTGGTAGTATCTGTATGTGTAGGGTCTTTGTGCTGGGAGAAAAGCTGAGCCCTGATTAGGGGGCGGGGCTTCACTGACTAGGGGTCCTATAAAGGTAGCAGCCAGTCAGGCAGCGACACAGACAGCTGCAGCGGAACAGGAGCTAGCAAACAGAGCTGTAAACAGGGGAGTTTGAGTGGGAGTTCTGTTGGAAGAGAAGGTATTTGTGTGTGTTTGGTTTTGTATTGTTAGTATCTGTATGTGTAGGGTCTTTGTGCTGGGAGAAAAGCTGAGCCCTGATTAGGGGGCGGGGCTTCACTGACAAGGGGTCCTATAAAGGTAGCAGCCAGTCAGGCAGCGGCACAGGAGCTAGCAAACAGAGCTGTAAACAGGGGAGTTTGAGTGGGACTTCTGTTGGAGGAGAAGGTATTTGTGTGTGTGTTTGGTATTGTATTGGTAGTATCTGTATGTGTAGAGGCTTGGAGGGGCTTTGTGCTGGGAGCGAAGCTGAGCCCTGATTAGGGGGCGGGTATTCATTGACTAGGGGTCCTATAAAGGGAGCAGCCAGTCAGGCAGGGGCACAGACAGCTGCAGCGGAACAGGAGCTACGAAACTGAGCTGTAAACAGGGGAGTTTGAGAGGGAGTTCTGTTGGAGGAGAAGGTATTTGTGTGTGTCTGGTTTTGTATTGGTAGTATCTGTATGTGTAGAGGCTTGGAGGGGCTTTGTGCTGGGAGAGAAGCTGAGCCCTGATTAGGGGGCGGGGCTTCACTGACTAGGGTTCCTATAAAGGTAGCAGCCAGTCAGGCAGCTGCACAGACAGCTGCAGCGGTACAGGAGCTAGCAAACAGAGCTGTAAACACGGGAGTTTGAGTGGGAGTTCTGTTGGAGGAGAAGGTATTTGTGTGTCTTTGGTTTTGTGTTGGTGGTATCTGTATGTGTAGGGGCTTTGTGCTGAGAGAGAAGCTGAGAACTGATTAGGGGGCGGGGCTTCACTGACTAGGGGTCCTATAAAGGCAGCAGCCAGTCAGGCAGCGGCACAGACAGCTGCAGTGGCACAGGAGCTAGCAAAGAGAGCTGTAAACAGGGGAGTTTGAGTGGGAGTTCTGTTGGAGGAGAAGGTATTTGTGTGTGTTTGGTTTGTATTGGTGGTATCTGTATGTGTAGAGGCTTGGAGGGGCTTTGTGCTGGGAGCGAAGCTGAGCCCTGATTAGGGGGCGGGGCTTCACTGACTAGGGGTCCTATAAAGTTAGCAACCAGTCAGGCAGCGGCACAGGAGCTAGCAAACAGAGCTGTAAACAGGGGACTTTGAGTGGGAGTTCTGTTGGAGGAGAAGGTGTTTGTGTTTGTTTGGTTTTGTATTGGTAGTATTTGTATGTGTAGAGGCTTGGAGGGGCTTTGTGCTGGGAAAGAACCTGAGCCCTGATTAGGGGGCGGGGCTTCACTGACTAGGGGTCCTATAAAGGTAGCAGCCAGTCAGGCAGCGTCACAGACAACTGCAGGGGCACAGGAGCTAGCAAACAGAGCTGTAAATAGGTGAGTTTGAGTGGGAGTTCTGTTGGAGGAGAAGGTATTTGTGTGTGTTTGGTTTTGTATTGGTAGTATCTGTATGTGTAGGGGCTTTGTGCTTGGAGAGAAGCTGAGTCCTGATTAGGGGGCGGGGCTTCACTGACTAGGGGTCCTATAAAGGCAGCAGCCAGTCAGGCAGCGGCACAGACAGCTGCAGGGGCACAGGAGCTAGCAAACAGAGCTGTAAATAGGTGAGTTTGAGTGGGAGTTCTGTTGGAGGAGAAGGTATTTGTGTGTGTTTGGTTTTGTATTGGTAGTATCTGTATGTGTAGGGGCTTTGTGCTTGGAGAGAAGCTGAGTCCTGATTAGGGGGCGGGGCTTCACTGACTAGGGGTCCTAGAAAGGTAGCAGCCAGTCAGGCAGCGGCACAGGAGCTAGCAAACAGAGCTGTAAACAGGGGAGTCTGAGTGGGAGTTCTGTTGGAGGAGAAGGTATTTGTGTGTGTGTTTGGTTTTGTATTGGTGGTATCTGTATGTGTAGGGGCTTTGTGCTGGGAGAGAAGCTGAGCCCTGATTAGGGGGCGGGGCTTCACTTACTAGGGGTCCTATAAAGGGAGCAGCCAGTCAGGCAGCTGCACAGACAGCTGCAGCGGTACAGGAGCTAGCAAACAGAGCTGTAAACAGGGGAGTTTGAGTGGGAGTTCTGTTGGAGGAGAAGGTATTTGTGTGTGTTTGGTTTTGTGTTGGTGGTATCTGTATGTGTAGGGGCTTTGTGCTGGGAGAGAAGCTGAGCCCTGATAAGGGGGCGGGGCTTTCTGACTAGGGGTCCTATAAAGGTTGCAGCCAGTCAGGCAGCGGCACAGGAGCTAGCAAACAGAGCTGTAAACAGGGGAGTTTGAGTGGGAGTTCTGTTGGAAGAGAAGGTATTTGTGTGTGTTTGGTTTTGTATTGGTAGTATCTGTATGTGTAGAGGCTTGGAGGGGCTTTGTGCTGGGAGCGAAGCTGAGCCCTGATTAGGGGGCGGGGCTTCACTGACTAGGGGTCCTATAAAGGGAGCAGCCAGTCAGGCAGGGGCACAGACAGCTGCAGCGGCACAGGAGCTAGCAAACAGAGCTGTAAACAGGTGAGTTTGAGAGGGAGTTCTGTTGGAGGAGAAGGTATTTGTGTGTTTGGTTTTGTATTGGTAGTATCTGTATGTGTAGAGGCTTGGAGGGGCTTTGTGCTGGGAGCGAAGCTGAGCCCTGATTAGGGGGCGGGGCTTCCCTGACTAGGGGTCCTATAAAGGTACCAACCACTCAGGCAGCGGCACAGACAGCTGCAGCGGCACTGGAGCTAGCAAATAGAGCTGTAAACAGGGGAGTTTGAGTGGGAGTTCTGTTGGAGGAGAAGCTATTTGTGCGTGTTTGGTTTTGTATTGGTAGTATCTGTATGTGTAGAGGCTTGGAGGGGCTTTGTGCTGGGAGCGAAGCTGAGCCCTGATTAGGGGGCGGGGCTTCACTGACTAGGGGTCCTATAAAGGTAGCAGCCAGTCAGGCAGCGGCACAGGAGCTAGCAAACAGAGCTGTGAACAGTGGAGTCTGAGTGGGAGTTCTGTTGGAGGAGAAGGTATTTGTGTGTGTTTGGTTTTGTATTGGTGGTATCAGTATGTGTAGAGGCTTTGTGCTGGGAGAGAAGCTGAGCCCTGATTAGCGGGCGGGGCTTCCCTGACTAGGGGTCCTAGAAAGGTAGCAGCCAGTCAGGCAGCGGCACAGGAGCTAGCAAACAGAGCTGTAAACAGGGGAGTTTGAGTGGGAGTTCTGTTGGAGGAGAAGGTGTTTGTGTGTGTTTGGTTTTGTATTGGTAGTATCTGTATGTGTAGAGGCTTTGTGCAGGGAGAGAAGCTGAGCCCTGATAAGGGGGCGGGGCATCACTGACTAGGCGTCCTATAAAGGGAGCAGCCAGTCAGGCAGCGGCACAGCAGCTAGCAAACAGAGCTGTAAACACGGGAGTTTGAGTGGGAGTTCTGTTGGAGGAGAAGGTATATGTGTGTTTGGTTTTGTATTGGTAGTATCTGTATGTGTAAAGGCTTGGAGGGGCTTTGTGCTGCGAGAAAAGCTGAGCCCTGATCAGGGGGCGGGGCTTCGCTGACTAGGGGTCCTATGATTGTAGCAGCCAGTCAGGCAGCGGCACAGACACCTGCAGCGGCACTGGAGCTAGCAAACAGAGCTGTAAACAGGGAAGTTTGAGTGGGAGTTCTGTTGGAGAAGGCATTTGTGTGTGTGTTTGGTTTTGTATTGGTAGTACCTGTATGTGTAGAGGCTTGGAGGGGATTTGTGCTGGGAGAGAAGCTGAGCCCTGATTAGGGGGCGGGGCTTCGCTGACAAGGGGTCCTATGATTGTAGCAGCCAGTCAGGCAGCGTCACAGACAGCTGCAGGGGCACAGGAGCTAGCAAACAGAGCTGTAAACAGGGGAGTTTGAGTGGGAGTTCTGTTGGAGGAGAAGGTATTATTGTGTGTTTGGTTTTGTATTGGTGGTATCTGTATGTGTAGGGGCTTTGTGCTGGGAGAGAAGCTGAGCCCTGATTAGGGGGCGGGGCTTCCCTGACTAGGGGTCCTATAAAGGGAGCAGCCAGTCAGGCAGCGACACAGGCAGCTGCAGCGGTACAGGAGCTAGCAAACAGAGCTGTAAACAGGGGAGTTTGAGTGGGATTTCTGTTGGAGGAGAACGTATTTGTGTGTGTGTTTGGTTTTGTATTGGTAGTATCTGTATGTGTAGAGGCTTGGAGGGGCTCTGTGCTGGGAGGGAAGCTGAGCCCTGATTAGCGGGCGGGGCTTCACTGACTAGGGGTCCTATAAAGTTAGCAGCCAGTCAGGCAGCGGCATAGGAGCTAGCAAACAGAGCTGTAAACAGGGGAGTATGAGTGGGAGTTCTGTTGGAAGAGAAGGTATTTGTGTGTGTGTTCGGTTTTGTATTGGTAGTATCTGTATGTGTAGGGTCTTTGTGCTGGGGGAAAAGCTGAGCCCTGATTAGGGGGCGGGGCTTCACTGACTAGGGGTCCTAGAAAGGTAGCAGCAGTCAGGCAGCGGTACAGGAGCTAGCAAACAGAGCTGTAAACAGGGGAGTATGAGTGGGAGTTCTGTTGGAGGAGAAGGTGTTTGTGTGTGTGTGGTTTTGTATTGGTAGTGTCTGTATGTGTAGAGGCTTTGTGCTGGGAGAGAAGCTGAGCCCTGATAAGGGGGCGGGGCTTCACTGACTAGGCGTCCTATAAAAGTAGCAGCCAGTCAGGCAGCGGCACAGCAGCTAGCAAACAGTGCAGTAAACGCGGGAGTTTGAGTGGGAGTTCTGTTGGAGGAGAAGGTATATGTGTGTGTTTGGTTTCGTATTGGTAGTATCTGTATGTGTAGAGGTTTGGAGGGGCTTTGTGCTGGGAGAAAAGCTGAGCCCTGACTAGGGGGCGGGGCTTCCCTGACTAGGGGTCCTATAAAGGTTGCAGCCAGTCAGGCAGCGGCACAGGAGCTAGCAAACAGAGCTGTAAACAGGGTAGTTTGAGTGGGAGTTCTGTTGGAGGAGAAGCTATTTGTGTGTGTTTGGTTTTGCATTGGTAGTATCTGTATGTGTAGAGGCTTGTGGGGGCTTTGTACTGGGAGAGAAGCTGAGCCCTGATTCGGGGATGGGGCTTGACTGACTACGGGTCCTGTAAAGGTAGCAGCTGGTCAGGCAGCGGCACAGACAGCTCGCAAACAGAGCTGTAAACACGGGAGTTTGAGTGGGAGTTCTGTTGGAGGAGAAGGTATATGTGTGTGTTTGGTTTTGTATTGGTAGTATCTGTATGTGTAAAGGCTTGGAGGGGCTTTGTGCTGCGAGAAAAGCTGAGCCCTGATCAGGGGGCGGGGCTTCGCTGACTAGGGGTCCTATGATTGTAGCAGCCAGTCAGGCAGTGGCACAAACAGCTGCAGGGGCACAGGAGCTAGCAAACAGAGCTGTAAATAGGTGAGTTTGAGTGGGAGTTCTGTTGGAGGAGAAGGTATTTGTGTGTGTTTGGTTTTGTATTGGTAGTATCTGTATGTGTAGGGGCTCTGTGCTTGGAGAGAAGCTGAGCCCTGATTAGGGGGCGGGGCTTCACTGACTAGGGGTCCTATAAAGGGAGCAGCCAGTCAGGCAGCGGCACAGACAGCTGCAGCGGCACAGGAGCTAGCAAACAGAGCTGTAAACAGGGGAGTTTGAGTGGGAGTTCTGTGGGAGGAGAAGGTATTTGTGTGTGTTTGGTTTTGTATTGGTAGTATCTGTATGTGTAGGGGCTTTGTGCTGGGACAAAAGCTGAGCCCTGATTAGGGGGCGGGGCTTCCCTGACTAGGGGTCCTATAAAGGTACCAGCCAGTCAGGCAGCGGCACAGACAGCTGCAGGGGCACTGGAGCTAGCAAATAGAGTTGTAAACAGGGGAGTTTGAGTGGGAGTTCTGTTTGAGGAGAAGGTATTTGTGTGTGTGTTTGGTTTTGTATTGGTGGTATCTGTATTTGTAGAGGCTTGGAGGAGCTTTGTTCTGGGAGAGAAGCTGAGCCCTGATTAGGGGACGGGGCTTCGCTGACTAGGGGTCCTATGATTGTAGCAGCCAGTCAGGCAGCGTCACAGACAGCTGCAGGGGCACAGGAGCTAGCAAACAGAGCTGTAAACAGGGGAGTTTGAGTGGGAGTTCTGTTGGAGGAGAAGGTATTTGTGTGTGTTTGGTTTTGTATTGGTGGTATCTGTATGTGTAGGGGCTTTGTGCTGGGAGAGAAGCTGAGCCCTGCTTAGGGGGCGGGGCTTCACTGACTAGGGGTCCTATAAAGGGAGCAGCCAGTCAGGCAGCTGCACAGACAGCTGCAGCGATACAGGGGCTAGCAAACAGAGCTGTAAACAGGGGAGTTTGAGTGGGAGTTCTGTTGGAGGAGAAGGTATTTGTGTGTGTTTGGTTTTGTGTTGGTGGTATCTGTATGTGTCGGGGCTTTGTGCTGGGAGAGAAGCTGAGCCCTGATTAGGGGGCGGGGCTTCACTGACGAGGGGTCCTATAAAGGGAGCAGCCAGTGAGGCAGCGACACAGACAGCTGCAGCGGCACAGGAGCTAGCAAACAGAGCTGTAAACAGGGGAGTTTGAGTGGGAATTCTGTTGGAGGAGATGGTATTTGTGTGTGTGTTTGGTTTTGTATTGGTAGTATCTGTATGTGTAAAGGCTTGGAGGGGCTTTGTGCTGGGAGAAAAGCTGAGCCCTGATTAGGGGGCGGGGCTTCACTGACTAGGGGTCCTATAAAGGTATCAGCCAGTCAGGCAGCGGCACAGGAGCGAGCAAACAGAGCTGTAAACAGGGGAGTTTGAGTGGGAGTTCTGTTGGAGGAGAAGGTATTTGTGTTTGTCTGGTTTTGTATTGGTAGTATCTGTATGTGTTGGGGCTTGGAGGGGCTTTGTGCTGGGAGAGAAGCTGAGCCCTGATTAGGGGGCGGGGCTTCCCTGACTAGGGGTCCCATAAAGGTAGCAGCCAGTCAGGCAGCGGCACAGGAGCTAGCAAACAGAGCTGTAAAAAGGGGAGTTTGAGTGGGAGTTCTTTTGGAAGAGAAGGTATTTGTGTGTGTTTGGTTTTGTATTGGTAGTATCTGTATGTGTAGAGGCTTGGAGGGGCTTTGTGCTGGGAGAGAAGCTGAGAGCTGATTAGGGGGCGGGGCTTCCCTGACTAGGGGTCCTATAAAGGTACCAGCCAGTCAGGCAGCGGCACAGACAGCTGCAGCGGCAAAGGAGCTAGCAAATAGAGCTGTAAACAGGGGAGTTTGAGTGGGAGTTCTGTTGGAGGAGAAGGTATTTGTGTGTTTGGTTTTGTATTGGTAGCACCTGTATGTGTAGGGGCTTTGTGCTGGGAGAGAAGCTGAGCCCTGATTAGGGGGCGGGGCTTAACTGACGAGGGGTCCTATAAAGGGAGCAGCCAGTCAGGCAGGGGCACAGACAGCTGCAGCGGCACAGGAGCTTGCAAACAGAGCTGTAAACGGGAGTTTGAGGGGGAGTTCTGTTGGAGGAGAAGGTATTTGTGTGTGTTTGGTTTTGCATTGGTAGTATCTGTATGTGTAGAGGCTTGTGGGGGTTTTGTACTGGGAGAGAAGCTGAGCCCTGATTCGGGGATGGGGCTTGACTGACTAGGGGTCCTAGAAAGGTAGCAGCCAGTCAGGCAGCGGCACAGCAGCTAGCAAACAGAGCTGTAAACACGGGAGTTTGAGTGGGAGTTCTGTTGGAGGAGAAGGTATTTGTGTGTGTTTGGTTTTGTATTGGTGGTATCTGTATGTGTAGGGGCTTTGTGCTGGGAGAGAAGCTGAGCCCTGATTAGGGGGCGGGGCTTCACTTACTAGGGGTACTATAAAGGCAGCAGCCAGTCAGGCAGCGGCACAGACAGCTGCAGTGGCACAGGAGCTAGCAAAGAGAGCTGTAAACAGGGGAGTTTGAGTGGGAGTTCTGTTGGAGGAGAAGGTATTTGTGTGTGTGTTTGGTTTGTATTGGTGGTATCTGTATGTGTAGAGGCTTGGAGGGGCTTTGTGCTGGGAGCGAAGCTGAGCCCTGATTAGGGGGCGGGGCTTCACTGACTAGGGGTCCTATAAAGTTAGCAACCAGTCAGGCAGCGGCACAGGAGCTAGCAAACAGTGCAGTAAACGCGGGAGTTTGAGTGGGAGTTCTGTTGGAGGAGAAGGTATATGTGTGTGTTTGGTTTCGTATTGGTAGTATCTGTATGTGTAGAGGTTTGGAGGGGCTTTGTGCTGGGAGAAAAGCTGAGCCCTGACTAGGGGGCGGGGCTTCCCTGACTAGGGGTCCTATAAAGGTTGCAGCCAGTCAGGCAGCGGCACAGGAGCTAGCAAACAGAGCTGTAAAAAGGGTAGTTTGAGTGGGAGTTCTGTTGGAGGAGAAGCTATTTGTGTGTGTTTGGTTTTGCATTGGTAGTATCTGTATGTGTAGAGGCTTGTGGGGGCTTTGTACTGGGAGAGAAGCTGAGCCCTGATTCGGGGATGGGGCTTGACTGACTACGGGTCCTGTAAAGGTAGCAGCTGGTCAGGCAGCGGCACAGACAGCTCGCAAACAGAGCTGTAAACGGGGGAGTTAGAGTGGGAGTTCTGTTGGAGGAGAAGGTATTTGTGTGTGTTTGGTTTTGTATTGGTAGTATCTGTATGT
The DNA here is from genome assembly GCF_965140265.1 of Lepidochelys kempii. Taxonomy (NCBI): domain Eukaryota; kingdom Metazoa; phylum Chordata; order Testudines; family Cheloniidae; genus Lepidochelys; species Lepidochelys kempii. The sequence goes on from NC_133282.1 coordinate 1,714,913, forward strand.
GTAGAGGCTTTGTGCTGGGAGAGAAGCTGAGCCCTGATTAGGGGGCGGGGCTTCCCTGACTAGGGGTCCTAGAAAGGTAGCAGCCAGTCAGGCAGCGGCACAGGAGCTAGCAAACAGAGCTGTAAACAGGGGAGTTTGAGTGGGAGTTCTGTTGGAGGAGAAGGTGTTTGTGTGTGTTTGGTTTTTATTGGAAGTATCTGTATGTGTAGAGGCTTTGTGCAGGGAGAGAAGCTGAGCCCTGATAAGGGGGCGGCGCTTCACTGACTAGGCGTCCTATAAAGGTAGCAGCCAGTCAGGCAGCGGCACAGCAGCTAGCAAACAGAGCTGTAAACACGGGAGTTTGAGTGGGAGTTCTGTTGGAGGAGAAGGTATATGTGTGTGTTTGGTTTTGTATTGGTAGTATCTGTATGTGTAAAGGCTTGGAGGGGCTTTGTGCTGCGAGAAAAGCTGAGCCCTGATCAGGGGGCGGGGCTTCGCTGACTAGGGGTCCTATGATTGTAGCAGCCAGTCAGGCAGCGGCACAAACAGCTGCAGGGGCACAGGAGCTAGCAAACAGAGCTGTAAATAGGTGAGTTTGAGTGGGAGTTCTGTTGGAGGAGAAGGTATTTGTGTGTGTTTGGTTTTGTATTGGTAGTATCTGTATGTGTAGGGGCTTTGTGCTGGGAGAGAAGCTGAGCCCTGCTTAGGGGGCGGGGCTTCACTGACTAGGGGTCCTATAAAGGGAGCAGCCAGTCAGGCAGCTGCACAGACAGCTGCAGCGGCACAGGAGCTAGCAAACAGAGCTGTAAACAGGGGAGTTTGAGTGGGAATTCTGTTGGAGGAGATGGTATTTGTGTGTGTTTGGTTTTGTATTGGTAGTATCTGTATGTGTAAAGGCTTGGAGGGGCTTTGTGCTGGGAGAAAAGCTGAGCCCTGATTAGGGGGCGGGGCTTCACTGACTAGGGGTCCTATAAAGGTATCAGCCAGTCAGGCAGCGGCACAGGAGCGAGCAAACAGAGCTGTAAACAGGGGAGTTTGAGTGGGAGTTCTGTTGGAGGAGAAGGTATTTGTGTTTGTCTGGTTTTGTATTGGTAGTATCTGTATGTGTTGGGGCTTGGAGGGGCTTTGTGCTGGGAGAGAAGCTGAGCCCTGATTAGGGGGCGGGGCTTCCCTGACTAGGGGTCCCATAAAGGTAGCAGCCAGTCAGGCAGCGGCACAGGAGCTAGCAAACAGAGCTGTAAAAAGGGGAGTTTGAGTGGGAGTTCTTTTGGAAGAGAAGGTATTTGTGTGTGTTTGGTTTTGTATTGGTAGTATCTGTATGTGTAGAGGCTTGGAGGGGCTTTGTGCTGGGAGAGAAGCTGAGAGCTGATTAGGGGGCGGGGCTTCCCTGACTAGGGGTCCTATAAAGGTACCAGCCAGTCAGGCAGCGGCACAGACAGCTGCAGCGGCAAAGGAGCTAGCAAATAGAGCTGTAAACAGGGGAGTTTGAGTGGGAGTTCTGTTGGAGGAGAAGGTATTTGTGTGTTTGGTTTTGTATTGGTAGCACCTGTATGTGTAGGGGCTTTGTGCTGGGAGAGAAGCTGAGCCCTGATTAGGGGGCGGGGCTTAACTGACGAGGGGTCCTATAAAGGGAGCAGCCAGTCAGGCAGGGGCACAGACAGCTGCAGCGGCACAGGAGCTTGCAAACAGAGCTGTAAACGGGAGTTTGAGGGGGAGTTCTGTTGGAGGAGAAGGTATTTGTGTGTGTTTGGTTTTGCATTGGTAGTATCTGTATGTGTAGAGGCTTGTGGGGGTTTTGTACTGGGAGAGAAGTTGAGCCCTGATTCGGGGATGGGGCTTGACTGACTAGGGGTCCTAGGAAGGTAGCAGCCAGTCAGGCAGCGGCACAGCAGCTAGCAAACAGAGCTGTAAACACGGGAGTTTGAGTGGGAGTTCTGTTGGAGGAGAAGGTATTTGTTTGTGTTTGGTTTTGTATTGGTAGCATCTGTATGTGTAGGGGCTTTGTGCTGGGAGAGAAGCTGAGCCCTGATTAGGGGGCGGGGCTTCACTGACTAGGGGTCCTATAAAGGGAGCAGCCAGTCAGGCGGCAGCACGGACAGCTGCAGCGGCACAGGAGCTAGCAAACAGAGCTGTAAACAGGGGAGTTTGAGTGGGAGTTCTGTTGGAGGAGAAGGTATTTGTGTGTGTTTGGTTTTGTATTGGTGGTATCTGTATGTGTAGGGGCTTTGTGCTGGGAGAGAAGCTGAGCCCTGATTAGGGGGCGGGGCTTCACTTACTAGGGGTACTATAAAGGCAGCAGCCAGTCAGGCAGCGGCACAGACAGCTGCAGTGGCACAGGAGCTAGCAAAGAGAGCTGTAAACAGGGGAGTTTGAGTGGGAGTTCTGTTGGAGGAGAAGGTATTTGTGTGTGTGTTTGGTTTGTATTGGTGGTATCTGTATGTGTAGAGGCTTGGAGGGGCTTTGTGCTGGGAGCGAAGCTGAGCCCTGATTAGGGGGCGGGGCTTCACTGACTAGGGGTCCTATAAAGTTAGCAACCAGTCAGGCAGCGGCACAGGAGCTAGCAAACAGAGCTGTAAACAGGGGACTTTGAGTGGGAGTTCTGTTGGAAGAGAAGGTATTTGTGTGTGTTTGGTTTTGTATTGGTAGTATCTGTATGTGTAGAGGCTTTGTGCTGGGAGAGAAGCTGAGCCCTGATTAGGGGGCGGGGCTTCCCTGACTAGGGGTCCTAGAAAGGTAGCAGCCAGTCAGGCAGCGGCACAGGAGCTAGCAAACAGAGCTGTAAACAGGGGAGTTTGAGTGGGAGTTCTGTTGGAGGAGAAGGTGTTTGTGTGTGTTTGGTTTTGTATTGGTAGTATCTGTATGTGTAGAGGCTTTGTGCAGGGAGAGAAACTGAGCCCTGATAAGGGGGCGGGGCATCACTGACTAGGCGTCCTATAAAGGGAGCAGCCAGTCAGGCAGCGGCACAGCAGCTAGCAAACAGAGCTGTAAACACGGGAGTTTGAGTGGGAGTTCTGTTGGAGGAGAAGGTATATGTGTGTGTTTGGTTTTGTATTGGTAGTATCTGTATGTGTAAAGGCTTGGAGGGGCTTTGTGCTGCGAGAAAAGCTGAGCCCTGATCAGGGGGCGGGGCTTCGCTGACTAGGGGTCCTATGATTGTAGCAGCCAGTCAGGCAGTGGCACAAACAGCTGCAGGGGCACAGGAGCTAGCAAACAGAGCTGTAAATAGGTGAGTTTGAGTGGGAGTTCTGTTGGAGGAGAAGGTATTTGTGTGTGTTTGGTTTTGTATTGGTGGTATCTGTATGTGTAGGGGCTTTGTGCTGGGAGAGAAGCTGAGCCCTGCTTAGGGGGCGGGGCTTCACTGACTAGGGGTCCTATAAAGGGAGCAGCCAGTCAGGCAGCTGCACAGACAGCTGCAGCGATACAGGGGCTAGCAAACAGAGCTGTAAACAGGGGAGTTTGAGTGGGAGTTCTGTTGGAGGAGAAGGTATTTGTGTGTGTTTGGTTTTGTGTTGGTGGTATCTGTATGTGTCGGGGCTTTGTGCTGGGAGAGAAGCTGAGCCCTGATTAGGGGGCGGGGCTTCACTGACGAGGGGTCCTATAAAGGGAGCAGCCAGTGAGGCAGCGACACAGACAGCTGCAGCGGCACAGGAGCTAGCAAACAGAGCTGTAAACAGGGGAGTTTGAGTGGGAATTCTGTTGGAGGAGATGGTATTTGTGTGTGTGTTTGGTTTTGTATTGGTAGTATCTGTATGTGTAAAGGCTTGGAGGGGCTTTGTGCTGGGAGAAAAGCTGAGCCCTGATTAGGGGGCGGGGCTTCACTGACTAGGGGTCCTATAAAGGTATCAGCCAGTCAGGCAGCGGCACAGGAGCGAGCAAACAGAGCTGTAAACAGGGGAGTTTGAGTGGGAGTTCTGTTGGAGGAGAAGGTATTTGTGTTTGTCTGGTTTTGTATTGGTAGTATCTGTATGTGTTGGGGCTTGGAGGGGCTTTGTGCTGGGAGAGAAGCTGAGCCCTGATTAGGGGGCGGGGCTTCCCTGACTAGGGGTCCCATAAAGGTAGCAGCCAGTCAGGCAGCGGCACAGGAGCTAGCAAACAGAGCTGTAAAAAGGGGAGTTTGAGTGGGAGTTCTTTTGGAAGAGAAGGTATTTGTGTGTGTTTGGTTTTGTATTGGTAGTATCTGTATGTGTAGAGGCTTGGAGGGGCTTTGTGCTGGGAGAGAAGCTGAGAGCTGATTAGGGGGCGGGGCTTCCCTGACTAGTGGTCCTATAAAGGTACCAGCCAGTCAGGCAGCGGCACAGACAGCTGCAGCGGCAAAGGAGCTAGCAAATAGAGCTGTAAACAGGGGAGTTTGAGTGGGAGTTCTGTTGGAGGAGAAGGTATTTGTGTGTGTTTGGTTTTGTATTGGTAGCACCTGTATGTGTAGGGGCTTTGTGCTGGGAGAGAAGCTGAGCCCTGATTAGGGGGCGGGGCTTAACTGACGAGGGGTCCTATAAAGGGAGCAGCCAGTCAGGCAGGGGCACAGACAGCTGCAGCGGCACAGGAGCTTGCAAACAGAGCTGTAAACGGGAGTTTGAGGGGGAGTTCTGTTGGAGGAGAAGGTATTTGTGTGTGTTTGGTTTTGCATTGGTAGTATCTGTATGTGTAGAGGCTTGTGGGGGTTTTGTACTGGGAGAGAAGCTGAGCCCTGATTCGGGGATGGGGCTTGACTGACTAGGGGTCCTAGAAAGGTAGCAGCCAGTCAGGCAGCGGCACAGCAGCTAGCAAACAGAGCTGTAAACACGGGAGTTTGAGTGGGAGTTCTGTTGGAGGAGAAGGTATTTGTTTGTGTTTGGTTTTGTATTGGTAGCATCTGTATGTGTAGGGGCTTTGTGCTGGGAGAGAAGCTGAGCCCTGATTAGGGGGCGGGGCTTCACTGACTAGGGGTCCTATAAAGGGAGCAGCCAGTCAGGCGGCAGCACGGACAGCTGCAGCGGCACAGGAGCTAGCAAACAGAGCTGTAAACAGGGGAGTTTGAGTGGGAGTTCTGTTGGAGGAGAAGGTATTTGTGTGTGTTTGGTTTTGTATTGGTGGTATCTGTATGTGTAGGGGCTTTGTGCTGGGAGAGAAGCTGAGCCCTGATTAGGGGGCGGGGCTTCACTTACTAGGGGTACTATAAAGGCAGCAGCCAGTCAGGCAGCGGCACAGACAGCTGCAGTGGCACAGGAGCTAGCAAAGAGAGCTGTAAACAGGGGAGTTTGAGTGGGAGTTCTGTTGGAGGAGAAGGTATTTGTGTGTGTGTTTGGTTTGTATTGGTGGTATCTGTATGTGTAGAGGCTTGGAGGGGCTTTGTGCTGGGAGCGAAGCTGAGCCCTGATTAGGGGGCGGGGCTTCACTGACTAGGGGTCCTATAAAGTTAGCAACCAGTCAGGCAGCGGCACAGGAGCTAGCAAACAGTGCAGTAAACGCGGGAGTTTGAGTGGGAGTTCTGTTGGAGGAGAAGGTATATGTGTGTGTTTGGTTTCGTATTGGTAGTATCTGTATGTGTAGAGGTTTGGAGGGGCTTTGTGCTGGGAGAAAAGCTGAGCCCTGACTAGGGGGCGGGGCTTCCCTGACTAGGGGTCCTATAAAGGTTGCAGCCAGTCAGGCAGCGGCACAGGAGCTAGCAAACAGAGCTGTAAACAGGGTAGTTTGAGTGGGAGTTCTGTTGGAGGAGAAGCTATTTGTGTGTGTTTGGTTTTGCATTGGTAGTATCTGTATGTGTAGAGGCTTGTGGGGGCTTTGTACTGGGAGAGAAGCTGAGCCCTGATTCGGGGATGGGGCTTGACTGACTACGGGTCCTGTAAAGGTAGCAGCTGGTCAGGCAGCGGCACAGACAGCTCGCAAACAGAGCTGTAAACGGGGGAGTTAGAGTGGGAGTTCTGTTGGAGGAGAAGGTATTTGTGTGTGTTTGGTTTTGTATTGGTAGTATCTGTATGTGTAGAGGCTTTGTGCTGGGAGAGAAGCTGAGCCCTGATTAGGGGGCGGGGCTTCCCTGACTAGGGGTCCTAGAAAGGTAGCAGCCAGTCAGGCAGCGGCACAGGAGCTAGCAAACAGAGCTGTAAACAGGGGAGTTTGAGTGGGAGTTCTGTTGGAGGAGAAGGTGTTTGTGTGTGTTTGGTTTTTATTGGAAGTATCTGTATGTGTAGAGGCTTTGTGCAGGGAGAGAAGCTGAGCCCTGATAAGGGGGCGGCGCTTCACTGACTAGGCGTCCTATAAAGGTAGCAGCCAGTCAGGCAGCGGCACAGCAGCTAGCAAACAGAGCTGTAAACACGGGAGTTTGAGTGGGAGTTCTGTTGGAGGAGAAGGTATATGTGTGTGTTTGGTTTTGTATTGGTAGTATCTGTATGTGTAAAGGCTTGGAGGGGCTTTGTGCTGCGAGAAAAGCTGAGCCCTGATCAGGGGGCGGGGCTTCGCTGACTAGGGGTCCTATGATTGTAGCAGCCAGTCAGGCAGCGGCACAAACAGCTGCAGGGGCACAGGAGCTAGCAAACAGAGCTGTAAATAGGTGAGTTTGAGTGGGAGTTCTGTTGGAGGAGAAGGTATTTGTGTGTGTTTGGTTTTGTATTGGTAGTATCTGTATGTGTAGGGGCTTTGTGCTGGGACAAAAGCTGAGCCCTGATTAGGGGGCGGGGCTTCCCTGACTAGGGGTCCTATAAAGGTACCAGCCAGTCAGGCAGCGGCACAGACAGCTGCAGGGGCACTGGAGCTAGCAAATAGAGTTGTAAACAGGGGAGTTTGAGTGGGAGTTCTGTTTGAGGAGAAGGTATTTGTGTGTGTGTTTGGTTTTGTATTGGTGGTATCTGTATTTGTAGAGGCTTGGAGGAGCTTTGTTCTGGGAGAGAAGCTGAGCCCTGATTAGGGGACGGGGCTTCGCTGACTAGGGGTCCTATGATTGTAGCAGCCAGTCAGGCAGCGTCACAGACAGCTGCAGGGGCACAGGAGCTAGCAAACAGAGCTGTAAACAGGGGAGTTTGAGTGGGAGTTCTGTTGGAGGAGAAGGTATTTGTGTGTGTTTGGTTTTGTATTGGTGGTATCTGTATGTGTAGGGGCTTTGTGCTGCGAGAGAAGCTGAGCCCTGCTTAGGGGGCGGGGCTTCACTGACTAGGGGTCCTATAAAGGGAGCAGCCAGTCAGGCAGCTGCACAGACAGCTGCAGCGATACAGGGGCTAGCAAACAGAGCTGTAAACAGGGGAGTTTGAGTGGGAGTTCTTTTGGAGGAGAAGGTATTTGTGTGTGTTTGGTTTTGTGTTGGTGGTATCTGTATGTGTCGGGGCTTTGTGCTGGGAGAGAAGCTGAGCCCTGATTAGGGGGCGGGGCTTCACTGACGAGGGGTCCTATAAAGGGAGCAGCCAGTGAGGCAGCGACACAGACAGCTGCAGCGGCACAGGAGCTAGCAAACAGAGCTGTAAACAGGGGAGTTTGAGTGGGAATTCTGTTGGAGGAGATGGTATTTGTGTGTGTTTGGTTTTGTATTGGTAGTATCTGTATGTGTAAAGGCTTGGAGGGGCTTTGTGCTGGGAGAAAAGCTGAGCCCTGATTAGGGGGCGGGGCTTCACTGACTAGGGGTCCTATAAAGGTATCAGCCAGTCAGGCAGCGGCACAGGAGCGAGCAAACAGAGCTGTAAACAGGGGAGTTTGAGTGGGAGTTCTGTTGGAGGAGAAGGTATTTGTGTTTGTCTGGTTTTGTATTGGTAGTATCTGTATGTGTTGGGGCTTGGAGGGGCTTTGTGCTGGGAGAGAAGCTGAGCCCTGATTAGGGGGCGGGGCTTCCCTGACTAGGGGTCCCATAAAGGTAGCAGCCAGTCAGGCAGCGGCACAGGAGCTAGCAAACAGAGCTGTAAAAAGGGGAGTTTGAGTGGGAGTTCTTTTGGAAGAGAAGGTATTTGTGTGTGTTTGGTTTTGTATTGGTAGTATCTGTATGTGTAGAGGCTTGGAGGGGCTTTGTGCTGGGAGAGAAGCTGAGCCCTGATTAGGGGGCGGGGCTTCCCTGACTAGGGGTCCTAGAAAGGTAGCAGCCAGTCAGGCAGCGGCACAGGAGCTAGCAAACAGAGCTGTAAACAGGGGAGTTTGAGTGGGAGTTCTGTTGGAGGAGAAGGTGTTTGTGTGTGTTTGGTTTTGTATTGGTAGTATCTGTATGTGTAGAGGCTTTGTGCAGGGAGAGAAACTGAGCCCTGATAAGGGGGCGGGGCATCACTGACTAGGCGTCCTATAAAGGGAGCAGCCACTCAGGCAGCGGCACAGCAGCTAGCAAACAGAGCTGTAAACACGGGAGTTTGAGTGGGAGTTCTGTTGGAGGAGAAGGTATATGTGTGTGTTTGGTTTTGTATTGGTAGTATCTGTATGTGTAAAGGCTTGGAGGGGCTTTGTGCTGCGAGAAAAGCTGAGCCCTGATCAGGGGGCGGGGCTTCGCTGACTAGGGGTCCTATGATTGTAGCAGCCAGTCAGGCAGCGGCACAGACACCTGCAGCGGCACTGGAGCTAGCAAACAGAGCTGTAAACAGGGAAGTTTGAGTGGGAGTTCTGTTGGAGAAGGCATTTGTGTGTGTGTTTGGTTTTGTATTGGTAGTACCTGTATGTGTAGAGGCTTGGAGGGGATTTGTGCTGGGAGAGAAGCTGAGCCCTGATTAGGGGGCGGGGCTTCGCTGACAAGGGGTCCTATAAAGGGAGCAGCCAGTCAGGCAGCTGCACAGACAGCTGCAGCGGTACAGGAGCTAGCAAACAGAGCTGTAAACAGGGGAGTTTGAGTGGGAGTTCTGTTGGAAAAGAAGGTATTTGTGTGTGTTTGGTTTTGTATTGGTAGTATCTGTATGTGTAGGGTCTTTGTGCTGGGAGAAAAGCTGAGCCCTGATTAGGGGGCGGGGCTTCACTGACTAGGGGTCCTATAAAGGTAGCAGCCAGTCAGGCAGCGACACAGACAGCTGCAGCGGTACAGGAGCTAGCAAACAGAGCTGTAAACAGGGGAGTTTGAGTGGGAGTTCTGTTGGAAGAGAAGGTATTTGTGTGTGTTTGGTTTTGTATTGTTAGTATCTGTATGTGTAGGGTCTTTGTGCTGGGAGAAAAGCTGAGCCCTGATTAGGGGGCGGGGCTTCACTGACAAGGGGTCCTATAAAGGTAGCAGCCAGTCAGGCAGCGGCACAGGAGCTAGCAAACAGAGCTGTAAACAGGGGAGTTTGAGTGGGACTTCTGTTGGAGGAGAAGGTATTTGTGTGTGTGTTTGGTATTTTATTGGTAGTATCTGTATGTGTAGAGGCTTGGAGGGGCTTTGTGCTGGGAGCGAAGCTGAGCCCTGATTAGGGGGCGGGTATTCATTGACTAGGGGTCCTATAAAGGGAGCAGCCAGTCAGGCAGCGGCACAGACACCTGCAGCGGCACTGGAGCTAGCAAACAGAGCTGTAAACAGGGAAGTTTGAGTGGGAGTTCTGTTGGAGAAGGCATTTGTGTGTGTGTTTGGTTTTGTATTGGTAGTACCTGTATGTGTAGAGGCTTGGAGGGGATTTGTGCTGGGAGAGAAGCTGAGCCCTGATTAGGGGGCGGGGCTTCGCTGAGAAGGGGTCCTATAAAGGGAGCAGCCAGTCAGGCAGCTGCACAGACAGCTGCAGCGGTACAGGAGCTAGCAAACAGAGCTGTAAACAGGGGAGTTTGAGTGGGAGTTCTGTTGGAAAAGAAGGTATTTGTGTGTGTGTTTGGTTTTGTATTGGTAGTATCTGTATGTGTAGGGGCTTGGAGGGGCTTTGTGCTGGGAGAGAAGCTGAGCCCTGATTAGGGGGCGGGGCTTCACTGACTAGGGGTCCTATAAAGGCAGCAGCCAGTCAGGCAGCGGCACAGACAGCTGCAGTGGCACAGGAGCTAGCAAAGAGAGCTGTAAACAGGGGAGTTTGAGTGGGAGTTCTGTTGGAGGAGAAGGTATTTGTGTGTGTGTTTGGTTTGTATTGGTGGTATCTGTATGTGTAGAGGCTTGGAGGGGCTTTGTGCTGGGAGCGAAGCTGAGCCCTGATTAGGGGGCGGGGCTTCACTGACTAGGGGTCCTATAAAGTTAGCAACCAGTCAGGCAGCGGCACAGGAGCTAGCAAACAGAGCTGTAAACAGGGGAGTTGGAGTGGGAGTTCTGTTGGAGGAGAAGGTGTTTGTGTGTGTTTGGTTTTGTATTGGTAGTATCTGTATGTGTAGGGGCTTTGTGCTGGGAGAGAAGCTGAGCCCTGATGAGGGGACAGGGCTTCGCTGACGAGGGGTCCTGTAAAGGGAGCAGCCAGTCAGGCAGCGACACAGACAGCTGCAGCGTTACAGGAACTAGCAAACAGAGCTGTAAACAGGGGAGTTTGAGTGGGAGTTCTGTTGGAGGAGAAGGTATTTGTGTGCGTGTTTGGTTTTGTAGTGGTAGTATCTGTATGTGTAGAGGTTTGGAGGGGCTTTGTGCTGGGAGAGAAGCTGAGGCCTGATAAGGGGGCGGGGCTTCACTGACTAGGGGTCCTATAAAGGTAGCAGCCAGTCAGGCAGCGGCACAGACAGCTGCAGCGGCACAGGAGCTAGCAAACAGAGCTGTAAACGGGAGTTTGAGGGGGAGTTCTGTTGGAGGAGAAGGTATTTGTGTGTGTTTTGTTTTGCATTGGTAGTATCTGTATGTGTAGAGGCTTGGGGGTGCTTTGTACTGGGAGAGAAGCTGAGCCCTGATTAGGGGATGGGGCTTGACTGACTACGGGTCCTGTAAAGGTAGCAGCTGGTCAGGCAGCGGCACAGACAGCTAGCAAACAGAGCTGTAAACGGGAGAGTTAGAGTGGGAGTTCTGTTGGAGGAGAAGGTATTTGTGTGTGTTTGGTTTTGTATTGGTAGTATCTGTATGTGTAGGGTCTTTGTGCTGGGAGAGAAGCTGAGCCCTGATTAGGGGGCGGGGCTTCACTGACTAGGGGTCCTAGAAAGGGAGCAGCCAGTCAGGCAGCGGCACAGACAGCTGCCGTGGCACAGGAGCTAGCAAAGAGAGCTGTAAACAGGGGAGTTTGAGTGGGAGTTCTGCTGGAGGAGAAGGTATTTGTGTGTGTGTTTGGTTTTGTATTGGTGGTATCTGTATGTGTAGGGGCTTTGTCCTGGGAGAGAAGCTGAGCCCTGATTAGGGGGCGGGGCTTCCCTGGTTAGGGGTCCTATAAAGGCAGCAGCCAGTCAGGCAGCGGCACAGACAGCTGCAGCGTTACAGGAACTAGCAAACAGAGCTGTAAACAGGGGAGTTTGAGTGGGAGTTCTGTTGGAGGAGAAGGTATTTGTGTGCGTGTTTGGTTTTGTAGTGGTAGTATCTGTATGTGTAGAGGCTTGGAGGGGCTTTGTGCTGGGAGAGAAGCTGAGGCCTGATAAGGGGGCGGGGCTTCACTGACTAGGGGTCCTATAAAGGTAGCAGCCAGTCAGGCAGCGGCACAGACAGCTGCAGCGGCTCTGGAGCTAGCAAAGAGAGCTGTAAACGGGAGTTTGAGTGGGAGTTCTGTTGGATGAGAAGGTATTTGTGTGTGTTTGGTTTTGTATTGGTGGAATCTGTATGTGTAGGGGCTTTGTGCTGGGAGAGAAGCTGAGCCCTGATTAGGGGGCGGGGCTTCACTGACTAGGCGTCCTATAAAGGTAGAAGCCAGTCAGGCAGCGGCACAGCAGCTAGCAAACAGAGCTGTAAACACGGGAGTTTGAGTGGGAGTTCTGTTGGAGGAGAAGGTATATGTATGTGTTCGGTTTTGTATTGGTAGTATCTGTATGTGTAGAGGCTTGGAGGGGCTTTGTGCTGGGAGAAAAGCTGAGCCCTGATTAGGGGGCGGGGCTTCCCTGACTAGGGGTCCTATAAAGGTAGCAGCCAGTCAGGCAGCGGCACAGACAGCTAGCAAAAGAGCTGTAAACGGGAGAGTTAGAGTGGGAGTTCTGTTGGAGGAGAAGGTATCTGTGTGTGTTTGGTTTTGCTTTGGTAGTATCTGTATGTGTAGAGGCTTGTGGGTGCTTTGTACTGGGAGAGAAGCTGAGCCCTGATTAGGGGATGGGGCTTGACTGACTACGAGTCCTGTAAAGGTAGCAGCTGGTCAGGTAGCGGCACAGACAGCTGCAGCGGCACTGGAGCTAGCAAACAGAGCTGTAAACAGGGGAGTTTGAGTGGGAGTTCTGTTGGAGGAGAAGGTATTTGTGTGTGTGTTTGGTTTTGTATTGGTGGTATCTGTATGTGTAGAGGTTTGGAGGGGCTTTGTGCTGGGAGAGAAGCTGAGCCCTGATTATGGGGCGGGGCTTCACTGACGAGGGGTCCTATAAAGGGAGTAGCCACTCTGGCAGTGACACAGACAGCTGCAGCGGTACAGGAGCTAGCAAACAGAGCTGAAAATAGGGGACTTTGAGTGGTAGTTCTGTTGGAGGAGAAGCTATTTGTGTGTGTGTTTGGTTTTGTATTGGTAGTATCTGTATGTGTAGAGGTTTGGAGGGGCTTTGTGCTGGGAGCGAAGCTGAGCCCTGATTAGGGGGCGGGGCTTCACTGACTAGGGGTCCTATAAATGCAGCAGCCAGTCAGGCAGCGGCACAGACAGCTGCAGTGGCACAGGAGCTAGCAAAGAGAGCTGTAAACAGGGGAGTTTGAGTGGAAGTTCTGTTGGAGGAGAAGGTATTTGTGTGTGTTTGGTTTTGTGTTGGTGGTATCTGTATGTGTAGGGGCTTTTTGCTGGGAGAAAAGCTGAGGCCTGATTAGGGGGCGGGGCTTCCCTGACTAGGGGTCCTATAAAGGGAGCAGCCAGTCAGGCAGCGGCACAGACAGCTGCAGCGGCACTGGAGCTAGCAAACAGAGCTGTAAACAGGGGAGTTTGAGTGGGACTTCTGTTGGAGGAGAAGGTATTTGTGTGTGTGTTTGGTATTGTATTGGCAGTATCTGTATGTTTAGAGGCTTGGAGGGGCTTTGTGCTGGGAGCGAAGCTGAGCCCTGATTAGGGGGCGGGGCTTCACTGACTAGGGGTCCTATAAAGATAGCAGCCAATCAGGCAGCGGCACAGGAGCTAGCATACAGAGCTGTAAACAGGGGAGTTTGAGTGGGAGTTCTGTAGGAGGAGAAGGTATTTGTGTGTGTTTGGTTTTGTATTGGTTGTATCTGTATGTGTAGGGGCTTTGTGCTGGGAGAAAAGCTGAGCCCTGATTAGGGGGCGGGGCTTCACTGACTAGGGGTCCTCTAAAGGGAGCAGCCAGTCAGGCAGGGGAACAGACAGCTGCAGGGGCACAGGAGCTAGCAAACAGAGCTGTAAACAGGGGAGTTTGAGTGGGAGTTCTGTTGGAGGAGAAGCTATTTGTGTGTGTGTTTGGTTTTGTAATGGTAGTATCTGTATGTGTAGAGCTTGGAGGGGCTTTGTGCTGGGAGCGAAGCTGAGCCCTGATTAGGGGGCGGGGCTTCACTGACTAGGGGTCCTATAAAGGTAGCAGCCAGTCAGGCAGCGGCACAGGAGCTAGCAAACAGAGCTGTAAACAGGGGAGTCTGAGTGGGAGTTCTGTTGGAGGAGAAGGTATTTGTGTGTGTGTTTGGTTTTGTATTGGTGGTATCTGTATGTGTAGAGGCTTGGAGGGGCTTGGTGCTGGGAGAGAAGCTGAGCCCTGATTATGGGGCGGGGCTTCACTGACTAGGGGTCCTATAAAGGTAGCAGCCAGTCAGGCAGCGGCACAGGAGCTAGCAAACAGAGCTGTAAACAGGGGAGTCTGAGTGGGAGTTCTGTTGGAGGAGAAGGCATTTGTGTGTGTGTTTTGTTTTGTATTGGTAGCATCTGTATGTGTAGGGGCTTTGTGCTGAGAGAGAAGCTGAGCCCTGATTAGGGGGCGGGGCTTCACTGACTAGGGGTCCTATAAATGCAGCAGCCAGTCAGGCAGCGGCACAGACAGCTGCAGTGGCACAGGAGCTAGCAAAGAGAGCTGTAAACAGGGGAGTTTGAGTGGAAGTTCTGTTGGAGGAGAAGGTATTTGTGTGTGTTTGGTTTTGTGTTGGTGGTATCTGTATGTGTAGGGGCTTTTTGCTGGGAGAGAAGCTGAGGCCTGATTAGGGGGCGGGGCTTCCCTGACTAGGGGTCCTATAAAGGGAGCAGCCAGTCAGGCAGCGGCACAGACAGCTGCAGCGGCACTGGAGCTAGCAAACAGAGCTGTAAACAGGGGAGTTTGAGTGGGACTTCTGTTGGAGGAGAAGGTATTTGTGTGTGTGTTTGGTATTGTATTGGCAGTATCTGTATGTTTAGAGGCTTGGAGGGGCTTTGTGCTGGGAGCGAAGCTGAGCCCTGATTAGGGGGCGGGGCTTCACTGACTGGGGGTCCTATAAAGATAGCAGCCAATCAGGCAGCGGCACAGGAGCTAGCAAACAGAGCTGTAAACAGGGGAGTTTGAGTGGGAGTTCTGTAGGAGGAGAAGGTATTTGTGTGTGTTTGGTTTTGTATTGGTTGTATCTGTATGTGTAGGGGCTTTGTGCTGGGAGAAAAGCTGAGCCCTGATTAGGGGGCGGGGCTTCACTGACTAGGGGTCCTCTAAAGGGAGCAGCCAGTCAGGCAGGGGAACAGACGCTAGCAAACAGAGCTGTAAACAGGGGAGTTTGAGTGGGAGTTCTGTTGGAGGAGAAGGTATTTGTGTGTGTTTGGTTTTGTATTGGTAGCATCTGTATGTGTAGGGGCTTTGTGCTGGGAGAGAAGCTGAGCCCTGATTAGGGGGCGGGGCTTCACTGACTAGGGGTCCTATAAAGGCAGCAGCCAGTCAGGCAGCGACACAGACAGCAGCAGCGGTACAGGAGCTAGCAAACAGAGATGTAAATAGGGGACTTTGGGTGGGAGTTCTGTTGGAGGAAAAGCTATTTGTGTGTGTGTTTGGTTTTGTAATGGTAGTATCTGTATGTGTAGAGCTTGGAGGGGCTTTGTGCTGGGAGCGAAGCTGAGCCCTGATTAGGGGGCGGGGCTTCACTGACTAGGGGTCCTATAAAGGTAGCAGCCAGTCAGGCAGCGGCACAGGAGCTAGCAAACAGAGCTGTAAACAGGGGAGTCTGAGTGGGAGTTCTGTTGGAGGAGGAGGCATTTGTGTGTGTGTTTGGTTTTGTATTGGTAGCATCTGTATGTGTAGGGGCTTTGTGCTGGGAGAGAAGCTGAGCCCTGATTAGGGGGCGGGGCTTCACTGACTAGGGGTCCTATAAAGGGAGCAGCCAGTCAGGCGGCGGCACGGACAGCTGCATCGGCACAGGAGCTAGCAAACAGAGCTGTAAACAGGGGAGTTTGAGTGGGAATTCTGTTGGAGGAGAAGTTATTTGTGTGTGTTTGGTTTTGTGTTGGTGGTATCTGTATGTGTAGGGGCTTTGTGCAGAAAGAGAAGCTGAGCCCTGATTAGGGGGCGGGGCTTCACTGACTAGGGGTCCTATAAAGGCAGCAGCCAGTCAGGCAGCGGCACAGACAGCTGCAGTGGCACAGGAGCTAGCACACAGAGCTGTAAACAGGGGAGTTTGAGTGGGAGTTCTGTTTGAGGAGAAGGTATTTCTGTGTGTGTTTGGTTTTGTATTGGTAGTATCTGTATGTGTAGAGGCTTGGAGGGGCTTTGTGCTGGGAGCGAAGCTGAGCCCTGATTAGGGGGCGGGGCTTCACTGACTAGGGGTCCTATAAAGGTAGCAGCCAGTCAGGCAGCGGCACAGGAGCTAGCAAACAGAGCTGTGAACAGGGGAGTTTGAGTGGGAGTTCTGTTGGAAGAGAAGGTATTTGTGTGTGTTTGGTTTTGGATTGGTAGTATCTGTATGTGTAGGGTCTTTGTGCTGGGAGAAAAGCTGAGCCCTGATTAGGGGGCGGGGCTTCAGTGACTAGGGGTCCTAGAAAGGTAGCAGCCAGTCAGGCAGCGGCACAGGAGCTAGCAAACAGAGCTGTAAACAGGGGAGTATGAGTGGGAGTTCTGTTGGAGGAGAAGGTGTTTGTGTGTGTTTGGTTTTGTATTGGTAGTATCTGTATGTGTAGAGGCTTTGTGCTGGGAGAGAAGCTGAGCCCTGATAAGGGGGCGGGGCTTCCCTGACTAGGGGTCCTATAAAGCTAGCAGCCAGTCAGGCAGCAGCACAGGAGCTAGCAAACAGAGCTGTAAACAGGGGAGTTTGAGTGGGAGTTCTGTTGGAGGAGAAGGTATTTGTGTGTGTTTGGTTTTGTATTGGTGGTATCTGTATGTGTAGGGGCTTTTTGCTGGGAGAGAAGCTGAGCCCTGATTAGGGTGCAGGGCTTCACTGACCAGGGGTCCCATAAAGGTAGCAGCCAGTCAGGCAGCGGCACAGACAGCTGCAGCGGCACTGGAGCTAGCAAACAGAGCTGTAAACAGGGGAGTTTGAGTGGGAGTTCTGTTGGAGGAGAAGGTATTTGTGTGTGTGTTTGGTTTTGTATTGGTGGTATCTGTATGTGTAGAGGCTTGGAGGGGCTTTGTGCTGGGAGAGAAGCTGAGCCCTGATTAGGGGGCGGGGCTTCACTGACTAGGGGTCCTATAAATGCAGCAGCCAGTCAGGCAGCGGCACAGACAGCTGCAGTGGCACAGGAGCTAGCAAAGAGAGCTGTAAACAGGGGAGTTTGAGTGGAAGTTCTGTTGGAGGAGAAGGTATTTGTGTGTGTTTGGTTTTGTGTTGGTGGTATCTGTATGTGTAGGGGCTTTTTGCTGGGAGAGAAGCTGAGGCCTGATTAGGGGGCGGGGCTTCCCTGACTAGGGGTCCTATAAAGGGAGCAGCCAGTCAGGCAGCGGCACAGACAGCTGCAGCGGCACTGGAGCTAGCAAACAGAGCTGTAAACAGGGGAGTTTGAGTGGGACTTCTGTTGGAGGAGAAGGTATTTGTGTGTGTGTTTGGTATTGTATTGGCAGTATCTGTATGTTTAGAGGCTTGGAGGGGCTTTGTGCTGGGAGCGAAGCTGAGCCCTGATTAGGGGGCGGGGCTTCACTGACTAGGGGTCCTCTAAAGGGAGCAGCCAGTCAGGCAGGGGAACAGACAGCTGCAGGGGCACAGGAGCTAGCAAACAGAGCTGTAAACAGGGGAGTTTGAGTGGGAGTTCTGTTGGAGGAGAAGGTATTTGTGTGTGTTTGGTTTTGTATTGGTAGCATCTGTATGTGTAGGGGCTTTGTGCTGGGGGAGAAGCTGAGCCCTGATTAGGGGGCGGGGCTTCACTGACTAGGGGTCCTATAAAGGCAGCAGCCAGTCAGGCAGCGACACAGACAGCTGCAGCGGTACAGGAGCTAGCAAACAGAGATGTAAATAGGGGACTTTGGGTGGGAGTTCTGTTGGAGGAGAAGCTATTTGTGTGTGTGTTTGGTTTTGCTTTGGTAGTATCTGTATGTGTAGAGGCTTGTGGGTGCTTTGTACTGGGAGAGAAGCTGAGCCCTGATTAGGGGATGGGGCTTGACTGACTACGAGTCCTGTAAAGGTAGCAGCTGGTCAGGCAGCGGCACAGACAGCTAGCAAACAGAGCTGTAAACACGGGAGTTTGAGTGGGAGTTCTGTTGGAGGAGAAGGTATATGTGTGTGTTTGGTTTTGTATTGTTAGTATCTGTATGTGTAGGGGCTTTGTGCTGGGAGAGAAGCTGAGCCCTGATTAGAGGGCGGGGCTTCCCTGACTAGGGGTCCTATAAAGCTAGCAGCCAGTCAGGCAGCAGCACAGGAGCTAGCAAACAGAGCTGTAAACAGGGGAGTTTGAGTGGGACTTCTGTTGGAGGAGAAGGTATTTGTGTGTGTTTGGTTTTGTATTGGTGGTATCTGTATGTGTAGGGGCTTTTTGCTGGGAGAGAAGCTGAGCCCTGATTAGGGTGCAGGGCTTCACTGACCAGGGGTCCCATAAAGGTAGCAGCCAGTCAGGCAGCGGCACAGACAGCTGCAGCGGCACTGGAGCTAGCAAACAGAGCTGTAAACAGGGGAGTTTGAGTGGGAGTTCTGTTGGAGGAGAAGGTATTTGTGTGTGTGTTTGGTTTTGTATTGGTAGTATCTGTATGAGTAGAGGTTTTGTGCTGGGAGCGAAGCTGAGCCCTGATTAGGGGGCGGGGCTTCACTGACTAGGGGTCCTAGAAAGGTAGCAGCCAGTCAGGCAGCGGCACAGGAGCTAGCAAACAGAGCTGTAAACGGGAGTTTGAGGGGGAGTTCTGTTGGAGGAGAAGGTATTTGTGTGTGTTTTGTTTTGCATTGGTAGTATCTGTATGTGTAGAGGCTTGGGGGTGCTTTGTACTGGGAGAGAAGCTGAGCCCTGATTAGGGGATGGGGCTTGACTGACTACGGGTCCTGTAAAGGTAGCAGCTGGTCAGGCAGCGGCACAGACAGCTAGCAAACAGAGCTGTAAACGGGAGAGTTAGAGTGGGAGTTCTGTTGGAGGAGAAGGTATTTGTGTGTGTTTGGTTTTGTATTGGTAGTATCTGTATGTGTAGGGTCTTTGTGCTGGGAGAGAAGCTGAGCCCTGATTAGGGGGCGGGGCTTCACTGACTAGGGGTCCTAGAAAGGGAGCAGCCAGTCAGGCAGCGGCACAGACAGCTGCCGTGGCACAGGAGCTAGCAAAGAGAGCTGTAAACAGGGGAGTTTGAGTGGGAGTTCTGCTGGAGGAGAAGGTATTTGTGTGTGTGTTTGGTTTTGTATTGGTGGTATCTGTATGTGTAGGGGCTTTGTCCTGGGAGAGAAGCTGAGCCCTGATTAGGGGGCGGGGCTTCCCTGGTTAGGGGTCCTATAAAGGCAGCAGCCAGTCAGGCAGCGGCACAGACAGCTGCCGTGGCACAGGAGCTAGCAAAGAGAGCTGTAAACAGGGGAGTTGGAGTGGGAGTTCTGTTGGAGGAGAAGGTACTTTTGTGTGTTTGGTTTTGTATTGGTGGTATCTGTATGTGTAGGGGCTTTGTGCTGGGAGAGAAGCTGAGCCCTGATGAGGGGACGGGGCTTCGCTGACGAGGGGTCCTGTAAAGGGAGCAGCCAGTCAGGCAGCGACACAGACAGCTGCAGCGTTACAGGAACTAGCAAACAGAGCTGTAAACAGGGGAGTTTGAGTGGGAGTTCTGTTGGAGGAGAAGGTATTTGTGTGCGTGTTTGGTTTTGTAGTGGTAGTATCTGTATGTGTAGAGGCTTGGAGGGGCTTTGTGCTGGGAGAGAAGCTGAGGCCTGATAAGGGGGCGGGGCTTCACTGACTAGGGGTCCTATAAAAGTAGCAGCCAGTCAGGCAGCGGCACAGCAGCTAGCAAAGAGAGCTGTAAACACGGGAGTTTGAGTGGGAGTTCTGCTGGAGGAGAAGGTATTTGTGTGTGTGTTTGGTTTTGTATTGGTGGTATCTGTATGTGTAGGGGCTTTGTGCTGGGAGAAAAGCTGAGCCCTGATGAGGGGGCGGGGCTTCACTGACTAGGGGTCCTGTAAAGGTAGCAGCCAGTCAGGCAGCGGCACAGACAGCTGCAGTGGCACAGGAGCTAGCAAAGAGAGCTGTAAACAGGGGAGTTTGAGTGGGAGTTCTGCTGGAGGAGAAGGTATTTGTGTGTGTGTTTGGTTTTGTATTGGTGGTATCTGTATGTGTAGAGGCTTGGAGTGGCTTTGTGCTGGGAGAGAAGCTGAGCCCTGATTAGGGGGCGGGGCTTCACTGACGAGGGGTCCTATAAAGGTACCAGCCAGTCATGCAGCGGCACAGACAGCTGCAGCGGCTCTGGAGCTAGCAAACAGAGCTGTAAACTGGAGTTTGAGTGGGAGTTCTGTTGGATGAGAAGGTATTTGTGTGTGTTTGGTTTTGTATTGGTGGTATCTGTATGTGTAGGGGCTTTGTGCTGGGAGAGAAGCTGAGCCCTGATGAGGGGACGGGGCTTCGCTGACTAGGGGTCTTATGATTGTAGCAGCCAGTCAGGCAGCGTCAGAGACAGCTGCAGGGGCACAGGAGCTAGCAAACAGAGCTGTAAACAGGGGAGTTTGAGTGGGAGTTCTGTTGGAGGAGAAGGTATTTGTGTGTGTTTGATTTTGTATTGGTGGTATCTGTATGTGTAGAGGCTTGGAGGGGCTTTGTGCTGGGAGAAAAGCTGAGCCCTGATTAGGGGGCGGGGCTTCACTGACTAGGCGTCCTATAAAGGTAGAAGCCAGTCAGGCAGCGGCACAGCAGCTAGCAAACAGAGCTGTAAACACGGGAGTTTGAGTGGGAGTTCTGTTGGAGGAGAAGGTATATGTATGTGTTCGGTTTTGTATTGGTAGTATCTGTATGTGTAGAGGCTTGGAGGGGCTTTGTGCTGGGAGAAAAGCTGAGCCCTGATTAGGGGGCGGGGCTTCCCTGACTAGGGGTCCTATAAAGGTAGCAGCCAGTCAGGCAGCGGCACAGACAGCTAGCAAAAGAGCTGTAAACGGGAGAGTTAGAGTGGGAGTTCTGTTGGAGGAGAAGGTATCTGTGTGTGTTTGGTTTTGCTTTGGTAGTATCTGTATGTGTAGAGGCTTGTGGGTGCTTTGTACTGGGAGAGAAGCTGAGCCCTGATTAGGGGATGGGGCTTGACTGACTACGAGTCCTGTAAAGGTAGCAGCTGGTCAGGTAGCGGCACAGACAGCTGCAGCGGCACTGGAGCTAGCAAACAGAGCTGTAAACAGGGGAGTTTGAGTGGGAGTTCTGTTGGAGGAGAAGGTATTTGTGTGTGTGTTTGGTTTTGTATTGGTGGTATCTGTATGTGTAGAGGTTTGGAGGGGCTTTGTGCTGGGAGAGAAGCTGAGCCCTGATTATGGGGCGGGGCTTCACTGACGAGGGGTCCTATAAAGGGAGTAGCCACTCTGGCAGTGACACAGACAGCTGCAGCGGTACAGGAGCTAGCAAACAGAGCTGAAAATAGGGGACTTTGAGTGGTAGTTCTGTTGGAGGAGAAGCTATTTGTGTGTGTGTTTGGTTTTGTATTGGTAGTATCTGTATGTGTAGAGGTTTGGAGGGGCTTTGTGCTGGGAGCGAAGCTGAGCCCTGATTAGGGGGCGGGGCTTCACTGACTAGGGGTCCTATAAAGGTAGCAGCCAGTCAGGCAGCGGCACAGGAGCTAGCAAACAGAGCTGTAAACAGGGGAGTCTGAGTGGGAGTTCTGTTTGAGGAGAAGGTATTTCTGTGTGTGTTTGGTTTTGTATTGGTAGTATCTGTATGAGTAGAGGCTTTGTGCTGGGAGAGAATCTGAGCCCTGATTAGGGGGCAGGGCTTCAGTGACTAGGGGTCCTATAAAGGGAGCAGCCAGTCAGGCAGGGGAACAGACAGCTGCAGCGGAACAGGAGCTAGCAAACAGAGCTGTAAACAGGGGAGTCTGAGTGGGAGTTCTGTTGGAGGAGGAGGCATTTGTGTGTGTGTTTGGTTTTGTATTGGTAGCATCTGTATGTGTAGGGGCTTTGTGCTGGGAGAGAAGCTGAGCCCTGATTAGGGGGCGGGGCTTCACTGACTAGGGGTCCTATAAAGGGAGCAGCCAGTCAGGCGGCGGCACGGACAGCTGCATCGGCACAGGAGCTAGCAAACAGAGCTGTAAACAGGGGAGTTTGAGTGGGAATTCTGTTGGAGGAGAAGTTATTTGTGTGTGTTTGGTTTTGTGTTGGTGGTATCTGTATGTGTAGGGGCTTTGTGCAGAAAGAGAAGCTGAGCCCTGATTAGGGGGCGGGGCTTCACTGACTAGGGGTCCTATAAAGGCAGCAGCCAGTCAGGCAGCGGCACAGACAGCTGCAGTGGCACAGGAGCTAGCACACAGAGCTGTAAACAGGGGAGTTTGAGTGGGAGTTCTGTTTGAGGAGAAGGTATTTCTGTGTGTGTTTGGTTTTGTATTGGTAGTATCTGTATGTGTAGAGGCTTGGAGGGGATTTGTGCTGGCAGAGAAGCTGAGCCCTGATTAGGGGGCGGGGCTTCCCTGACTAGGGGTCCTATAAAGGTACCAGCCAGTCAGGCGGCGGCACGGACAGCTGCAGAGGCACAGGAGCTAGCAAAGAGAGCTGTAAACAGGGGAGTTTGTGTGGGAGTTCCTTTGGAAGAGAAGGTATTTGTGTGTGTTTGGTTTTGTATTGGTAGTATCTGTATGTGTAGGGTCTTTGTGCTGGGAGAAAAGCTGAGCCCTGATTAGGGGGCGGGGCTTCACTGACTAGGGGTCCTATAAAGGTAGCAGCCAGTCAGGCAGCGGCACAGACAGCTGCAGTGGCACAGGAGCTAGCAAAGAGAGCTGTAAACAGGGGAGTTTGAGTGGGAGTTCTCTTGGAGGAGAAGGTATTTGTGTGTGTGTTTGGTTTTTTTTTGGTAGTATCTGTATGTGTAGAGGCTTGGAGGGGCTTTGTGCTGGGAGCGAAGCTGAGCCCTGATTAGGGGGCGGGGCTTCACTGACTAGGGGTCCTATAAAGGTAGCAGCCAGTCAGGCAGCGGCACAGGAGCTAGCAAACAGAGCTGTAAACAGGGGAGTCTGAGTGGGAGTTCTGTTGGAGGAGGAGGCATTTGTGTGTGTGTTTGGTTTTGTATTGGTAGCATCTGTATGTGTAGGGGCTTTGTGCTGGGAGAGAAGCTGAACCCTGATTAGGGGGCGGGGCTTCACTGACTAGGGGTCCTATAAAGGGAGCAGCCAGTCAGGCGGCGGCACGGACAGCTGCATCGGCACAGGAGCTAGCAAACAGAGCTGTAAACAGGGGAGTTTGAGTGGGAATTCTGTTGGAGGAGAAGTTATTTGTGTGTGTTTGGTTTTGTGTTGGTGGTATCTGTATGTGTAGGGGCTTTGTGCAGAAAGAGAAGCTGAGCCCTGATTAGGGGGCGGGGCTTCACTGACTAGGGGTCCTATAAAGGCAGCAGCCAGTCAGGCAGCGGCACAGACAGCTGCAGTGGCACAGGAGCTAGCAAACAGAGCTGTAAACAGGGGAGTTTGAGTGGGAGTTCTGTTTGAGGAGAAGGTGTTTGTGTGTGTTTGGTTTTGGATTGGTAGTATCTGTATGTGTAGGGTCTTTGTGCTGGGAGAAAAGCTGAGCCCTGATTAGGGGGCGGGGCTTCAGTGACTAGGGGTCCTAGAAAGGTAGCAGCCAGTCAGGCAGCGGCACAGGAGCTAGCAAACAGAGCTGTAAACAGGGGAGTATGAGTGGGAGTTCTGTTGGAGGAGAAGGTGTTTGTGTGTGTTTGGTTTTGTATTGGTAGTATCTGTATGTGTAGAGGCTTTGTGCTGGGAGAGAAGCTGAGCCCTGATTATGGGGCGGGGCTTCACTGACGAGGGGTCCTATAAAGGGAGTAGCCACTCTGGCAGTGACACAGACAGCTGCAGCGGTACAGGAGCTAGCAAACAGAGCTGAAAATAGGGGACTTTGAGTGGTAGTTCTGTTGGAGGAGAAGCTATTTGTGTGTGTGTTTGGTTTTGTATTGGTAGTATCTGTATGTGTAGAGGTTTGGAGGGGCTTTGTGCTGGGAGCGAAGCTGAGCCCTGATTAGGGGGCGGGGCTTCACTGACTAGGGGTCCTATAAAGGTAGCAGCCAGTCAGGCAGCGGCACAGGAGCTAGCAAACAGAGCTGTAAACAGGGGAGTCTGAGTGGGAGTTCTGTTGGAGGAGAAGGCATTTGTGTGTGTGTTTGGTTTTGTATTGGTAGCATCTGTATGTGTAGGGGCTTTGTGCTGAGAGAGAAGCTGAGCCCTGATTAGGGGGCGGGGCTTCACTGATTAGGGGTCCTATAAATGCAGCAGCCAGTCAGGCAGCGGCACAGACAGCTGCAGTGGCACAGGAGCTAGCAAAGAGAGCTGTAAACAGGGGAGTTTGAGTGGAAGTTCTGTTGGAGGAGAAGGTATTTGTGTGTGTTTGGTTTTGTGTTGGTGGTATCTGTATGTGTAGGGGCTTTTTGCTGGGAGAGAAGCTGAGGCCTGATTAGGGGGCGGGGCTTCCCTGACTAGGGGTCCTATAAAGGGAGCAGCCAGTCAGGCAGCGGCACAGACAGCTGCAGCGGCACTGGAGCTAGCAAACAGAGCTGTAAACAGGGGAGTTTGAGTGGGACTTCTGTTGGAGGAGAAGGTATTTGTGTGTGTGTTTGGTATTGTATTGGCAGTATCTGTATGTTTAGAGGCTTGGAGGGGCTTTGTGCTGGGAGCGAAGCTGAGCCCTGATTAGGGGGCGGGGCTTCACTGACTAGGGGTCCTATAAAGTTAGCAACCAGTCAGGCAGCGGCACAGGAGCTAGCAAACAGAGCTGTAAACAGGGGAGTTGGAGTGGGAGTTCTGTTGGAGGAGAAGGTGTTTGTGTGTGTTTGGTTTTGTATTGGTAGTATCTGTATGTGTAGGGGCTTTGTGCTGGGAGAGAAGCTGAGCCCTGATGAGGGGACAGGGCTTCGCTGACGAGTGGTCCTGTAAAGGGAGCAGCCAGTCAGGCAGCGACACAGACAGCTGCAGCGTTACAGGAACTAGCAAACAGAGCTGTAAACAGGGGAGTTTGAGTGGGAGTTCTGTTGGAGGAGAAGGTATTTGTGTGCGTGTTTGGTTTTGTAGTGGTAGTATCTGTATGTGTAGAGGTTTGGAGGGGCTTTGTGCTGGGAGAGAAGCTGAGGCCTGATAAGGGGGCGGGGCTTCACTGACTAGGGGTCCTATAAAGGTAGCAGCCAGTCAGGCAGCGGCACAGACAGCTGCAGCGGCACAGGAGCTAGCAAACAGAGCTGTAAACGGGAGTTTGAGGGGGAGTTCTGTTGGAGGAGAAGGTATTTGTGTGTGTTTTGTTTTGCATTGGTAGTATCTGTATGTGTAGAGGCTTGGGGGTGTTTTGTACTGGGAGAGAAGCTGAGCCCTGATTAGGGGATGGGGCTTGACTGACTACGGGTCCTGTAAAGGTAGCAGCTGGTCAGGCAGCGGCACAGACAGCTAGCAAACAGAGCTGTAAACGGGAGAGTTAGAGTGGGAGTTCTGTTGGAGGAGAAGGTATTTGTGTGTGTTTGGTTTTGTATTGGTGGTATCTGTATGTGTAGGGGCTTTTTGCTGGGAGAGAAGCTGAGCCCTGATTAGGGTGCAGGGCTTCACTGACCAGGGGTCCCATAAAGGTAGCAGCCAGTCAGGCAGCGGCACAGACAGCTGCAGCGGCACTGGAGCTAGCAAACAGAGCTGTAAACAGGGGAGTTTGAGTGGGAGTTCTGTTGGAGGAGAAGGTATTTGTGTGTGTGTTTGGTTTTGTATTGGTGGTATCTGTATGTGTAGAGGCTTGGAGGGGCTTTGTGCTGGGAGAGAAGCTGAGCCCTGATTATGGGGCGGGGCTTCACTGACGAGGGGTCCTATAAAGGGAGTAGCCACTCTGGCAGTGACACAGACAGCTGCAGCGGTACAGGAGCTAGCAAACAGAGCTGAAAATAGGGGACTTTGAGTGGTAGTTCTGTTGGAGGAGAAGCTATTTGTGTGTGTGTTTGGTTTTGTATTGGTAGTATCTGTATGTGTAGAGGTTTGGAGGGGCTTTGTGCTGGGAGCGAAGCTGAGCCCTGATTAGGGGGCGGGGCTTCACTGACTAGGGGTCCTATAAAGGTAGCAGCCAGTCAGGCAGCGGCACAGGAGCTAGCAAACAGAGCTGTAAACAGGGGAGTCTGAGTGGGAGTTCTGTTGGAGGAGAAGGCATTTGTGTGTGTGTTTGGTTTTGTATTGGTGGTATCTGTATGTGTAGGGGCTTTTTGCTGGGAGAGAAGCTGAGGCCTGATTAGGGGGCGGGGCTTCACTGACTAGGGGTCCTATAAATGCAGCAGCCAGTCAGGCAGCGGCACAGACAGCTGCAGTGGCACAGGAGCTAGCAAAGAGAGCTGTAAACAGGGGAGTTTGAGTGGAAGTTCTGTTGGAGGAGAAGGTATTTGTGTGTGTTTGGTTTTGTGTTGGTGGTATCTGTATGTGTAGGGGCTTTTTGCTGGGAGAGAAGCTGAGGCCTGATTAGGGGGCGGGGCTTCCCTGACTAGGGGTCCTATAAAGGGAGCAGCCAATCAGGCAGCGGCACAGACAGCTGCAGCGGCACTGGAGCTAGCAAACAGAGCTGTAAACAGGGGAGTTTGAGTGGGACTTCTGTTGGAGGAGAAGGTATTTGTGTGTGTGTTTGGTATTGTATTGGCAGTATCTGTATGTTTAGAGGCTTGGAGGGGCTTTGTGCTGGGAGCGAAGCTGAGCCCTGATTAGGGGGCGGGGCTTCACTGACTAGGGGTCCTATAAAGATAGCAGCCAATCAGGCAGCGGCACAGGAGCTAGCAAACAGAGCTGTAAACAGGGGAGTTTGAGTGGGAGTTCTGTAGGAGGAGAAGGTATTTGTGTGTGTTTGGTTTTGTATTGGTTGTATCTGTATGTGTAGGGGCTTTGTGCTGGGAGAAAAGCTGAGCCCTGATTAGGGGGCGGGGCTTCACTGACTAGGGGTCCTCTAAAGGGAGCAGCCAGTCAGGCAGGGGAACAGACAGCTGCAGGGGCACAGGAGCTAGCAAACAGAGCTGTAAACAGGGGAGTTTGAGTGGGAGTTCTGTTGGAGGAGAAGGTATTTGTGTGTGTTTGGTTTTGTATTGGTAGCATCTGTATGTGTAGGGGCTTTGTGCTGGGAGAGAAGCTGAGCCCTGATTAGGGGGCGGGGCTTCACTGACGAGGGGTCCTATAAAGGGAGTAGCCACTCTGGCAGTGACACAGACAGCTGCAGCGGTACAGGAGCTAGCAAACAGAGCTGAAAATAGGGGACTTTGAGTGGTAGTTCTGTTGGAGGAGAAGCTATTTGTGTGTGTGTTTGGTTTTGTATTGGTAGTATCTGTATGTGTAGAGGTTTGGAGGGGCTTTGTGCTGGGAGCGAAGCTGAGCCCTGATTAGGGGGCGGGGCTTCACTGACTAGGGGTCCTATAAAGGTAGCAGCCAGTCAGGCAGCGGCACAGGAGCTAGCAAACAGAGCTGTAAACAGGGGAGTCTGAGTGGGAGTTCTGTTGGAGGAGAAGGCATTTGTGTGTGTGTTTGGTTTTGTATTGGTGGTATCTGTATGTGTAGGGGCTTTTTGCTGGGAGAGAAGCTGAGGCCTGATTAGGGGGCGGGGCTTCACTGACTAGGGGTCCTATAAATGCAGCAGCCAGTCAGGCAGCGGCACAGACAGCTGCAGTGGCACAGGAGCTAGCAAAGAGAGCTGTAAACAGGGGAGTTTGAGTGGAAGTTCTGTTGGAGGAGAAGGTATTTGTGTGTGTTTGGTTTTGTGTTGGTGGTATCTGTATGTGTAGGGGCTTTTTGCTGGGAGAGAAGCTGAGGCCTGATTAGGGGGCGGGGCTTCCCTGACTAGGGGTCCTATAAAGGGAGCAGCCAATCAGGCAGCGGCACAGACAGCTGCAGCGGCACTGGAGCTAGCAAACAGAGCTGTAAACAGGGGAGTTTGAGTGGGACTTCTGTTGGAGGAGAAGGTATTTGTGTGTGTGTTTGGTATTGTATTGGCAGTATCTGTATGTTTAGAGGCTTGGAGGGGCTTTGTGCTGGGAGCGAAGCTGAGCCCTGATTAGGGGGCGGGGCTTCACTGACTAGGGGTCCTATAAAGATAGCAGCCAATCAGGCAGCGGCACAGGAGCTAGCAAACAGAGCTGTAAACAGGGGAGTTTGAGTGGGAGTTCTGTAGGAGGAGAAGGTATTTGTGTGTGTTTGGTTTTGTATTGGTTGTATCTGTATGTGTAGGGGCTTTGTGCTGGGAGAAAAGCTGAGCCCTGATTAGGGGGCGGGGCTTCACTGACTAGGGGTCCTCTAAAGGGAGCAGCCAGTCAGGCAGGGGAACAGACAGCTGCAGGGGCACAGGAGCTAGCAAACAGAGCTGTAAACAGGGGAGTTTGAGTGGGAGTTCTGTTGGAGGAGAAGGTATTTGTGTGTGTTTGGTTTTGTATTGGTAGCATCTGTATGTGTAGGGGCTTTGTGCTGGGAGAGAAGCTGAGCCCTGATTAGGGGGCGGGGCTTCACTGACGAGGGGTCCTATAAAGGGAGTAGCCACTCTGGCAGTGACACAGACAGCTGCAGCGGTACAGGAGCTAGCAAACAGAGCTGAAAATAGGGGACTTTGAGTGGTAGTTCTGTTGGAGGAGAAGCTATTTGTGTGTGTGTTTGGTTTTGTATTGGTAGTATCTGTATGTGTAGAGGTTTGGAGGGGCTTTGTGCTGGGAGCGAAGCTGAGCCCTGATTAGGGGGCGGGGCTTCACTGACTAGGGGTCCTATAAAGGTAGCAGCCAGTCAGGCAGCGGCACAGGAGCTAGCAAACAGAGCTGTAAACAGGGGAGTCTGAGTGGGAGTTCTGTTGGAGGAGAAGGCATTTGTGTGTGTGTTTGGTTTTGTATTGGTGGTATCTGTATGTGTAGGGGCTTTTTGCTGGGAGAGAAGCTGAGGCCTGATTAGGGGGCGGGGCTTCACTGACTAGGGGTCCTATAAATGCAGCAGCCAGTCAGGCAGCGGCACAGACAGCTGCAGTGGCACAGGAGCTAGCAAAGAGAGCTGTAAACAGGGGAGTTTGAGTGGAAGTTCTGTTGGAGGAGAAGGTATTTGTGTGTGTTTGGTTTTGTGTTGGTGGTATCTGTATGTGTAGGGGCTTTTTGCTGGGAGAGAAGCTGAGGCCTGATTAGGGGGCGGGGCTTCCCTGACTAGGGGTCCTATAAAGGGAGCAGCCAATCAGGCAGCGGCACAGACAGCTGCAGCGGCACTGGAGCTAGCAAACAGAGCTGTAAACAGGGGAGTTTGAGTGGGACTTCTGTTGGAGGAGAAGGTATTTGTGTGTGTGTTTGGTATTGTATTGGCAGTATCTGTATGTTTAGAGGCTTGGAGGGGCTTTGTGCTGGGAGCGAAGCTGAGCCCTGATTAGGGGGCGGGGCTTCACTGACTAGGGGTCCTATAAAGATAGCAGCCAATCAGGCAGCGGCACAGGAGCTAGCAAACAGAGCTGTAAACAGGGGAGTTTGAGTGGGAGTTCTGTAGGAGGAGAAGGTATTTGTGTGTGTTTGGTTTTGTATTGGTTGTATCTGTATGTGTAGGGGCTTTGTGCTGGGAGAAAAGCTGAGCCCTGATTAGGGGGCGGGGCTTCACTGACTAGGGGTCCTCTAAAGGGAGCAGCCAGTCAGGCAGGGGAACAGACAGCTGCAGGGGCACAGGAGCTAGCAAACAGAGCTGTAAACAGGGGAGTTTGAGTGGGAGTTCTGTTGGAGGAGAAGGTATTTGTGTGTGTTTGGTTTTGTATTGGTAGCATCTGTATGTGTAGGGGCTTTGTGCTGGGAGAGAAGCTGAGCCCTGATTAGGGGGCGGGGCTTCACTGACTAGGGGTCCTATAAAGGCAGCAGCCAGTCAGGCAGCGACACAGACAGCTGCAGCGGTACAGGAGCTAGCAAACAGAGATGTAAATAGGGGACTTTGGGTGGGAGTTCTGTTGGAGGAGAAGCTATTTGTGTGTGTGTTTGGTTTTGTAATGGTAGTATCTGTATGTGTAGAGCTTGGAGGGGCTTTGTGCTGGGAGCGAAGCTGAGCCCTGATTAGGGGGCGGGGCTTCACTGACTAGGGGTCCTATAAAGGTAGCAGCCAGTCAGGCAGCGGCACAGGAGCTAGCAAACAGAGCTGTAAACAGGGGAGTCTGAGTGGGAGTTCTGTTGGAGGAGAAGGTATTTGTGTGTGTGTTTGGTTTTGTATTGGTGGTATCTGTATGTGTAGAGGCTTGGAGGGGCTTGGTGCTGGGAGAGAAGCTGAGCCCTGATTATGGGGCGGGGCTTCACTGACGAGGGGTCCTATAAAGGGAGCAGCCACTCAGGCAGTGACACAGACAGCTGCAGCGGTACAGGAGCTAGCAAACAGAGCTGAAAATAGGGGACTTAGAGTGGTAGTTCTGTTGGAGGAGAAGCTATTTGTGTGTGTGTTTGGTTTTGTATTGGTAGTATCTGTATGTGTAGAGGCTTGGAGGGGCTTTGTGCTGGGAGCGAAGCTGAGCCCTGATTAGGGGGCGGGGCTTCACTGACTAGGGGTCCTATAAAGGTAGCAGCCAGTCAGGCAGCGGCACAGAAGCTAGCAAACAGAGCTGTAAACAGGGGAGTCTGAGTGGGAGTTCTGTTGGAGGAGAAGGCATTTGTGTGTGTGTTTGGTTTTGTATTGGTAGCATCTGTATGTGTAGGGGCTTTGTGCTGAGAGAGAAGTTGAGCCCTGATTAGGGGGCGGGGCTTCACTGACTAGGGGTCCTATAAATGCAGCAGCCAGTCAGGCAGCGGCACAGACAGCTGCAGTGGCACAGGAGCTAGCAAAGAGAGCTGTAAACAGGGGAGTTTGAGTGGAAGTTCTGTTGGAGGAGAAGGTATTTGTGTGTGTTTGGTTTTGTGTTGGTGGTATCTGTATGTGTAGGGGCTTTTTGCTGGGAGAGAAGCTGAGGCCTGATTAGGGGGCGGGGCTTCCCTGACTAGGGGTCCTATAAAGGGAGCAGCCAGTCAGGCAGCGGCACAGACAGCTGCAGCGGCACTGGAGCTAGCAAACAGAGCTGTAAACAGGGGAGTTTGAGTGGGACTTCTGTTGGAGGAGAAGGTATTTGTGTGTGTGTTTGGTATTGTATTGGCAGTATCTGTATGTTTAGAGGCTTGGAGGGGCTTTGTGCTGGGAGCGAAGCTGAGCCCTGATTAGGGGGCGGGGCTTCACTGACTGGGGGTCCTATAAAGATAGCAGCCAATCAGGCAGCGGCACAGGAGCTAGCAAACAGAGCTGTAAACAGGGGAGTTTGAGTGGGAGTTCTGTAGGAGGAGAAGGTATTTGTGTGTGTTTGGTTTTGTATTGGTTGTATCTGTATGTGTAGGGGCTTTGTGCTGGGAGAAAAGCTGAGCCCTGATTAGGGGGCGGGGCTTCACTGACTAGGGGTCCTCTAAAGGGAGCAGCCAGTCAGGCAGGGGAACAGACGCTAGCAAACAGAGCTGTAAACAGGGGAGTTTGAGTGGGAGTTCTGTTGGAGGAGAAGGTATTTTTGTGTGTTTGGTTTTGTATTGGTAGCATCTGTATGTGTAGGGGCTTTGTGCTGGGAGAGAAGCTGAGCCCTGATTAGGGGGCGGGGCTTCACTGACTAGGGGTCCTATAAAGGCAGCAGCCAGTCAGGCAGCGACACAGACAGCTGCAGCGGTACAGGAGCTAGCAAACAGAGATGTAAATAGGGGACTTTGGGTGGGAGTTCTGTTGGAGGAAAAGCTATTTGTGTGTGTGTTTGGTTTTGTAATGGTAGTATCTGTATGTGTAGAGCTTGGAGGGGCTTTGTGCTGGGAGCGAAGCTGAGCCCTGATTAGGGGGCGGGGCTTCACTGACTAGGGGTCCTATAAAGGTAGCAGCCAGTCAGGCAGCGGCACAGGAGCTAGCAAACAGAGCTGTAAACAGGGGAGTCTGAGTGGGAGTTCTGTTGGAGGAGGAGGCATTTGTGTGTGTGTTTGGTTTTGTATTGGTAGCATCTGTATGTGTAGGGGCTTTGTGCTGGGAGAGAAGCTGAGCCCTGATAAGGGGGCGGGGCTTCACTGACTAGGGGTCCTATAAAGGGAGCAGCCAGTCAGGCGGCGGCACGGACAGCTGCATCGGCACAGGAGCTAGCAAAGAGAGCTGTAAACAGGGGAGTTTGTGTGGGAGTTCCTTTGGAAGAGAAGGTATTTGTGTGTGTTTGGTTTTGTATTGGTAGTATCTGTATGTGTAGGGTCTTTGTGCTGGGAGAAAAGCTGAGCCCTGATTAGGGGGCGGGGCTTCACTGACTAGGGGTCCTATAAAGGTAGCAGCCAGTCAGGCAGCGGAACAGACAGCTGCAGTGGCACAGGAGCTAGCAAAGAGAGCTGTAAACAGGGGAGTTTGAGTGGGAGTTCTCTTGGAGGAGAAGGTATTTGTGTGTGTGTTTGGTTTTTTTTTGGTAGTATCTGTATGTGTAGAGGCTTGGAGGGGATTTGTGCTGGCAGAGAAGCTGAGCCCTGATTAGGGGGCGGGGCTTCCCTGACTAGGGGTCCTATAAAGGTACCAGCCAGTCAGGCGGCGGCACGGACAGCTGCAGAGGCACAGGAGCTAGCAAAGAGAGCTGTAAACAGGGGAGTTTGTGTGGGAGTTCCTTTGGAAGAGAAGGTATTTGTGTGTGTTTGGTTTTGTATTGGTAGTATCTGTATGTGTAGGGTCTTTGTGCTGGGAGAAAAGCTGAGCCCTGATTAGGGGGCGGGGCTTCACTGACTAGGGGTCCTATAAAGGTAGCAGCCAGTCAGGCAGCGGCACAGACAGCTGCAGTGGCACAGGAGCTAGCAAAGAGAGCTGTAAACAGGGGAGTTTGAGTGGGAGTTCTCTTGGAGAAGAAGGTATTTGTGTGTGTGTTTGGTTTTTTTTTGGTAGTATCTGTATGTGTAGAGGCTTGGAGGGGCTTTGTGCTGGGAGCGAAGCTGAGCCCTGATTAGGGGGCGGGGCTTCACTGACTAGGGGTCCTATAAAGGTAGCAGCCAGTCAGGCAGCGGCACAGGAGCTAGCAAACAGAGCTGTGAACAGGGGAGTTTGAGTGGGAGTTCTGTTGGAAGAGAAGGTATTTGTGTGTGTTTGGTTTTGGATTGGTAGTATCTGTATGTGTAGGGTCTTTGTGCTGGGAGAAAAGCTGAGCCCTGATTAGGGGGCGGGGCTTCAGTGACTAGGGGTCCTAGAAAGGTAGCAGCCAGTCAGGCAGCAGCACAGGAGCTAGCAAACAGAGCTGTAAACAGGGGAGTTTGAGTGGGAGTTCTGTTGGAGGAGAAGGTATTTGTGTGTGTTTGGTTTTGTATTGGTGGTATCTGTATGTGTAGGGGCTTTTTGCTGGGAGAGAAGCTGAGCCCTGATTAGGGTGCAGGGCTTCACTGACCAGGGGTCCCATAAAGGTAGCAGCCAGTCAGGCAGCGGCACAGACAGCTGCAGCGGCACTGGAGCTAGCAAACAGAGCTGTAAACAGGGGAGTTTGAGTGGGAGTTCTGTTGGAGGAGAAGGTATTTGTGTGTGTGTTTGGTTTTGTATTGGTGGTATCTGTATGTGTAGAGGCTTGGAGGGGCTTTGTGCTGGGAGAGAAGCTGAGCCCTGATTATGGGGCGGGGCTTCACTGACGAGGGATCCTATAAAGGGAGTAGCCACTCTGGCAGTGACACAGACAGCTGCAGCGGTACAGGAGCTAGCAAACAGAGCTGAAAATAGGGGACTTTGAGTGGTAGTTCTGTTGGAGGAGAAGCTATTTGTGTGTGTGTTTGGTTTTGTATTGGTAGTATCTGTATGTGTAGAGGTTTGGAGGGGCTTTGTGCTGGGAGCGAAGCTGAGCCCTGATTAGGGGGCGGGGCTTCACTGACTAGGGGTCCTATAAATGTAGCAGCCAGTCAGGCAGCGGCACAGGAGCTAGCAAACAGAGCTGTAAACAGGGGAGTCTGAGTGGGAGTTCTGTTGGAGGAGAAGGCATTTGTGTGTGTGTTTGGTTTTGTATTGGTAGCATCTGTATGTGTAGGGGCTTTGTGCTGAGAGAGAAGCTGAGCCCTGATTAGGGGGCGGGGCTTCACTGACTAGGGGTCCTATAAATGCAGCAGCCAGTCAGGCAGCGGCACAGACAGCTGCAGTGGCACAGGAGCTAGCAAAGAGAGCTGTAAACAGGGGAGTTTGAGTGGAAGTTCTGTTGGAGGAGAAGGTATTTGTGTGTGTTTGGTTTTGTGTTGGTGGTATCTGTATGTGTAGGGGCTTTTTGCTGGGAGAGAAGCTGAGGCCTGATTAGGGGGCGGGGCTTCCCTGACTAGGGGTCCTATAAAGGGAGCAGCCAGTCAGGCAGCGGCACAGACAGCTGCAGCGGCACTGGAGCTAGCAAACAGAGCTGTAAACAGGGGAGTTTGAGTGGGACTTCTGTTGGAGGAGAAGGTATTTGTGTGTGTGTTTGGTATTGTATTGGCAGTATCTGTATGTTTAGAGGCTTGGAGGGGCTTTGTGCTGGGAGCGAAGCTGAGCCCTGATTAGGGGGCGGGGCTTCACTGACTAGGGGTCCTCTAAAGGGAGCAGCCAGTCAGGCAGGGGAACAGACAGCTGCAGGGGCACAGGAGCTAGCAAAGAGAGCTGTAAACAGGGGAGTTTGAGTGGGAGTTCTGTTGGAGGAGAAGGTATTTGTGTGTGTTTGGTTTTGTATTGGTAGCATCTGTATGTGTAGGGGCTTTGTGCTGGGGGAGAAGCTGAGCCCTGATTAGGGGGCGGGGCTTCACTGACTAGGGGTCCTATAAAGGCAGCAGCCAGTCAGGCAGCGACACAGACAGCTGCAGCGGTACAGGAGCTAGCAAACAGAGATGTAAATAGGGGACTTTGGGTGGGAGTTCTGTTGGAGGAGAAGCTATTTGTGTGTGTGTTTGGTTTTGTAATGGTAGTATCTGTATGTGTAGAGCTTGGAGGGGCTTTGTGCTGGGAGAGAAGCTGAGCCCTGATTAGGGGGCTTGGCTTCACTGACTAGGGGTCCTATAAAGGTAGCAGCCAGTCAGGCAGCGGCACAGGAGCTAGCAAACAGAGCTGTAAACAGGGGAGTTTGAGTGGGACTTCTGTTGGAGGAGAAGGTATTTGTGTGTGTTTGGTTTTGTATTGGTAGTATCTGTATGTGTAGGGGCTTTGTGCTGGGAGAAAAGCTGAGCCCTGATTAGGGGGCGGGGCTTCCCTGACAAGGGGTCCTATAAAGGTACCAGCCAGTCACGCAGCGGCACAGACAGCTGCAGCGGCACTGGAGCTAGCAAATAGAGCTGTAAACAGGGGAGTTTGAGTGGGAGTTCTGTTTGAGGAGAAGGTATTTGTGTGTGTGTTTCGTTTTGTATTGGTGGTATCTGTATTTGTAGAGGCTTGGAGGAGCTTTGTGCTGGGAGAGAAGCTGAGCCCTGATTAGGGGACGGGGCTTCGCTGACTAGGGGTCCTATGATTGTAGCAGCCAGTCAGGCAGCGGCACAGACAGCTGCAGCGGCACTGGAGCTAGCAAACAGAGCTGTAAACAGGGGAGTTTGGGTGGGAGTTCTGTTGGAGGAGAAGGTATTTGTGTGTGTTTGGTTTTGTATTGTTGGTATCTGTATGTGTAGGGGCTTTGTGCTGGGAGAGAAGCTGAGCCCTGATTAGGGGGCGGGGCTTCACTGACGAGGGGTCCTATAAAGTTAGCAAGCAGTCAGGCAGCGGCACAGGAGCTAGCAAACAGAGCTGTAAAGAGGGGACTTTGAGTGGGAGTTCTGTTGGAAGAGAAGGTATTTGTGTGTGTTTGGTTTTGTATTGGTAGTATCTGTATGTGTAGAGGCTTTGTGCAGGGAGAGAAGCTGAGCCCTGATAACGGGGCGGGGCTTCACTGACTAGGCGTCCTATAAAGTTAGCAGCCAGTCAGGCAGCGGCACAGGAGCTAGCAAACAGAGCTGTAAACAGGGGACTTTGAGTGGGAGTTCTGTTGGAAGAGAAGGTGTTTGTGTGTGTTTGGTTTTGTTTTGGTAGTATCTGTATGTGTAGGTTCTTTTTTCTGGGAGAGAAGCTGAGCCCTGATTAGGGTGCGGGGCTTCACTGACCAGGGTCCTATAAAGCTAGAAGCCAGTCAGGCAGCGGCACAGACAGCTGCAGGGGCACAGGAGCTAGCAAACAGAGCTGTAAATAGGTGAGTTTGAGTGGGAGTTCTGTTGGAGGAGAAGGTATTTGTGTGTGTTTGGTTTTGTATTGGTAGTATCTGTATGTGTAGGGGCTCTGTGCTTGGAGAGAAGCTGAGCCCTGATTAGGGGGCGGGGCTTCACTGACTAGGGGTCCTATAAAGGCAGCAGCCAGTCAGGCAGCGGCACAGACAGCTGCAGTGGCACAGGAGCTAGCAAAGAGAGCTGTAAACAGGGGAGTTTGAGTGGGAGTTCTGTTGGAGGAGAAGGTATATGTGTGTGTTTGGTTTCGTATTGGTAATATCTGTATGTGTAGAGGCTTGGAGGGGCTTTGTGCTGGGAGAAAAGCTGAGCCCTGATTAGGGGGCGGGGCTTCACTGACTAGGGGTCCTAGAAAGGGAGCAGCCAGTCAGGCAGCGGCACAGACAGCTGCAGCGGCACTGGAGCTAGCAAATAGAGCTGTAAACAGGGGAGTTTGAGTGGGAGTTCTGTTTGAGGAGAAGGTATTTGTGTGTGTGTTTGGTTTTGTATTGGTGGTATCTGTATTTGTAGAGGCTTGGAGGAGCTTTGTGCTGGGAGAGAAGCTGAGCCCTGATTAGGGGACGGGGCTTCGCTGACTAGGGGTCCTATGATTGTAGCAGCCAGTCAGGCAGCATCACAGAGAGCTGCAGGGGCACAGGAGCTAGCAAACAGAGCTGTAAACAGGGGAGTTTGAGTGGGAGTTCTGTGGGAGGAGAAGGTATTTGTGTGTGTTCGGTTTTGTATTGGTAGTATCTGTATGTGTAGGGGCTTTGTGCTGGGACAAAAGCTGAGCCCTGATTAGGGGGCGGGGCTTCCCTGACTAGGGGTCCTATAAAGGTACCAGCCAGTCAGGCAGCGGCACAGACAGCTGCAGCGGCACTGGAGCTAGCAAATAGAGCTGTAAACAGGGGAGTTTGAGTGGGAGTTCTGTTTGAGGAGAAGGTATTTGTGTGTGTGTTTCGTTTTGTATTGGTGGTATCTGTATTTGTAGAGGCTTGGAGGAGCTTTGTGCTGGGAGAGAAGCTGAGCCCTGATTAGGGGACGGGGCTTCGCTGACTAGGGGTCCTATGATTGTAGCAGCCAGTCAGGCAGCGGCACAGACAGCTGCAGCGGTACTGGAGCTAGCAAACAGAGCTGTAAACAGGGGAGTTTGGGTGGGAGTTCTGTTGGAGGAGAAGGTATTTGTGTGTGTTTGGTTTTGTATTGTTGGTATCTGTATGTGTAGGGGCTTTGTGCTGGGAGAGAAGCTGAGCCCTGATTAGGGGGCGGGGCTTCACTGACGAGGGGTCCTATAAAGTTAGCAAGCAGTCAGGCAGCGGCACAGGAGCTAGCAAACAGAGCTGTAAAGAGGGGACTTTGAGTGGGAGTTCTGTTGGAAGAGAAGGTATTTGTGTGTGTTTGGTTTTGTATTGGTAGTATCTGTATGTGTAGAGGCTTTGTGCAGGGAGAGAAGCTGAGCCCTGATAACGGGGCGGGGCTTCACTGACTAGGCGTCCTATAAAGTTAGCAGCCAGTCAGGCAGCGGCACAGGAGCTAGCAAACAGAGCTGTAAACAGGGGACTTTGAGTGGGAGTTCTGTTGGAAGAGAAGGTGTTTGTGTGTGTTTGGTTTTGTTTTGGTAGTATCTGTATGTGTAGGTTCTTTTTTCTGGGAGAGAAGCTGAGCCCTGATTAGGGTGCGGGGCTTCACTGACCAGGGTCCTATAAAGCTAGAAGCCAGTCAGGCAGCGGCACAGACAGCTGCAGGGGCACAGGAGCTAGCAAACAGAGCTGTAAATAGGTGAGTTTGAGTGGGAGTTCTGTTGGAGGAGAAGGTATTTGTGTGTGTTTGGTTTTGTATTGGTAGTATCTGTATGTGTAGGGGCTCTGTGCTTGGAGAGAAGCTGAGCCCTGATTAGGGGGCGGGGCTTCACTGACTAGGGGTCCTATAAAGGCAGCAGCCAGTCAGGCAGCGGCACAGACAGCTGCAGTGGCACAGGAGCTAGCAAAGAGAGCTGTAAACAGGGGAGTTTGAGTGGGAGTTCTGTTGGAGGAGAAGGTATATGTGTGTGTTTGGTTTCGTATTGGTAATATCTGTATGTGTAGAGGCTTGGAGGGGCTTTGTGCTGGGAGAAAAGCTGAGCCCTGATTAGGGGGCGGGGCTTCACTGACTAGGGGTCCTAGAAAGGGAGCAGCCAGTCAGGCGGCGGCACGGACAGCTGCAGCGGCACAGGAGCTAGCAAACAGAGCTGTAAACAGGGGAGTTTGAGTGGGAGTTCTGTTGGAGGAGAAGGTATTTGTGTGTGTGTTTGGTTTTGTATTGGTGGTATCTGTATGTGTAGGGGCTTTGTGCTGGGAGAGAAGCTGAGCCCTGATTAGGGGGCGGGGCTTCCCTGACTAGGGGTCCCATAAAGGTAGCAGCCAGTCAGGCAGCGGCACAGGAGCTAGCAAACAGAGCTGTAAACAGGGGAGTTTGAGTGGGAGTTCTGTTGGAAGAGAAGGTATTTGTGTGTGTTTGGTTTTGTATTGGTAGTATCTGTATGTGTAGGGTCTTTGTGCTGGGAGAAAAGCTGAGCCCTGATTAGGGGGCGGGGCTTCACTGACTAGGGGTCCTAGAAAGGTAGCAGCCAGTCAGGCAGCGGCACAGGAGCTAGCAAACAGAGCTGTAAACAGGGGAGTATGAGTGGGAGTTCTGTTGGAGGAGAAGGTGTTTGTGTGTGTTTGGTTTTGCATTGGTAGTATCTGTATGTGTAGAGGCTTTGTGCTGGGAGAGAAGCTGAGCCCTGAAAAGGGGGCGGGGCTTCACTGACTAGGCGTCCTATAAAGGTAGCAGCCAGTCAGGCAGCGGCACAGCAGCTAGCAAACAGTGCTGTAAACACGGGAGTTTGAGTGGGAGTTCTGTTGGAGGAGAAGGTATATGTGTGTGTTTGATTTCGTATTGGTAGTATCTGTATGTGTAGAGGCTTGGAGGGGCTTTGTGCTGGGAGAAAAGCTGAGCCCTGATTAGGGGGCGGGGCTTCGCTGACTAGGGGTCCTATGATTGTAGCAGCCAGTCAGGCAGCGTCACAGACAGCTGCAGGGGCACAGGAGCTAGCAAACAGAGCTGTAAACAGGGGAGTTTGAGTGGGAGTTCTGTTGGAGGAGAAGGCATTTGTGTGTGTGTTTGGTTTTGTATTGGTAATATCTGTATGTGTAGAGGCTTTGTGCTGGGAGAGAAGCTGAGACCTGAATAGGGGGCGGGGCTTCACTGACGAGGGGTCCTATAAAGGGAGCAGCCAGTCAGGCAGCGACACAGACATCTGCAGCGGTACAGGAGCTAGCAAACAGAGCTGTAAACAGGGGAGTTTGAGTGGGACTTCTGTTGGAGGAGAAGGTATTTGTGTGTGTGTTTGGTATTGTATTGGTAGTATCTGTATGTGTAGAGGCTTGGAGGGGCTTTGTGCTGGGAGCGAAGCTCAGCCCTGATTAGGGGGCGGGCTTCATTGACTAGGGTTCCTATAAAGGTAGCAGCCAGTCAGGCAGCGGCACAGGAGCTAGCAAACAGAGCTGTAAACAGGGGAGTCTGAGTGGGAGTTCTGTTGGAGGAGAAGGCATTTGTGTGTGTGTTTGGCTTTGTATTGGTAGTATCTGTATGTGTAGGGGCTTTGTGCTGGGAGAGAAGCTGAGCCCTGATTAGCGGCCGGGGCTTCCCTGACTAGGGGTCCTATAAAGGTACCAGCCAGTCAGGCAGCGGCACAGACAGCTGCAGCGGCACTGGAGCTAGCAAATAGAGCTGTAAACATGGGAGTTTGAGTGGGAGTTCTGTTGGAGGAGAAGGTATTTGTGTGTGTGTTTGGTATTGTATTTGTAGTATCTGTATGTGTAGAGGCTTGGAGGGGCTTTGTGCTGGGAGCGAAGCTGAGCCCTGATTAGGGGGCGGGGCTTCACTGACTATGGGTCCTATAAAGGGAGCAGCCAGTCAGGCAGCGACACAGAGAGCTGCAGCGGCTCTGGAGCTAGCAAACAGAGCTGTAAACGGGAGTTTGAGTGGGAGTTCTGTTGGATGAGAAGGTATTTGTGTGTGTTTGGTTTTGTATTGGTGGTATCTGTATGTGTAGGGGCTTTGTGCTGGGAGAGAAGCTGAGCCCTGATTAGGGGGCGGGGCTTCACTGACTAGGGGTTCTATAAAGGCAGCAGCCAGTCAGGCAGCGGCACAGACAGCTGCAGTGGCACAGGAGCTAGCAAACAGAGCTGTAAACAGGGGAGTTTGAGTGGGTGTTCTGTTGGAGGAGAAGGTATTTGTGTGTGTTTGGTTTTGTATTGGTAGTATCTGTATGTGTAGGGGCTTTGTGCTGGGAGAGAAGCTGAGCCCTGATTAGGGGGCGGGGCTTCACTTACTAGGGGTCCTATAAAGGGAGCAGCCAGTCAGGCAGCTGCACAGACAGCTGCAGCGGTACAGGAGCTAGCAAACAGAGCTGTAAACAGGGGAGTTTGAGTGGGAGTTCTGTTGGAGGAGAAGGTATTTGTGTGTGTTTGGTTTTGTGTTGGTGGTATCTGTATGTGTAGGGGCTTTGTGCTGGGAGAGAAGCTGAGCCCTGATAAGGGGGCGGGGCTTTCTGACTAGGGGTCCTATAAAGGTTGCAGCCAGTCAGGCAGCGGCACAGGAGCTAGCAAACAGAGCTGTAAACAGGGGACTTTGAGTGGGAGTTCTGTTGGAAGAGAAGGTATTTGTGTGTGTTTGGTTTTGTTTTGGTAGTATCTGTATGTGTAGGGGCTTTTTGCTGGGAGAGAAGCTGAGCCCCGATTAGGGTGCGGGGCTTCACTCACCAGGGGTCCTATTAAGGGAGCAGCCAGTCAGGCAGCTGCACAGACAGCTGCAGCGGCACAGGAGCTAGCAAACAGAGCTGTAAACAGCGGAGTTTGAGTGGGAGTTCTGTTGGAGGAGAAGTTATTTGTGCGTGTTTGGTTTTGTATTGGTGGTATCTGTATGTGTATAGGCTTGGAGGGGCTTTGTGCTGGGAGAGAAGCTGAGCCCTGATTAGGGGGCGGGGCTTCGCTGACTATGGGTCCTATGATTGTAGCAGCCAGTCAGGCAGCGTCACAGACAGCTGCGGGGGCACAGGAGCTAGCAAACAGTGCTGTAAACAGGGGAGTTTGAGTGGGAGTTCTGTTGGAAGAGAAGGTATTTGTGTGTGTTTGGTTTTGTATTGGTAGTATCTGTATGTGTAGAGGCTTGGAGGGGCTTTGTGCTGGGAGCGAAGCTCAGCCCTGATTAGGGGGCGGGGCTACACTGACTAGGGGTCCTATAAAGGGAGCAGCCAGTCAGGCGGCCGCACGGACAGCTGCAGCGGCACAGGAGCTAGCAAACAGAGCTGTAAACAGGGGAGTTTGAGTGGGAGTTCTGTTGGAAGAGAAGGTATTTGTGTGTGTTTGGTTTTGTATTGGTAGTATCTGTATGTGTAGAGGCTTGGAGGGGCTTTGTGCTGGGAGCGAAGCTGAGCCCTGATTAGGGGGCGGGGCTTCACTGACTAGGGGTCCTATAAAGGGAGCAGCCAGTCAGGCAGGGGCACAGACAGCTGCAGCGGCACAGGAGCTAGCAAACAGAGCTGTAAACAGGTGAGTTTGAGAGGGAGTTCTGTTGGAGGAGAAGGTATTTGTGTGTTTGGTTTTGTATTGGTAGTGTCTGTATGAGTAGAGGCTTTGTGCTGGGAGAGAATCTGAGCCCTGATTAGGGGGCGGGGCTTCCCTGACTAGGGGTCCTATAAAGGTACCAACCACTCAGGCAGCGGCACAGACAGCTGCAGCGGCACTGGAGCTAGCAAATAGAGCTGTAAACAGAGGAGTTTGAGTGGGAGTTCTGTTTGAGGAGAAGGTATTTGTGTGTGTGTTTGGTTTTGTATTGGTGGTATCTGTATGTGTAGAGGCTTGGAGGGGCTTTGTGCTGGGAGAGAAGCTGAGCCCTGATTAGGGGGCGGGGCTTCACTGACGAGGGGTCCTATAAAGGGAGCAGCCAGTCAGGCAGCGACACAGACAGCTGCAGCGGTACAGGAGCTAGCAAACAGAGCTGTAAATAGGGGACTTTGAGTGGGAGTTCTGTTGGAGGAGAAGCTATTTGTGCGTGTTTGGTTTTGTATTGGTAGTATCTGTATGTGTAGAGGCTTGGAGGGGCTTTGTGCTGGGAGCGAAGCTGAGCCCTGATTAGGGGGCGGGGCTTCACTGACTAGGGGTCCTATAAAGGTAGCAGCCAGTCAGGCAGCGGCACAGGAGCTAGCAAACAGAGCTGTGAACAGTGGAGTCTGAGTGGGAGTTCTGTTGGAGGAGAAGGTATTTGTGTGTGTTTGGTTTTGTATTGGTGGTATCAGTATGTGTAGGGGCTTTGTGCTGCGAGAGAAGCTGAGCCCTGATTAGGGGGCGGGGCTTCACTGACTAGGGGTCCTATAAAGGGAGCAGCCAGTCAGGCAGCTGCACAGACAGCTGCAGCGGTACAGGAGCTAGCAAACAGAGCTGTAAACAGGGGAGTTTGAGTGGGAGTTCTGTTGGAAAAGAAGGTATTTGTGTGTGTTTGGTTTTGTATTGGTAGTATCTGTATGTGTAGGGTCTTTGTGCTGGGAGAAAAGCTGAGCCCTGATTAGGGGGCGGGGCTTCACTGACTAGGGGTCCTATAAAGGTAGCAGCCAGTCAGGCAGCGACACAGACAGCTGCAGCGGAACAGGAGCTAGCAAACAGAGCTGTAAACAGGGGAGTTTGAGTGGGAGTTCTGTTGGAAGAGAAGGTATTTGTGTGTGTTTGGTTTTGTATTGTTAGTATCTGTATGTGTAGGGTCTTTGTGCTGGGAGAAAAGCTGAGCCCTGATTAGGGGGCGGGGCTTCACTGACAAGGGGTCCTATAAAGGTAGCAGCCAGTCAGGCAGCGGCACAGGAGCTAGCAAACAGAGCTGTAAACAGGGGAGTTTGAGTGGGACTTCTGTTGGAGGAGAAGGTATTTGTGTGTGTGTTTGGTATTGTATTGGTAGTATCTGTATGTGTAGAGGCTTGGAGGGGCTTTGTGCTGGGAGCGAAGCTGAGCCCTGATTAGGGGGCGGGTATTCATTGACTAGGGGTCCTATAAAGGGAGCAGCCAGTCAGGCAGGGGCACAGACAGCTGCAGCGGAACAGGAGCTACGAAACAGAGCTGTAAATAGGGGACTTTGAGTGGGAGTTCTGTTGGAGGAGAAGCTATTTGTGCGTGTTTGGTTTTGTATTGGTAGTATCTGTATGTGTAGAGGCTTGGAGGGGCTTTGTGCTGGGAGCGAAGCTGAGCCCTGATTAGGGGGCGGGGCTTCACTGACTAGGGGTCCTATAAAGGGAGCAGCCAGTCAGGCAGCTGCACAGACAGCTGCAGCGGTACAGGAGCTAGCAAACAGAGCTGTAAACAGGGGAGTTTGAGTGGGAGTTCTGTTGGAAAAGAAGGTATTTGTGTGTGTTTGGTTTTGTATTGGTAGTATCTGTATGTGTAGGGTCTTTGTGCTGGGAGAAAAGCTGAGCCCTGATTAGGGGGCGGGGCTTCACTGACTAGGGTTCCTATAAAGGTAGCAGCCAGTCAGGCAGCGGCACAGGAGCTAGCAAACAGAGCTGTAAACAGGGGAGTCTGAGTGGGAGTTCTGTTGGAGGAGAAGGCATTTGTGTGTGTGTTTGGCTTTGTATTGGTAGTATCTGTATGTGTAGGGGCTTTGTGCTGGGAGAGAAGCTGAGCCCTGATTAGCGGCCGGGGCTTCACTGACTAGGGGTCCTATAAAGGGAGCAGCCAGTCAGGCAGCGACACAGAGAGCTGCAGCGGCTCTGGAGCTAGCAAACAGAGCTGTAAACGGGAGTTTGAGTGGGAGTTCTGTTGGATGAGAAGGTATTTGTGTGTGTTTGGTTTTGTATTGGTGGTATCTGTATGTGTAGGGGCTTTGTGCTGGGAGAGAAGCTGAGCCCTGATTAGGGGGCGGGGCTTCACTGACTAGGGGTTCTATAAAGGCAGCAGCCAGTCAGGCAGCGGCACAGACAGCTGCAGTGGCACAGGAGCTAGCAAACAGAGCTGTAAACAGGGGAGTTTGAGTGGGTGTTCTGTTGGAGGAGAAGGTATTTGTGTGTGTTTGGTTTTGTATTGGTGGTATCTGTATGTGTAGGGGCTTTGTGCTGGGAGAGAAGCTGAGCCCTGATTAGGGGGCGGGGCTTCACTGACTAGGGGTCCTATGATTGTAGCAGCCAGTCAGGCAGCGTCACAGACTGCTGCAGGGGCACAGGAGCTAGCAAACAGAGCTGTAAAAAGGGGAGTTTGAGTGGGAGTTCTGTTGGAGGAAAGGTATTTGTGTTTGTTTGGTTTTGTATTGGTAGTATCTGTATGTGTAGAGGCTTGGAGGGGCTTCGTGCTGGGAGAGAAGCTGAGCCCTTATTAGGGGGCGGGGCTTCACTGACTAGGGGTCCTATAAAGGTACCAGCCAGTCAGGCAGCGGCACAGACAGCTGCAGCGTCACTGGAGCTAGCAAAGAGAGCTGTAAACAGGGGAGTTTGAGTGGGAGTTCTGTTGGAGGAGAAGGTATTTGTGTGTGTTTGGTTTTGTATTGGTAGTATGTGTATGTGTAGGGGCTTTGTGCTGGGAGAGAAGCTGAGCCCTGATTAGGGGGCGGGGCTTCACTGACTAGGGGTGCTATAAAGGTACCAGCCAGTCAGGCGGCGGCACGGACAGCTGCAGCAGCACAGGAGCTAGCAAAGAGAGCTGTAAACAGGGGAGTTTGAGTGGGAGTTCTGTTGGAGGAGAAAGTATTTGTGCGTGTTTGGTTTTGTGTTGGTGGTATCTGTATGTGTAGGGGCTTTGTGCTGGGAGAGAAGCTGAGCCCTGATTAGGGGGCGGGGCTTCCCTGACTAGGGGTCCTAGAAAGGTAGCAGCCAGTCAGGCAGCGGCACAGGAGCTAGCAAACAGAGCTGTAAACAGGGGAGTCTGAGTGGGAGTTCTGTTGGAGGAGAAGGTATTTGTGTGTGTGTTTGGTTTTGTATTGGTGGTATCTGTATGTGTAGGGGCTTTGTGCTGGGAGAGAAGCTGAGCCCTGATTAGGGGGCGGGGCTTCACTTACTAGGGGTCCTATAAAGGGAGCAGCCAGTCAGGCAGCTGCACAGACAGCTGCAGCGGTACAGGAGCTAGCAAACAGAGCTGTAAACAGGGGAGTTTGAGTGGGAGTTCTGTTGGAGGAGAAGGTATTTGTGTGTGTTTGGTTTTGTGTTGGTGGTATCTGTATGTGTAGGGGCTTTGTGCTGGGAG
Source organism: Lepidochelys kempii (assembly GCF_965140265.1). Classification (NCBI taxonomy): domain Eukaryota; kingdom Metazoa; phylum Chordata; order Testudines; family Cheloniidae; genus Lepidochelys; species Lepidochelys kempii. The sequence continues at coordinate 1,759,614 of NC_133282.1, forward strand.
AGAAGCTGAGCCCTGATAAGGGGGCGGGGCTTTCTGACTAGGGGTCCTATAAAGGTTGCAGCCAGTCAGGCAGCGGCACAGGAGCTAGCAAACAGAGCTGTAAACAGGGGACTTTGAGTGGGAGTTCTGTTGGAAGAGAAGGTATTTGTGTGTGTTTGGTTTTGTTTTGGTAGTATCTGTATGTGTAGGGGCTTTTTGCTGGGAGAGAAGCTGAGCCCCGATTAGGGTGCGGGGCTTCACTCACCAGGGGTCCTATTAAGGGAGCAGCCAGTCAGGCAGCTGCACAGACAGCTGCAGCGGCACAGGAGCTAGCAAACAGAGCTGTAAACAGGGGAGTTTGAGTGGGACTTCTGTTGGAGGAGAAGTTATTTGTGCGTGTTTGGTTTTGTATTGGTGGTATCTGTATGTGTATAGGCTTGGAGGGGCTTTGTGCTGGGAGAGAAGCTGAGCCCTGATTAGGGGGCGGGGCTTCGCTGACTATGGGTCCTATGATTGTAGCAGCCAGTCAGGCAGCGTCACAGACAGCTGCGGGGGCACAGGAGCTAGCAAACAGTGCTGTAAACAGGGGAGTTTGAGAGGGAGTTCTGTTGGAGGAGAAGGTATTTGTGTGTTTGGTTTTGTATTGGTAGTGTCTGTATGAGTAGAGGCTTTGTGCTGGGAGAGAATCTGAGCCCTGATTAGGGGGCGGGGCTACACTGACTAGGGGTCCTATAAAGGGAGCAGCCAGTCAGGCGGCCGCACGGACAGCTGCAGCGGCACAGGAGCTAGCAAACAGAGCTGTAAACAGGGGAGTTTGAGTGGGAGTTCTGTTGGAAGAGAAGGTATTTGTGTGTGTTTGGTTTTGTATTGGTAGTATCTGTATGTGTAGAGGCTTGGAGGGGCTTTGTGCTGGGAGCGAAGCTGAGCCCTGATTAGGGGGCGGGGCTTCACTGACTAGGGGTCCTATAAAGGGAGCAGCCAGTCAGGCAGGGGCACAGACAGCTGCAGCGGCACAGGAGCTAGCAAACAGAGCTGTAAACAGGTGAGTTTGAGAGGGAGTTCTGTTGGAGGAGAAGGTATTTGTGTGTGTTTGGTTTTGTATTGTTAGTATCTGTATGTGTAGGGTCTTTGTGCTGGGAGAAAAGCTGAGCCCTGATTAGGGGGCGGGGCTTCCCTGACTAGGGGTCCTATAAAGGTACCAACCACTCAGGCAGCGGCACAGACAGCTGCAGCGGCACTGGAGCTAGCAAATAGAGCTGTAAACAGGGGAGTTTGAGTGGGAGTTCTGTTTGAGGAGAAGGTATTTGTGTGTGTGTTTGGTTTTGTATTGGTGGTATCTGTATGTGTAGAGGCTTGGAGGGGCTTTGTGCTGGGAGAGAAGCTGAGCCCTGATTAGGGGGCGGGGCTTCACTGACGAGGGGTCCTATAAAGGGAGCAGCCAGTCAGGCAGCGACACAGACAGCTGCAGCGGTACAGGAGCTAGCAAACAGAGCTGTAAATAGGGGACTTTGAGTGGGAGTTCTGTTGGAGGAGAAGCTATTTGTGCGTGTTTGGTTTTGTATTGGTAGTATCTGTATGTGTAGAGGCTTGGAGGGGCTTTGTGCTGGGAGCGAAGCTGAGCCCTGATTAGGGGGCGGGGCTTCACTGACTAGGGGTCCTATAAAGGTAGCAGCCAGTCAGGCAGCGGCACAGGAGCTAGCAAACAGAGCTGTGAACAGTGGAGTCTGAGTGGGAGTTCTGTTGGAGGAGAAGGTATTTGTGTGTGTTTGGTTTTGTATTGGTGGTATCAGTATGTGTAGGGGCTTTGTGCTGCGAGAGAAGCTGAGCCCTGATTAGGGGGCGGGGCTTCACTGACTAGGGGTCCTATAAAGGGAGCAGCCAGTCAGGCAGCTGCACAGACAGCTGCAGCGGTACAGGAGCTAGCAAACAGAGCTGTAAACAGGGGAGTTTGAGTGGGAGTTCTGTTGGAAAAGAAGGTATTTGTGTGTGTTTGGTTTTGTATTGGTAGTATCTGTATGTGTAGGGTCTTTGTGCTGGGAGAAAAGCTGAGCCCTGATTAGGGGGCGGGGCTTCACTGACTAGGGGTCCTATAAAGGTAGCAGCCAGTCAGGCAGCGACACAGACAGCTGCAGCGGAACAGGAGCTAGCAAACAGAGCTGTAAACAGGGGAGTTTGAGTGGGAGTTCTGTTGGAAGAGAAGGTATTTGTGTGTGTTTGGTTTTGTATTGTTAGTATCTGTATGTGTAGGGTCTTTGTGCTGGGAGAAAAGCTGAGCCCTGATTAGGGGGCGGGGCTTCACTGACAAGGGGTCCTATAAAGGTAGCAGCCAGTCAGGCAGCGGCACAGGAGCTAGCAAACAGAGCTGTAAACAGGGGAGTTTGAGTGGGACTTCTGTTGGAGGAGAAGGTATTTGTGTGTGTGTTTGGTATTGTATTGGTAGTATCTGTATGTGTAGAGGCTTGGAGGGGCTTTGTGCTGGGAGCGAAGCTGAGCCCTGATTAGGGGGCGGGTATTCATTGACTAGGGGTCCTATAAAGGGAGCAGCCAGTCAGGCAGGGGCACAGACAGCTGCAGCGGAACAGGAGCTACGAAACTGAGCTGTAAACAGGGGAGTTTGAGAGGGAGTTCTGTTGGAGGAGAAGGTATTTGTGTGTGTCTGGTTTTGTATTGGTAGTATCTGTATGTGTAGAGGCTTGGAGGGGCTTTGTGCTGGGAGAGAAGCTGAGCCCTGATTAGGGGGCGGGGCTTCACTGACTAGGGTTCCTATAAAGGTAGCAGCCAGTCAGGCAGCTGCACAGACAGCTGCAGCGGTACAGGAGCTAGCAAACAGAGCTGTAAACACGGGAGTTTGAGTGGGAGTTCTGTTGGAGGAGAAGGTATTTGTGTGTCTTTGGTTTTGTGTTGGTGGTATCTGTATGTGTAGGGGCTTTGTGCTGAGAGAGAAGCTGAGAACTGATTAGGGGGCGGGGCTTCACTGACTAGGGGTCCTATAAAGGCAGCAGCCAGTCAGGCAGCGGCACAGACAGCTGCAGTGGCACAGGAGCTAGCAAAGAGAGCTGTAAACAGGGGAGTTTGAGTGGGAGTTCTGTTGGAGGAGAAGGTATTTGTGTGTGTTTGGTTTGTATTGGTGGTATCTGTATGTGTATAGGCTTGGAGGGGCTTTGTGCTGGGAGAGAAGCTGAGCCCTGATTAGGGGGCGGGGCTTCGCTGACTATGGGTCCTATGATTGTAGCAGCCAGTCAGGCAGCGTCACAGACAGCTGCGGGGGCACAGGAGCTAGCAAACAGTGCTGTAAACAGGGGAGTTTGAGAGGGAGTTCTGTTGGAGGAGAAGGTATTTGTGTGTTTGGTTTTGTATTGGTAGTGTCTGTATGAGTAGAGGCTTTGTGCTGGGAGAGAATCTGAGCCCTGATTAGGGGGCGGGGCTACACTGACTAGGGGTCCTATAAAGGGAGCAGCCAGTCAGGCGGCCGCACGGACAGCTGCAGCGGCACAGGAGCTAGCAAACAGAGCTGTAAACAGGGGAGTTTGAGTGGGAGTTCTGTTGGAAGAGAAGGTATTTGTGTGTGTTTGGTTTTGTATTGGTAGTATCTGTATGTGTAGAGGCTTGGAGGGGCTTTGTGCTGGGAGCGAAGCTGAGCCCTGATTAGGGGGCGGGGCTTCACTGACTAGGGGTCCTATAAAGGGAGCAGCCAGTCAGGCAGGGGCACAGACAGCTGCAGCGGCACAGGAGCTAGCAAACAGAGCTGTAAACAGGTGAGTTTGAGAGGGAGTTCTGTTGGAGGAGAAGGTATTTGTGTGTTTGGTTTTGTATTGGTAGTGTCTGTATGAGTAGAGGCTTTGTGCTGGGAGAGAATCTGAGCCCTGATTAGGGGGCGGGGCTTCCCTGACTAGGGGTCCTATAAAGGTACCAACCACTCAGGCAGCGGCACAGACAGCTGCAGCGGCACTGGAGCTAGCAAATAGAGCTGTAAACAGGGGAGTTTGAGTGGGAGTTCTGTTTGAGGAGAAGGTATTTGTGTGTGTGTTTGGTTTTGTATTGGTGGTATCTGTATGTGTAGAGGCTTGGAGGGGCTTTGTGCTGGGAGAGAAGCTGAGCCCTGATTAGGGGGCGGGGCTTCACTGACGAGGGGTCCTATAAAGGGAGCAGCCAGTCAGGCAGCGACACAGACAGCTGCAGCGGTACAGGAGCTAGCAAACAGAGCTGTAAATAGGGGACTTTGAGTGGGAGTTCTGTTGGAGGAGAAGCTATTTGTGCGTGTTTGGTTTTGTATTGGTAGTATCTGTATGTGTAGAGGCTTGGAGGGGCTTTGTGCTGGGAGCGAAGCTGAGCCCTGATTAGGGGGCGGGGCTTCACTGACTAGGGGTCCTATAAAGGTAGCAGCCAGTCAGGCAGCGGCACAGGAGCTAGCAAACAGAGCTGTGAACAGTGGAGTCTGAGTGGGAGTTCTGTTGGAGGAGAAGGTATTTGTGTGTGTTTGGTTTTGTATTGGTGGTATCAGTATGTGTAGGGGCTTTGTGCTGCGAGAGAAGCTGAGCCCTGATTAGGGGGCGGGGCTTCACTGACTAGGGGTCCTATAAAGGGAGCAGCCAGTCAGGCAGCTGCACAGACAGCTGCAGCGGTACAGGAGCTAGCAAACAGAGCTGTAAACAGGGGAGTTTGAGTGGGAGTTCTGTTGGAAAAGAAGGTATTTGTGTGTGTTTGGTTTTGTATTGGTAGTATCTGTATGTGTAGGGTCTTTGTGCTGGGAGAAAAGCTGAGCCCTGATTAGGGGGCGGGGCTTCACTGACTAGGGGTCCTATAAAGGTAGCAGCCAGTCAGGCAGCGACACAGACAGCTGCAGCGGAACAGGAGCTAGCAAACAGAGCTGTAAACAGGGGAGTTTGAGTGGGAGTTCTGTTGGAAGAGAAGGTATTTGTGTGTGTTTGGTTTTGTATTGTTAGTATCTGTATGTGTAGGGTCTTTGTGCTGGGAGAAAAGCTGAGCCCTGATTAGGGGGCGGGGCTTCACTGACAAGGGGTCCTATAAAGGTAGCAGCCAGTCAGGCAGCGGCACAGGAGCTAGCAAACAGAGCTGTAAACAGGGGAGTTTGAGTGGGACTTCTGTTGGAGGAGAAGGTATTTGTGTGTGTGTTTGGTATTGTATTGGTAGTATCTGTATGTGTAGAGGCTTGGAGGGGCTTTGTGCTGGGAGCGAAGCTGAGCCCTGATTAGGGGGCGGGTATTCATTGACTAGGGGTCCTATAAAGGGAGCAGCCAGTCAGGCAGGGGCACAGACAGCTGCAGCGGAACAGGAGCTACGAAACTGAGCTGTAAACAGGGGAGTTTGAGAGGGAGTTCTGTTGGAGGAGAAGGTATTTGTGTGTGTCTGGTTTTGTATTGGTAGTATCTGTATGTGTAGAGGCTTGGAGGGGCTTTGTGCTGGGAGAGAAGCTGAGCCCTGATTAGGGGGCGGGGCTTCACTGACTAGGGTTCCTATAAAGGTAGCAGCCAGTCAGGCAGCTGCACAGACAGCTGCAGCGGTACAGGAGCTAGCAAACAGAGCTGTAAACACGGGAGTTTGAGTGGGAGTTCTGTTGGAGGAGAAGGTGTTTGTGTTTGTTTGGTTTTGTATTGGTAGTATTTGTATGTGTAGAGGCTTGGAGGGGCTTTGTGCTGGGAAAGAACCTGAGCCCTGATTAGGGGGCGGGGCTTCACTGACTAGGGGTCCTATAAAGGTAGCAGCCAGTCAGGCAGCGTCACAGACAACTGCAGGGGCACAGGAGCTAGCAAACAGAGCTGTAAATAGGTGAGTTTGAGTGGGAGTTCTGTTGGAGGAGAAGGTATTTGTGTGTGTTTGGTTTTGTATTGGTAGTATCTGTATGTGTAGGGGCTTTGTGCTTGGAGAGAAGCTGAGTCCTGATTAGGGGGCGGGGCTTCACTGACTAGGGGTCCTATAAAGGCAGCAGCCAGTCAGGCAGCGGCACAGACAGCTGCAGGGGCACAGGAGCTAGCAAACAGAGCTGTAAATAGGTGAGTTTGAGTGGGAGTTCTGTTGGAGGAGAAGGTATTTGTGTGTGTTTGGTTTTGTATTGGTAGTATCTGTATGTGTAGGGGCTTTGTGCTTGGAGAGAAGCTGAGTCCTGATTAGGGGGCGGGGCTTCACTGACTAGGGGTCCTAGAAAGGTAGCAGCCAGTCAGGCAGCGGCACAGGAGCTAACAAACAGAGCTGTAAACAGGGGAGTCTGAGTGGGAGTTCTGTTGGAGGAGAAGGTATTTGTGTGTGTGTTTGGTTTTGTATTGGTGGTATCTGTATGTGTAGGGGCTTTGTGCTGGGAGAGAAGCTGAGCCCTGATTAGGGGGCGGGGCTTCACTTACTAGGGGTCCTATAAAGGGAGCAGCCAGTCAGGCAGCTGCACAGACAGCTGCAGCGGTACAGGAGCTAACAAACAGAGCTGTAAACAGGGGAGTCTGAGTGGGAGTTCTGTTGGAGGAGAAGGTATTTGTGTGTGTGTTTGGTTTTGTGTTGGTGGTATCTGTATGTGTAGGGGCTTTGTGCTGGGAGAGAAGCTGAGCCCTGATAAGGGGGCGGGGCTTTCTGACTAGGGGTCCTATAAAGGTTGCAGCCAGTCAGGCAGCGGCACAGGAGCTAGCAAACAGAGCTGTAAACAGGGGAGTTTGAGTGGGAGTTCTGTTGGAAGAGAAGGTATTTGTGTGTGTTTGGTTTTGTATTGGTAGTATCTGTATGTGTAGAGGCTTGGAGGGGCTTTGTGCTGGGAGCGAAGCTGAGCCCTGATTAGGGGGCGGGGCTTCACTGACTAGGGGTCCTATAAAGGGAGCAGCCAGTCAGGCAGGGGCACAGACAGCTGCAGCGGCACAGGAGCTAGCAAACAGAGCTGTAAACAGGTGAGTTTGAGAGGGAGTTCTGTTGGAGGAGAAGGTATTTGTGTGTTTGGTTTTGTATTGGTAGTATCTGTATGTGTAGAGGCTTGGAGGGGCTTTGTGCTGGGAGCGAAGCTGAGCCCTGATTAGGGGGCGGGGCTTCCCTGACTAGGGGTCCTATAAAGGTACCAACCACTCAGGCAGCGGCACAGACAGCTGCAGCGGCACTGGAGCTAGCAAATAGAGCTGTAAACAGGGGAGTTTGAGTGGGAGTTCTGTTGGAGGAGAAGCTATTTGTGCGTGTTTGGTTTTGTATTGGTAGTATCTGTATGTGTAGAGGCTTGGAGGGGCTTTGTGCTGGGAGCGAAGCTGAGCCCTGATTAGGGGGCGGGGCTTCACTGACTAGGGGTCCTATAAAGGTAGCAGCCAGTCAGGCAGCGGCACAGGAGCTAGCAAACAGAGCTGTGAACAGTGGAGTCTGAGTGGGAGTTCTGTTGGAGGAGAAGGTATTTGTGTGTGTTTGGTTTTGTATTGGTGGTATCAGTATGTGTAGAGGCTTTGTGCTGGGAGAGAAGCTGAGCCCTGATTAGCGGGCGGGGCTTCCCTGACTAGGGGTCCTAGAAAGGTAGCAGCCAGTCAGGCAGCGGCACAGGAGCTAGCAAACAGAGCTGTAAACAGGGGAGTTTGAGTGGGAGTTCTGTTGGAGGAGAAGGTGTTTGTGTGTGTTTGGTTTTGTATTGGTAGTATCTGTATGTGTAGAGGCTTTGTGCAGGGAGAGAAGCTGAGCCCTGATAAGGGGGCGGGGCATCACTGACTAGGCGTCCTATAAAGGGAGCAGCCAGTCAGGCAGCGGCACAGCAGCTAGCAAACAGAGCTGTAAACACGGGAGTTTGAGTGGGAGTTCTGTTGGAGGAGAAGGTATATGTGTGTTTGGTTTTGTATTGGTAGTATCTGTATGTGTAAAGGCTTGGAGGGGCTTTGTGCTGCGAGAAAAGCTGAGCCCTGATCAGGGGGCGGGGCTTCGCTGACTAGGGGTCCTATGATTGTAGCAGCCAGTCAGGCAGCGGCACAGACACCTGCAGCGGCACTGGAGCTAGCAAACAGAGCTGTAAACAGGGAAGTTTGAGTGGGAGTTCTGTTGGAGAAGGCATTTGTGTGTGTGTTTGGTTTTGTATTGGTAGTACCTGTATGTGTAGAGGCTTGGAGGGGATTTGTGCTGGGAGAGAAGCTGAGCCCTGATTAGGGGGCGGGGCTTCGCTGACAAGGGGTCCTATGATTGTAGCAGCCAGTCAGGCAGCGTCACAGACAGCTGCAGGGGCACAGGAGCTAGCAAACAGAGCTGTAAACAGGGGAGTTTGAGTGGGAGTTCTGTTGGAGGAGAAGGTATTATTGTGTGTTTGGTTTTGTATTGGTGGTATCTGTATGTGTAGGGGCTTTGTGCTGGGAGAGAAGCTGAGCCCTGATTAGGGGGCGGGGCTTCCCTGACTAGGGGTCCTATAAAGGGAGCAGCCAGTCAGGCAGCGACACAGGCAGCTGCAGCGGTACAGGAGCTAGCAAACAGAGCTGTAAACAGGGGAGTTTGAGTGGGATTTCTGTTGGAGGAGAACGTATTTGTGTGTGTGTTTGGTTTTGTATTGGTAGTATCTGTATGTGTAGAGGCTTGGAGGGGCTCTGTGCTGGGAGGGAAGCTGAGCCCTGATTAGCGGGCGGGGCTTCACTGACTAGGGGTCCTATAAAGTTAGCAGCCAGTCAGGCAGCGGCATAGGAGCTAGCAAACAGAGCTGTAAACAGGGGAGTATGAGTGGGAGTTCTGTTGGAAGAGAAGGTATTTGTGTGTGTGTTCGGTTTTGTATTGGTAGTATCTGTATGTGTAGGGTCTTTGTGCTGGGGGAAAAGCTGAGCCCTGATTAGGGGGCGGGGCTTCACTGACTAGGGGTCCTAGAAAGGTAGCAGCAGTCAGGCAGCGGTACAGGAGCTAGCAAACAGAGCTGTAAACAGGGGAGTATGAGTGGGAGTTCTGTTGGAGGAGAAGGTGTTTGTGTGTGTGTGGTTTTGTATTGGTAGTGTCTGTATGTGTAGAGGCTTTGTGCTGGGAGAGAAGCTGAGCCCTGATAAGGGGGCGGGGCTTCACTGACTAGGCGTCCTATAAAAGTAGCAGCCAGTCAGGCAGCGGCACAGCAGCTAGCAAACAGTGCAGTAAACGCGGGAGTTTGAGTGGGAGTTCTGTTGGAGGAGAAGGTATATGTGTGTGTTTGGTTTCGTATTGGTAGTATCTGTATGTGTAGAGGTTTGGAGGGGCTTTGTGCTGGGAGAAAAGCTGAGCCCTGACTAGGGGGCGGGGCTTCCCTGACTAGGGGTCCTATAAAGGTTGCAGCCAGTCAGGCAGCGGCACAGGAGCTAGCAAACAGAGCTGTAAACAGGGTAGTTTGAGTGGGAGTTCTGTTGGAGGAGAAGCTATTTGTGTGTGTTTGGTTTTGCATTGGTAGTATCTGTATGTGTAGAGGCTTGTGGGGGCTTTGTACTGGGAGAGAAGCTGAGCCCTGATTCGGGGATGGGGCTTGACTGACTACGGGTCCTGTAAAGGTAGCAGCTGGTCAGGCAGCGGCACAGACAGCTCGCAAACAGAGCTGTAAACACGGGAGTTTGAGTGGGAGTTCTGTTGGAGGAGAAGGTATATGTGTGTGTTTGGTTTTGTATTGGTAGTATCTGTATGTGTAAAGGCTTGGAGGGGCTTTGTGCTGCGAGAAAAGCTGAGCCCTGATCAGGGGGCGGGGCTTCGCTGACTAGGGGTCCTATGATTGTAGCAGCCAGTCAGGCAGTGGCACAAACAGCTGCAGGGGCACAGGAGCTAGCAAACAGAGCTGTAAATAGGTGAGTTTGAGTGGGAGTTCTGTTGGAGGAGAAGGTATTTGTGTGTGTTTGGTTTTGTATTGGTAGTATCTGTATGTGTAGGGGCTCTGTGCTTGGAGAGAAGCTGAGCCCTGATTAGGGGGCGGGGCTTCACTGACTAGGGGTCCTATAAAGGGAGCAGCCAGTCAGGCAGCGGCACAGACAGCTGCAGCGGCACAGGAGCTAGCAAACAGAGCTGTAAACAGGGGAGTTTGAGTGGGAGTTCTGTGGGAGGAGAAGGTATTTGTGTGTGTTTGGTTTTGTATTGGTAGTATCTGTATGTGTAGGGGCTTTGTGCTGGGACAAAAGCTGAGCCCTGATTAGGGGGCGGGGCTTCCCTGACTAGGGGTCCTATAAAGGTACCAGCCAGTCAGGCAGCGGCACAGACAGCTGCAGGGGCACTGGAGCTAGCAAATAGAGTTGTAAACAGGGGAGTTTGAGTGGGAGTTCTGTTTGAGGAGAAGGTATTTGTGTGTGTGTTTGGTTTTGTATTGGTGGTATCTGTATTTGTAGAGGCTTGGAGGAGCTTTGTTCTGGGAGAGAAGCTGAGCCCTGATTAGGGGACGGGGCTTCGCTGACTAGGGGTCCTATGATTGTAGCAGCCAGTCAGGCAGCGTCACAGACAGCTGCAGGGGCACAGGAGCTAGCAAACAGAGCTGTAAACAGGGGAGTTTGAGTGGGAGTTCTGTTGGAGGAGAAGGTATTTGTGTGTGTTTGGTTTTGTATTGGTGGTATCTGTATGTGTAGGGGCTTTGTGCTGGGAGAGAAGCTGAGCCCTGCTTAGGGGGCGGGGCTTCACTGACTAGGGGTCCTATAAAGGGAGCAGCCAGTCAGGCAGCTGCACAGACAGCTGCAGCGATACAGGGGCTAGCAAACAGAGCTGTAAACAGGGGAGTTTGAGTGGGAGTTCTGTTGGAGGAGAAGGTATTTGTGTGTGTTTGGTTTTGTGTTGGTGGTATCTGTATGTGTCGGGGCTTTGTGCTGGGAGAGAAGCTGAGCCCTGATTAGGGGGCGGGGCTTCACTGACGAGGGGTCCTATAAAGGGAGCAGCCAGTGAGGCAGCGACACAGACAGCTGCAGCGGCACAGGAGCTAGCAAACAGAGCTGTAAACAGGGGAGTTTGAGTGGGAATTCTGTTGGAGGAGATGGTATTTGTGTGTGTGTTTGGTTTTGTATTGGTAGTATCTGTATGTGTAAAGGCTTGGAGGGGCTTTGTGCTGGGAGAAAAGCTGAGCCCTGATTAGGGGGCGGGGCTTCACTGACTAGGGGTCCTATAAAGGTATCAGCCAGTCAGGCAGCGGCACAGGAGCGAGCAAACAGAGCTGTAAACAGGGGAGTTTGAGTGGGAGTTCTGTTGGAGGAGAAGGTATTTGTGTTTGTCTGGTTTTGTATTGGTAGTATCTGTATGTGTTGGGGCTTGGAGGGGCTTTGTGCTGGGAGAGAAGCTGAGCCCTGATTAGGGGGCGGGGCTTCCCTGACTAGGGGTCCCATAAAGGTAGCAGCCAGTCAGGCAGCGGCACAGGAGCTAGCAAACAGAGCTGTAAAAAGGGGAGTTTGAGTGGGAGTTCTTTTGGAAGAGAAGGTATTTGTGTGTGTTTGGTTTTGTATTGGTAGTATCTGTATGTGTAGAGGCTTGGAGGGGCTTTGTGCTGGGAGAGAAGCTGAGAGCTGATTAGGGGGCGGGGCTTCCCTGACTAGGGGTCCTATAAAGGTACCAGCCAGTCAGGCAGCGGCACAGACAGCTGCAGCGGCAAAGGAGCTAGCAAATAGAGCTGTAAACAGGGGAGTTTGAGTGGGAGTTCTGTTGGAGGAGAAGGTATTTGTGTGTTTGGTTTTGTATTGGTAGCACCTGTATGTGTAGGGGCTTTGTGCTGGGAGAGAAGCTGAGCCCTGATTAGGGGGCGGGGCTTAACTGACGAGGGGTCCTATAAAGGGAGCAGCCAGTCAGGCAGGGGCACAGACAGCTGCAGCGGCACAGGAGCTTGCAAACAGAGCTGTAAACGGGAGTTTGAGGGGGAGTTCTGTTGGAGGAGAAGGTATTTGTGTGTGTTTGGTTTTGCATTGGTAGTATCTGTATGTGTAGAGGCTTGTGGGGGTTTTGTACTGGGAGAGAAGCTGAGCCCTGATTCGGGGATGGGGCTTGACTGACTAGGGGTCCTAGAAAGGTAGCAGCCAGTCAGGCAGCGGCACAGCAGCTAGCAAACAGAGCTGTAAACACGGGAGTTTGAGTGGGAGTTCTGTTGGAGGAGAAGGTATTTGTGTGTGTTTGGTTTTGTATTGGTGGTATCTGTATGTGTAGGGGCTTTGTGCTGGGAGAGAAGCTGAGCCCTGATTAGGGGGCGGGGCTTCACTTACTAGGGGTACTATAAAGGCAGCAGCCAGTCAGGCAGCGGCACAGACAGCTGCAGTGGCACAGGAGCTAGCAAAGAGAGCTGTAAACAGGGGAGTTTGAGTGGGAGTTCTGTTGGAGGAGAAGGTATTTGTGTGTGTGTTTGGTTTGTATTGGTGGTATCTGTATGTGTAGAGGCTTGGAGGGGCTTTGTGCTGGGAGCGAAGCTGAGCCCTGATTAGGGGGCGGGGCTTCACTGACTAGGGGTCCTATAAAGTTAGCAACCAGTCAGGCAGCGGCACAGGAGCTAGCAAACAGTGCAGTAAACGCGGGAGTTTGAGTGGGAGTTCTGTTGGAGGAGAAGGTATATGTGTGTGTTTGGTTTCGTATTGGTAGTATCTGTATGTGTAGAGGTTTGGAGGGGCTTTGTGCTGGGAGAAAAGCTGAGCCCTGACTAGGGGGCGGGGCTTCCCTGACTAGGGGTCCTATAAAGGTTGCAGCCAGTCAGGCAGCGGCACAGGAGCTAGCAAACAGAGCTGTAAACAGGGTAGTTTGAGTGGGAGTTCTGTTGGAGGAGAAGCTATTTGTGTGTGTTTGGTTTTGCATTGGTAGTATCTGTATGTGTAGAGGCTTGTGGGGGCTTTGTACTGGGAGAGAAGCTGAGCCCTGATTCGGGGATGGGGCTTGACTGACTACGGGTCCTGTAAAGGTAGCAGCTGGTCAGGCAGCGGCACAGACAGCTCGCAAACAGAGCTGTAAACGGGGGAGTTAGAGTGGGAGTTCTGTTGGAGGAGAAGGTATTTGTGTGTGTTTGGTTTTGTATTGGTAGTATCTGTATGTGTAGAGGCTTTGTGCTGGGAGAGAAGCTGAGCCCTGATTAGGGGGCGGGGCTTCCCTGACTAGGGGTCCTAGAAAGGTAGCAGCCAGTCAGGCAGCGGCACAGGAGCTAGCAAACAGAGCTGTAAACAGGGGAGTTTGAGTGGGAGTTCTGTTGGAGGAGAAGGTGTTTGTGTGTGTTTGGTTTTTATTGGAAGTATCTGTATGTGTAGAGGCTTTGTGCAGGGAGAGAAGCTGAGCCCTGATAAGGGGGCGGCGCTTCACTGACTAGGCGTCCTATAAAGGTAGCAGCCAGTCAGGCAGCGGCACAGCAGCTAGCAAACAGAGCTGTAAACACGGGAGTTTGAGTGGGAGTTCTGTTGGAGGAGAAGGTATATGTGTGTGTTTGGTTTTGTATTGGTAGTATCTGTATGTGTAAAGGCTTGGAGGGGCTTTGTGCTGCGAGAAAAGCTGAGCCCTGATCAGGGGGCGGGGCTTCGCTGACTAGGGGTCCTATGATTGTAGCAGCCAGTCAGGCAGCGGCACAAACAGCTGCAGGGGCACAGGAGCTAGCAAACAGAGCTGTAAATAGGTGAGTTTGAGTGGGAGTTCTGTTGGAGGAGAAGGTATTTGTGTGTGTTTGGTTTTGTATTGGTAGTATCTGTATGTGTAGGGGCTTTGTGCTGGGACAAAAGCTGAGCCCTGATTAGGGGGCGGGGCTTCCCTGACTAGGGGTCCTATAAAGGTACCAGCCAGTCAGGCAGCGGCACAGACAGCTGCAGGGGCACTGGAGCTAGCAAATAGAGTTGTAAACAGGGGAGTTTGAGTGGGAGTTCTGTTTGAGGAGAAGGTATTTGTGTGTGTGTTTGGTTTTGTATTGGTGGTATCTGTATTTGTAGAGGCTTGGAGGAGCTTTGTTCTGGGAGAGAAGCTGAGCCCTGATTAGGGGACGGGGCTTCGCTGACTAGGGGTCCTATGATTGTAGCAGCCAGTCAGGCAGCGTCACAGACAGCTGCAGGGGCACAGGAGCTAGCAAACAGAGCTGTAAACAGGGGAGTTTGAGTGGGAGTTCTGTTGGAGGAGAAGGTATTTGTGTGTGTTTGGTTTTGTATTGGTGGTATCTGTATGTGTAGGGGCTTTGTGCTGCGAGAGAAGCTGAGCCCTGCTTAGGGGGCGGGGCTTCACTGACTAGGGGTCCTATAAAGGGAGCAGCCAGTCAGGCAGCTGCACAGACAGCTGCAGCGATACAGGGGCTAGCAAACAGAGCTGTAAACAGGGGAGTTTGAGTGGGAGTTCTTTTGGAGGAGAAGGTATTTGTGTGTGTTTGGTTTTGTGTTGGTGGTATCTGTATGTGTCGGGGCTTTGTGCTGGGAGAGAAGCTGAGCCCTGATTAGGGGGCGGGGCTTCACTGACGAGGGGTCCTATAAAGGGAGCAGCCAGTGAGGCAGCGACACAGACAGCTGCAGCGGCACAGGAGCTAGCAAACAGAGCTGTAAACAGGGGAGTTTGAGTGGGAATTCTGTTGGAGGAGATGGTATTTGTGTGTGTTTGGTTTTGTATTGGTAGTATCTGTATGTGTAAAGGCTTGGAGGGGCTTTGTGCTGGGAGAAAAGCTGAGCCCTGATTAGGGGGCGGGGCTTCACTGACTAGGGGTCCTATAAAGGTATCAGCCAGTCAGGCAGCGGCACAGGAGCGAGCAAACAGAGCTGTAAACAGGGGAGTTTGAGTGGGAGTTCTGTTGGAGGAGAAGGTATTTGTGTTTGTCTGGTTTTGTATTGGTAGTATCTGTATGTGTTGGGGCTTGGAGGGGCTTTGTGCTGGGAGAGAAGCTGAGCCCTGATTAGGGGGCGGGGCTTCCCTGACTAGGGGTCCCATAAAGGTAGCAGCCAGTCAGGCAGCGGCACAGGAGCTAGCAAACAGAGCTGTAAAAAGGGGAGTTTGAGTGGGAGTTCTTTTGGAAGAGAAGGTATTTGTGTGTGTTTGGTTTTGTATTGGTAGTATCTGTATGTGTAGAGGCTTGGAGGGGCTTTGTGCTGGGAGAGAAGCTGAGCCCTGATTAGGGGGCGGGGCTTCCCTGACTAGGGGTCCTAGAAAGGTAGCAGCCAGTCAGGCAGCGGCACAGGAGCTAGCAAACAGAGCTGTAAACAGGGGAGTTTGAGTGGGAGTTCTGTTGGAGGAGAAGGTGTTTGTGTGTGTTTGGTTTTGTATTGGTAGTATCTGTATGTGTAGAGGCTTTGTGCAGGGAGAGAAACTGAGCCCTGATAAGGGGGCGGGGCATCACTGACTAGGCGTCCTATAAAGGGAGCAGCCACTCAGGCAGCGGCACAGCAGCTAGCAAACAGAGCTGTAAACACGGGAGTTTGAGTGGGAGTTCTGTTGGAGGAGAAGGTATATGTGTGTGTTTGGTTTTGTATTGGTAGTATCTGTATGTGTAAAGGCTTGGAGGGGCTTTGTGCTGCGAGAAAAGCTGAGCCCTGATCAGGGGGCGGGGCTTCGCTGACTAGGGGTCCTATGATTGTAGCAGCCAGTCAGGCAGCGGCACAGACACCTGCAGCGGCACTGGAGCTAGCAAACAGAGCTGTAAACAGGGAAGTTTGAGTGGGAGTTCTGTTGGAGAAGGCATTTGTGTGTGTGTTTGGTTTTGTATTGGTAGTACCTGTATGTGTAGAGGCTTGGAGGGGATTTGTGCTGGGAGAGAAGCTGAGCCCTGATTAGGGGGCGGGGCTTCGCTGACAAGGGGTCCTATGATTGTAGCAGCCAGTCAGGCAGCGTCACAGACAGCTGCAGGGGCACAGGAGCTAGCAAACAGAGCTGTAAACAGGGGAGTTTGAGTGGGAGTTCTGTTGGAGGAGAAGGTATTATTGTGTGTTTGGTTTTGTATTGGTGGTATCTGTATGTGTAGGGGCTTTGTGCTGGGAGAGAAGCTGAGCCCTGATTAGGGGGCGGGGCTTCCCTGACTAGGGGTCCTATAAAGGGAGCAGCCAGTCAGGCAGCGACACAGGCAGCTGCAGCGGTACAGGAGCTAGCAAACAGAGCTGTAAACAGGGGAGTTTGAGTGGGATTTCTGTTGGAGGAGAACGTATTTGTGTGTGTGTTTGGTTTTGTATTGGTAGTATCTGTATGTGTAGAGGCTTGGAGGGGCTCTGTGCTGGGAGGGAAGCTGAGCCCTGATTAGCGGGCGGGGCTTCACTGACTAGGGGTCCTATAAAGTTAGCAGCCAGTCAGGCAGCGGCATAGGAGCTAGCAAACAGAGCTGTAAACAGGGGAGTATGAGTGGGAGTTCTGTTGGAAGAGAAGGTATTTGTGTGTGTGTTCGGTTTTGTATTGGTAGTATCTGTATGTGTAGGGTCTTTGTGCTGGGGGAAAAGCTGAGCCCTGATTAGGGGGCGGGGCTTCACTGACTAGGGGTCCTAGAAAGGTAGCAGCAGTCAGGCAGCGGTACAGGAGCTAGCAAACAGAGCTGTAAACAGGGGAGTATGAGTGGGAGTTCTGTTGGAGGAGAAGGTGTTTGTGTGTGTGTGGTTTTGTATTGGTAGTGTCTGTATGTGTAGAGGCTTTGTGCTGGGAGAGAAGCTGAGCCCTGATAAGGGGGCGGGGCTTCACTGACTAGGCGTCCTATAAAAGTAGCAGCCAGTCAGGCAGCGGCACAGCAGCTAGCAAACAGTGCAGTAAACGCGGGAGTTTGAGTGGGAGTTCTGTTGGAGGAGAAGGTATATGTGTGTGTTTGGTTTCGTATTGGTAGTATCTGTATGTGTAGAGGTTTGGAGGGGCTTTGTGCTGGGAGAAAAGCTGAGCCCTGACTAGGGGGCGGGGCTTCCCTGACTAGGGGTCCTATAAAGGTTGCAGCCAGTCAGGCAGCGGCACAGGAGCTAGCAAACAGAGCTGTAAACAGGGTAGTTTGAGTGGGAGTTCTGTTGGAGGAGAAGCTATTTGTGTGTGTTTGGTTTTGCATTGGTAGTATCTGTATGTGTAGAGGCTTGTGGGGGCTTTGTACTGGGAGAGAAGCTGAGCCCTGATTCGGGGATGGGGCTTGACTGACTACGGGTCCTGTAAAGGTAGCAGCTGGTCAGGCAGCGGCACAGACAGCTCGCAAACAGAGCTGTAAACACGGGAGTTTGAGTGGGAGTTCTGTTGGAGGAGAAGGTATATGTGTGTGTTTGGTTTTGTATTGGTAGTATCTGTATGTGTAAAGGCTTGGAGGGGCTTTGTGCTGCGAGAAAAGCTGAGCCCTGATCAGGGGGCGGGGCTTCGCTGACTAGGGGTCCTATGATTGTAGCAGCCAGTCAGGCAGTGGCACAAACAGCTGCAGGGGCACAGGAGCTAGCAAACAGAGCTGTAAATAGGTGAGTTTGAGTGGGAGTTCTGTTGGAGGAGAAGGTATTTGTGTGTGTTTGGTTTTGTATTGGTAGTATCTGTATGTGTAGGGGCTCTGTGCTTGGAGAGAAGCTGAGCCCTGATTAGGGGGCGGGGCTTCACTGACTAGGGGTCCTATAAAGGGAGCAGCCAGTCAGGCAGCGGCACAGACAGCTGCAGCGGCACAGGAGCTAGCAAACAGAGCTGTAAACAGGGGAGTTTGAGTGGGAGTTCTGTGGGAGGAGAAGGTATTTGTGTGTGTTTGGTTTTGTATTGGTAGTATCTGTATGTGTAGGGGCTTTGTGCTGGGACAAAAGCTGAGCCCTGATTAGGGGGCGGGGCTTCCCTGACTAGGGGTCCTATAAAGGTACCAGCCAGTCAGGCAGCGGCACAGACAGCTGCAGGGGCACTGGAGCTAGCAAATAGAGTTGTAAACAGGGGAGTTTGAGTGGGAGTTCTGTTTGAGGAGAAGGTATTTGTGTGTGTGTTTGGTTTTGTATTGGTGGTATCTGTATTTGTAGAGGCTTGGAGGAGCTTTGTTCTGGGAGAGAAGCTGAGCCCTGATTAGGGGACGGGGCTTCGCTGACTAGGGGTCCTATGATTGTAGCAGCCAGTCAGGCAGCGTCACAGACAGCTGCAGGGGCACAGGAGCTAGCAAACAGAGCTGTAAACAGGGGAGTTTGAGTGGGAGTTCTGTTGGAGGAGAAGGTATTTGTGTGTGTTTGGTTTTGTATTGGTGGTATCTGTATGTGTAGGGGCTTTGTGCTGGGAGAGAAGCTGAGCCCTGCTTAGGGGGCGGGGCTTCACTGACTAGGGGTCCTATAAAGGGAGCAGCCAGTCAGGCAGCTGCACAGACAGCTGCAGCGATACAGGGGCTAGCAAACAGAGCTGTAAACAGGGGAGTTTGAGTGGGAGTTCTGTTGGAGGAGAAGGTATTTGTGTGTGTTTGGTTTTGTGTTGGTGGTATCTGTATGTGTCGGGGCTTTGTGCTGGGAGAGAAGCTGAGCCCTGATTAGGGGGCGGGGCTTCACTGACGAGGGGTCCTATAAAGGGAGCAGCCAGTGAGGCAGCGACACAGACAGCTGCAGCGGCACAGGAGCTAGCAAACAGAGCTGTAAACAGGGGAGTTTGAGTGGGAATTCTGTTGGAGGAGATGGTATTTGTGTGTGTGTTTGGTTTTGTATTGGTAGTATCTGTATGTGTAAAGGCTTGGAGGGGCTTTGTGCTGGGAGAAAAGCTGAGCCCTGATTAGGGGGCGGGGCTTCACTGACTAGGGGTCCTATAAAGGTATCAGCCAGTCAGGCAGCGGCACAGGAGCGAGCAAACAGAGCTGTAAACAGGGGAGTTTGAGTGGGAGTTCTGTTGGAGGAGAAGGTATTTGTGTTTGTCTGGTTTTGTATTGGTAGTATCTGTATGTGTTGGGGCTTGGAGGGGCTTTGTGCTGGGAGAGAAGCTGAGCCCTGATTAGGGGGCGGGGCTTCCCTGACTAGGGGTCCCATAAAGGTAGCAGCCAGTCAGGCAGCGGCACAGGAGCTAGCAAACAGAGCTGTAAAAAGGGGAGTTTGAGTGGGAGTTCTTTTGGAAGAGAAGGTATTTGTGTGTGTTTGGTTTTGTATTGGTAGTATCTGTATGTGTAGAGGCTTGGAGGGGCTTTGTGCTGGGAGAGAAGCTGAGAGCTGATTAGGGGGCGGGGCTTCCCTGACTAGGGGTCCTATAAAGGTACCAGCCAGTCAGGCAGCGGCACAGACAGCTGCAGCGGCAAAGGAGCTAGCAAATAGAGCTGTAAACAGGGGAGTTTGAGTGGGAGTTCTGTTGGAGGAGAAGGTATTTGTGTGTTTGGTTTTGTATTGGTAGCACCTGTATGTGTAGGGGCTTTGTGCTGGGAGAGAAGCTGAGCCCTGATTAGGGGGCGGGGCTTAACTGACGAGGGGTCCTATAAAGGGAGCAGCCAGTCAGGCAGGGGCACAGACAGCTGCAGCGGCACAGGAGCTTGCAAACAGAGCTGTAAACGGGAGTTTGAGGGGGAGTTCTGTTGGAGGAGAAGGTATTTGTGTGTGTTTGGTTTTGCATTGGTAGTATCTGTATGTGTAGAGGCTTGTGGGGGTTTTGTACTGGGAGAGAAGCTGAGCCCTGATTCGGGGATGGGGCTTGACTGACTAGGGGTCCTAGAAAGGTAGCAGCCAGTCAGGCAGCGGCACAGCAGCTAGCAAACAGAGCTGTAAACACGGGAGTTTGAGTGGGAGTTCTGTTGGAGGAGAAGGTATTTGTGTGTGTTTGGTTTTGTATTGGTGGTATCTGTATGTGTAGGGGCTTTGTGCTGGGAGAGAAGCTGAGCCCTGATTAGGGGGCGGGGCTTCACTTACTAGGGGTACTATAAAGGCAGCAGCCAGTCAGGCAGCGGCACAGACAGCTGCAGTGGCACAGGAGCTAGCAAAGAGAGCTGTAAACAGGGGAGTTTGAGTGGGAGTTCTGTTGGAGGAGAAGGTATTTGTGTGTGTGTTTGGTTTGTATTGGTGGTATCTGTATGTGTAGAGGCTTGGAGGGGCTTTGTGCTGGGAGCGAAGCTGAGCCCTGATTAGGGGGCGGGGCTTCACTGACTAGGGGTCCTATAAAGTTAGCAACCAGTCAGGCAGCGGCACAGGAGCTAGCAAACAGTGCAGTAAACGCGGGAGTTTGAGTGGGAGTTCTGTTGGAGGAGAAGGTATATGTGTGTGTTTGGTTTCGTATTGGTAGTATCTGTATGTGTAGAGGTTTGGAGGGGCTTTGTGCTGGGAGAAAAGCTGAGCCCTGACTAGGGGGCGGGGCTTCCCTGACTAGGGGTCCTATAAAGGTTGCAGCCAGTCAGGCAGCGGCACAGGAGCTAGCAAACAGAGCTGTAAACAGGGTAGTTTGAGTGGGAGTTCTGTTGGAGGAGAAGCTATTTGTGTGTGTTTGGTTTTGCATTGGTAGTATCTGTATGTGTAGAGGCTTGTGGGGGCTTTGTACTGGGAGAGAAGCTGAGCCCTGATTCGGGGATGGGGCTTGACTGACTACGGGTCCTGTAAAGGTAGCAGCTGGTCAGGCAGCGGCACAGACAGCTCGCAAACAGAGCTGTAAACGGGGGAGTTAGAGTGGGAGTTCTGTTGGAGGAGAAGGTATTTGTGTGTGTTTGGTTTTGTATTGGTAGTATCTGTATGTGTAGAGGCTTTGTGCTGGGAGAGAAGCTGAGCCCTGATTAGGGGGCGGGGCTTCCCTGACTAGGGGTCCTAGAAAGGTAGCAGCCAGTCAGGCAGCGGCACAGGAGCTAGCAAACAGAGCTGTAAACAGGGGAGTTTGAGTGGGAGTTCTGTTGGAGGAGAAGGTGTTTGTGTGTGTTTGGTTTTTATTGGAAGTATCTGTATGTGTAGAGGCTTTGTGCAGGGAGAGAAGCTGAGCCCTGATAAGGGGGCGGCGCTTCACTGACTAGGCGTCCTATAAAGGTAGCAGCCAGTCAGGCAGCGGCACAGCAGCTAGCAAACAGAGCTGTAAACACGGGAGTTTGAGTGGGAGTTCTGTTGGAGGAGAAGGTATATGTGTGTGTTTGGTTTTGTATTGGTAGTATCTGTATGTGTAAAGGCTTGGAGGGGCTTTGTGCTGCGAGAAAAGCTGAGCCCTGATCAGGGGGCGGGGCTTCGCTGACTAGGGGTCCTATGATTGTAGCAGCCAGTCAGGCAGCGGCACAAACAGCTGCAGGGGCACAGGAGCTAGCAAACAGAGCTGTAAATAGGTGAGTTTGAGTGGGAGTTCTGTTGGAGGAGAAGGTATTTGTGTGTGTTTGGTTTTGTATTGGTAGTATCTGTATGTGTAGGGGCTTTGTGCTGGGACAAAAGCTGAGCCCTGATTAGGGGGCGGGGCTTCCCTGACTAGGGGTCCTATAAAGGTACCAGCCAGTCAGGCAGCGGCACAGACAGCTGCAGGGGCACTGGAGCTAGCAAATAGAGTTGTAAACAGGGGAGTTTGAGTGGGAGTTCTGTTTGAGGAGAAGGTATTTGTGTGTGTGTTTGGTTTTGTATTGGTGGTATCTGTATTTGTAGAGGCTTGGAGGAGCTTTGTTCTGGGAGAGAAGCTGAGCCCTGATTAGGGGACGGGGCTTCGCTGACTAGGGGTCCTATGATTGTAGCAGCCAGTCAGGCAGCGTCACAGACAGCTGCAGGGGCACAGGAGCTAGCAAACAGAGCTGTAAACAGGGGAGTTTGAGTGGGAGTTCTGTTGGAGGAGAAGGTATTTGTGTGTGTTTGGTTTTGTATTGGTGGTATCTGTATGTGTAGGGGCTTTGTGCTGCGAGAGAAGCTGAGCCCTGCTTAGGGGGCGGGGCTTCACTGACTAGGGGTCCTATAAAGGGAGCAGCCAGTCAGGCAGCTGCACAGACAGCTGCAGCGATACAGGGGCTAGCAAACAGAGCTGTAAACAGGGGAGTTTGAGTGGGAGTTCTTTTGGAGGAGAAGGTATTTGTGTGTGTTTGGTTTTGTGTTGGTGGTATCTGTATGTGTCGGGGCTTTGTGCTGGGAGAGAAGCTGAGCCCTGATTAGGGGGCGGGGCTTCACTGACGAGGGGTCCTATAAAGGGAGCAGCCAGTGAGGCAGCGACACAGACAGCTGCAGCGGCACAGGAGCTAGCAAACAGAGCTGTAAACAGGGGAGTTTGAGTGGGAATTCTGTTGGAGGAGATGGTATTTGTGTGTGTTTGGTTTTGTATTGGTAGTATCTGTATGTGTAAAGGCTTGGAGGGGCTTTGTGCTGGGAGAAAAGCTGAGCCCTGATTAGGGGGCGGGGCTTCACTGACTAGGGGTCCTATAAAGGTATCAGCCAGTCAGGCAGCGGCACAGGAGCGAGCAAACAGAGCTGTAAACAGGGGAGTTTGAGTGGGAGTTCTGTTGGAGGAGAAGGTATTTGTGTTTGTCTGGTTTTGTATTGGTAGTATCTGTATGTGTTGGGGCTTGGAGGGGCTTTGTGCTGGGAGAGAAGCTGAGCCCTGATTAGGGGGCGGGGCTTCCCTGACTAGGGGTCCCATAAAGGTAGCAGCCAGTCAGGCAGCGGCACAGGAGCTAGCAAACAGAGCTGTAAAAAGGGGAGTTTGAGTGGGAGTTCTTTTGGAAGAGAAGGTATTTGTGTGTGTTTGGTTTTGTATTGGTAGTATCTGTATGTGTAGAGGCTTGGAGGGGCTTTGTGCTGGGAGAGAAGCTGAGCCCTGATTAGGGGGCGGGGCTTCCCTGACTAGGGGTCCTAGAAAGGTAGCAGCCAGTCAGGCAGCGGCACAGGAGCTAGCAAACAGAGCTGTAAACAGGGGAGTTTGAGTGGGAGTTCTGTTGGAGGAGAAGGTGTTTGTGTGTGTTTGGTTTTGTATTGGTAGTATCTGTATGTGTAGAGGCTTTGTGCAGGGAGAGAAACTGAGCCCTGATAAGGGGGCGGGGCATCACTGACTAGGCGTCCTATAAAGGGAGCAGCCACTCAGGCAGCGGCACAGCAGCTAGCAAACAGAGCTGTAAACACGGGAGTTTGAGTGGGAGTTCTGTTGGAGGAGAAGGTATATGTGTGTGTTTGGTTTTGTATTGGTAGTATCTGTATGTGTAAAGGCTTGGAGGGGCTTTGTGCTGCGAGAAAAGCTGAGCCCTGATCAGGGGGCGGGGCTTCGCTGACTAGGGGTCCTATGATTGTAGCAGCCAGTCAGGCAGCGGCACAGACACCTGCAGCGGCACTGGAGCTAGCAAACAGAGCTGTAAACAGGGAAGTTTGAGTGGGAGTTCTGTTGGAGAAGGCATTTGTGTGTGTGTTTGGTTTTGTATTGGTAGTACCTGTATGTGTAGAGGCTTGGAGGGGATTTGTGCTGGGAGAGAAGCTGAGCCCTGATTAGGGGGCGGGGCTTCGCTGACAAGGGGTCCTATAAAGGGAGCAGCCAGTCAGGCAGCTGCACAGACAGCTGCAGCGGTACAGGAGCTAGCAAACAGAGCTGTAAACAGGGGAGTTTGAGTGGGAGTTCTGTTGGAAAAGAAGGTATTTGTGTGTGTTTGGTTTTGTATTGGTAGTATCTGTATGTGTAGGGTCTTTGTGCTGGGAGAAAAGCTGAGCCCTGATTAGGGGGCGGGGCTTCACTGACTAGGGGTCCTATAAAGGTAGCAGCCAGTCAGGCAGCGACACAGACAGCTGCAGCGGTACAGGAGCTAGCAAACAGAGCTGTAAACAGGGGAGTTTGAGTGGGAGTTCTGTTGGAAGAGAAGGTATTTGTGTGTGTTTGGTTTTGTATTGTTAGTATCTGTATGTGTAGGGTCTTTGTGCTGGGAGAAAAGCTGAGCCCTGATTAGGGGGCGGGGCTTCACTGACAAGGGGTCCTATAAAGGTAGCAGCCAGTCAGGCAGCGGCACAGGAGCTAGCAAACAGAGCTGTAAACAGGGGAGTTTGAGTGGGACTTCTGTTGGAGGAGAAGGTATTTGTGTGTGTGTTTGGTATTTTATTGGTAGTATCTGTATGTGTAGAGGCTTGGAGGGGCTTTGTGCTGGGAGCGAAGCTGAGCCCTGATTAGGGGGCGGGTATTCATTGACTAGGGGTCCTATAAAGGGAGCAGCCAGTCAGGCAGCGGCACAGACACCTGCAGCGGCACTGGAGCTAGCAAACAGAGCTGTAAACAGGGAAGTTTGAGTGGGAGTTCTGTTGGAGAAGGCATTTGTGTGTGTGTTTGGTTTTGTATTGGTAGTACCTGTATGTGTAGAGGCTTGGAGGGGATTTGTGCTGGGAGAGAAGCTGAGCCCTGATTAGGGGGCGGGGCTTCGCTGAGAAGGGGTCCTATAAAGGGAGCAGCCAGTCAGGCAGCTGCACAGACAGCTGCAGCGGTACAGGAGCTAGCAAACAGAGCTGTAAACAGGGGAGTTTGAGTGGGAGTTCTGTTGGAAAAGAAGGTATTTGTGTGTGTGTTTGGTTTTGTATTGGTAGTATCTGTATGTGTAGGGGCTTGGAGGGGCTTTGTGCTGGGAGAGAAGCTGAGCCCTGATTAGGGGGCGGGGCTTCACTGACTAGGGGTCCTATAAAGGCAGCAGCCAGTCAGGCAGCGGCACAGACAGCTGCAGTGGCACAGGAGCTAGCAAAGAGAGCTGTAAACAGGGGAGTTTGAGTGGGAGTTCTGTTGGAGGAGAAGGTATTTGTGTGTGTGTTTGGTTTGTATTGGTGGTATCTGTATGTGTAGAGGCTTGGAGGGGCTTTGTGCTGGGAGCGAAGCTGAGCCCTGATTAGGGGGCGGGGCTTCACTGACTAGGGGTCCTATAAAGTTAGCAACCAGTCAGGCAGCGGCACAGGAGCTAGCAAACAGAGCTGTAAACAGGGGAGTTGGAGTGGGAGTTCTGTTGGAGGAGAAGGTGTTTGTGTGTGTTTGGTTTTGTATTGGTAGTATCTGTATGTGTAGGGGCTTTGTGCTGGTAGAGAAGCTGAGCCCTGATGAGGGGACAGGGCTTCGCTGACGAGGGGTCCTGTAAAGGGAGCAGCCAGTCAGGCAGCGACACAGACAGCTGCAGCGTTACAGGAACTAGCAAACAGAGCTGTAAACAGGGGAGTTTGAGTGGGAGTTCTGTTGGAGGAGAAGGTATTTGTGTGCGTGTTTGGTTTTGTAGTGGTAGTATCTGTATGTGTAGAGGTTTGGAGGGGCTTTGTGCTGGGAGAGAAGCTGAGGCCTGATAAGGGGGCGGGGCTTCACTGACTAGGGGTCCTATAAAGGTAGCAGCCAGTCAGGCAGCGGCACAGACAGCTGCAGCGGCACAGGAGCTAGCAAACAGAGCTGTAAACGGGAGTTTGAGGGGGAGTTCTGTTGGAGGAGAAGGTATTTGTGTGTGTTTTGTTTTGCATTGGTAGTATCTGTATGTGTAGAGGCTTGGGGGTGCTTTGTACTGGGAGAGAAGCTGAGCCCTGATTAGGGGATGGGGCTTGACTGACTACGGGTCCTGTAAAGGTAGCAGCTGGTCAGGCAGCGGCACAGACAGCTAGCAAACAGAGCTGTAAACGGGAGAGTTAGAGTGGGAGTTCCGTTGGAGGAGAAGGTATTTGTGTGTGTTTGGTTTTGTATTGGTAGTATCTGTATGTGTAGGGTCTTTGTGCTGGGAGAGAAGCTGAGCCCTGATTAGGGGGCGGGGCTTCACTGACTAGGGGTCCTAGAAAGGGAGCAGCCAGTCAGGCAGCGGCACAGACAGCTGCCGTGGCACAGGAGCTAGCAAAGAGAGCTGTAAACAGGGGAGTTTGAGTGGGAGTTCTGCTGGAGGAGAAGGTATTTGTGTGTGTGTTTGGTTTTGTATTGGTGGTATCTGTATGTGTAGGGGCTTTGTCCTGGGAGAGAAGCTGAGCCCTGATTAGGGGGCGGGGCTTCCCTGGTTAGGGGTCCTATAAAGGCAGCAGCCAGTCAGGCAGCGGCACAGACAGCTGCCGTGGCACAGGAGCTAGCAAAGAGAGCTGTAAACAGGGGAGTTGGAGTGGGAGTTCTGTTGGAGGAGAAGGTACTTTTGTGTGTTTGGTTTTGTATTGGTGGTATCTGTATGTGTAGGGGCTTTGTGCTGGGAGAGAAGCTGAGCCCTGATGAGGGGACGGGGCTTCGCTGACGAGGGGTCCTGTAAAGGGAGCAGCCAGTCAGGCAGCGACACAGACAGCTGCAGCGTTACAGGAACTAGCAAACAGAGCTGTAAACAGGGGAGTTTGAGTGGGAGTTCTGTTGGAGGAGAAGGTATTTGTGTGCGTGTTTGGTTTTGTAGTGGTAGTATCTGTATGTGTAGAGGCTTGGAGGGGCTTTGTGCTGGGAGAGAAGCTGAGGCCTGATAAGGGGGCGGGGCTTCACTGACTAGGGGTCCTATAAAGGTAGCAGCCAGTCAGGCAGCGGCACAGACAGCTGCAGCGGCTCTGGAGCTAGCAAAGAGAGCTGTAAACGGGAGTTTGAGTGGGAGTTCTGTTGGATGAGAAGGTATTTGTGTGTGTTTGGTTTTGTATTGGTGGAATCTGTATGTGTAGGGGCTTTGTGCTGGGAGAGAAGCTGAGCCCTGATTAGGGGGCGGGGCTTCACTGACTAGGCGTCCTATAAAGGTAGAAGCCAGTCAGGCAGCGGCACAGCAGCTAGCAAACAGAGCTGTAAACACGGGAGTTTGAGTGGGAGTTCTGTTGGAGGAGAAGGTATATGTATGTGTTCGGTTTTGTATTGGTAGTATCTGTATGTGTAGAGGCTTGGAGGGGCTTTGTGCTGGGAGAAAAGCTGAGCCCTGATTAGGGGGCGGGGCTTCCCTGACTAGGGGTCCTATAAAGGTAGCAGCCAGTCAGGCAGCGGCACAGACAGCTAGCAAAAGAGCTGTAAACGGGAGAGTTAGAGTGGGAGTTCTGTTGGAGGAGAAGGTATCTGTGTGTGTTTGGTTTTGCTTTGGTAGTATCTGTATGTGTAGAGGCTTGTGGGTGCTTTGTACTGGGAGAGAAGCTGAGCCCTGATTAGGGGATGGGGCTTGACTGACTACGAGTCCTGTAAAGGTAGCAGCTGGTCAGGTAGCGGCACAGACAGCTGCAGCGGCACTGGAGCTAGCAAACAGAGCTGTAAACAGGGGAGTTTGAGTGGGAGTTCTGTTGGAGGAGAAGGTATTTGTGTGTGTGTTTGGTTTTGTATTGGTGGTATCTGTATGTGTAGAGGTTTGGAGGGGCTTTGTGCTGGGAGAGAAGCTGAGCCCTGATTATGGGGCGGGGCTTCACTGACGAGGGGTCCTATAAAGGGAGTAGCCACTCTGGCAGTGACACAGACAGCTGCAGCGGTACAGGAGCTAGCAAACAGAGCTGAAAATAGGGGACTTTGAGTGGTAGTTCTGTTGGAGGAGAAGCTATTTGTGTGTGTGTTTGGTTTTGTATTGGTAGTATCTGTATGTGTAGAGGTTTGGAGGGGCTTTGTGCTGGGAGCGAAGCTGAGCCCTGATTAGGGGGCGGGGCTTCACTGACTAGGGGTCCTATAAATGCAGCAGCCAGTCAGGCAGCGGCACAGACAGCTGCAGTGGCACAGGAGCTAGCAAAGAGAGCTGTAAACAGGGGAGTTTGAGTGGAAGTTCTGTTGGAGGAGAAGGTATTTGTGTGTGTTTGGTTTTGTGTTGGTGGTATCTGTATGTGTAGGGGCTTTTTGCTGGGAGAAAAGCTGAGGCCTGATTAGGGGGCGGGGCTTCCCTGACTAGGGGTCCTATAAAGGGAGCAGCCAGTCAGGCAGCGGCACAGACAGCTGCAGCGGCACTGGAGCTAGCAAACAGAGCTGTAAACAGGGGAGTTTGAGTGGGACTTCTGTTGGAGGAGAAGGTATTTGTGTGTGTGTTTGGTATTGTATTGGCAGTATCTGTATGTTTAGAGGCTTGGAGGGGCTTTGTGCTGGGAGCGAAGCTGAGCCCTGATTAGGGGGCGGGGCTTCACTGACTAGGGGTCCTATAAAGATAGCAGCCAATCAGGCAGCGGCACAGGAGCTAGCATACAGAGCTGTAAACAGGGGAGTTTGAGTGGGAGTTCTGTAGGAGGAGAAGGTATTTGTGTGTGTTTGGTTTTGTATTGGTTGTATCTGTATGTGTAGGGGCTTTGTGCTGGGAGAAAAGCTGAGCCCTGATTAGGGGGCGGGGCTTCACTGACTAGGGGTCCTCTAAAGGGAGCAGCCAGTCAGGCAGGGGAACAGACAGCTGCAGGGGCACAGGAGCTAGCAAACAGAGCTGTAAACAGGGGAGTTTGAGTGGGAGTTCTGTTGGAGGAGAAGCTATTTGTGTGTGTGTTTGGTTTTGTAATGGTAGTATCTGTATGTGTAGAGCTTGGAGGGGCTTTGTGCTGGGAGCGAAGCTGAGCCCTGATTAGGGGGCGGGGCTTCACTGACTAGGGGTCCTATAAAGGTAGCAGCCAGTCAGGCAGCGGCACAGGAGCTAGCAAACAGAGCTGTAAACAGGGGAGTCTGAGTGGGAGTTCTGTTGGAGGAGAAGGTATTTGTGTGTGTGTTTGGTTTTGTATTGGTGGTATCTGTATGTGTAGAGGCTTGGAGGGGCTTGGTGCTGGGAGAGAAGCTGAGCCCTGATTATGGGGCGGGGCTTCACTGACTAGGGGTCCTATAAAGGTAGCAGCCAGTCAGGCAGCGGCACAGGAGCTAGCAAACAGAGCTGTAAACAGGGGAGTCTGAGTGGGAGTTCTGTTGGAGGAGAAGGCATTTGTGTGTGTGTTTTGTTTTGTATTGGTAGCATCTGTATGTGTAGGGGCTTTGTGCTGAGAGAGAAGCTGAGCCCTGATTAGGGGGCGGGGCTTCACTGACTAGGGGTCCTATAAATGCAGCAGCCAGTCAGGCAGCGGCACAGACAGCTGCAGTGGCACAGGAGCTAGCAAAGAGAGCTGTAAACAGGGGAGTTTGAGTGGAAGTTCTGTTGGAGGAGAAGGTATTTGTGTGTGTTTGGTTTTGTGTTGGTGGTATCTGTATGTGTAGGGCCTTTTTGCTGGGAGAGAAGCTGAGGCCTGATTAGGGGGCGGGGCTTCCCTGACTAGGGGTCCTATAAAGGGAGCAGCCAGTCAGGCAGCGGCACAGGCAGCTGCAGCGGCACTGGAGCTAGCAAACAGAGCTGTAAACAGGGGAGTTTGAGTGGGACTTCTGTTGGAGGAGAAGGTATTTGTGTGTGTGTTTGGTATTGTATTGGCAGTATCTGTATGTTTAGAGGCTTGGAGGGGCTTTGTGCTGGGAGCGAAGCTGAGCCCTGATTAGGGGGCGGGGCTTCACTGACTGGGGGTCCTCTAAAGGGAGCAGCCAGTCAGGCAGGGGAACAGACGCTAGCAAACAGAGCTGTAAACAGGGGAGTTTGAGTGGGAGTTCTGTTGGAGGAGAAGGTATTTGTGTGTGTTTGGTTTTGTATTGGTAGCATCTGTATGTGTAGGGGCTTTGTGCTGGGAGAGAAGCTGAGCCCTGATTAGGGGGCGGGGCTTCACTGACTAGGGGTCCTATAAAGGCAGCAGCCAGTCAGGCAGCGACACAGACAGCTGCAGCGGTACAGGCGCTAGCAAACAGAGATGTAAATAGGGGACTTTGGGTGGGAGTTCTGTTGGAGGAGAAGCTATTTGTGTGTGTGTTTGGTTTTGTAATGGTAGTATCTGTATGTGTAGAGCTTGGAGGGGCTTTGTGCTGGGAGCGAAGCTGAGCCCTGATTAGGGGGCGGGGCTTCACTGACTAGGGGTCCTATAAAGGTAGCAGCCAGTCAGGCAGCGGCACAGGAGCTAGCAAACAGAGCTGTAAACAGGGGAGTCTGAGTGGGAGTTCTGTTGGAGGAGGAGGCATTTGTGTGTGTGTTTGGTTTTGTATTGGTAGCATCTGTATGTGTAGGGGCTTTGTGCTGGGAGAGAAGCTGAACCCTGATTAGGGGGCGGGGCTTCACTGACTAGGGGTCCTATAAAGGGAGCAGCCAGTCAGGCGGCGGCACGGACAGCTGCATCGGCACAGGAGCTAGCAAACAGAGCTGTAAACAGGGGAGTTTGAGTGGGAATTCTGTTGGAGGAGAAGTTATTTGTGTGTGTTTGGTTTTGTGTTGGTGGTATCTGTATGTGTAGGGGCTTTGTGCAGAAAGAGAAGCTGAGCCCTGATTAGGGGGCGGGGCTTCACTGACTAGGGGTCCTATAAAGGCAGCAGCCAGTCAGGCAGCGGCACAGACAGCTGCAGTGGCACAGGAGCTAGCACACAGAGCTGTAAACAGGGGAGTTTGAGTGGGAGTTCTGTTTGAGGAGAAGGTATTTCTGTGTGTTTGGTTTTGTATTGGTAGTATCTGTATGTGTAGAGGCTTGGAGGGGATTTGTGCTGGCAGAGAAGCTGAGCCCTGATTAGGGGGCGGGGCTTCCCTGACTAGGGGTCCTATAAAGGTACCAGCCAGTCAGGCGGCGGCACGGACAGCTGCAGAGGCACAGGAGCTAGCAAAGAGAGCTGTAAACAGGGGAGTTTGTGTGGGAGTTCCTTTGGAAGAGAAGGTATTTGTGTGTGTTTGGTTTTGTATTGGTAGTATCTGTATGTGTAGGGTCTTTGTGCTGGGAGAAAAGCTGAGCCCTGATTAGGGGGCGGGGCTTCACTGACTAGGGGTCCTATAAAGGTAGCAGCCAGTCAGGCAGCGGCACAGACAGCTGCAGTGGCACAGGAGCTAGCAAAGAGAGCTGTGAACAGGGGAGTTTGAGTGGGAGTTCTGTTGGAGGAGAAGGTGTTTGTGTGTGTTTGGTTTTGGATTGGTAGTATCTGTATGTGTAGGGTCTTTGTGCTGGGAGAAAAGCTGAGCCCTGATTAGGGGGCGGGGCTTCAGTGACTAGGGGTCCTAGAAAGGTAGCAGCCAGTCAGGCAGCGGCACAGGAGCTAGCAAACAGAGCTGTAAACAGGGGAGTATGAGTGGGAGTTCTGTTGGAGGAGAAGGTGTTTGTGTGTGTTTGGTTTTGTATTGGTAGTATCTGTATGTGTAGAGGCTTTGTGCTGGGAGAGAAGCTGAGCCCTGATAAGGGGGCGGGGCTTCCCTGACTAGGGGTCCTATAAAGCTAGCAGCCAGTCAGGCAGCAGCACAGGAGCTAGCAAACAGAGCTGTAAACAGGGGAGTTTGAGTGGGAGTTCTGTTGGAGGAGAAGGTATTTGTGTGTGTTTGGTTTTGTATTGGTGGTATCTGTATGTGTAGGGGCTTTTTGCTGGGAGAGAAGCTGAGCCCTGATTAGGGTGCAGGGCTTCACTGACCAGGGGTCCCATAAAGGTAGCAGCCAGTCAGGCAGCGGCACAGACAGCTGCAGTGGCACTGGAGCTAGCAAACAGAGCTGTAAACAGGGGAGTTTGAGTGGGAGTTCTGTTGGAGGAGAAGGTATTTGTGTGTGTGTTTGGTTTTGTATTGGTGGTATCTGTATGTGTAGAGGCTTGGAGGGGCTTTGTGCTGGGAGAGAAGCTGAGCCCTGATTATGGGGCGGGGCTTCACTGACGAGGGGTCCTATAAAGGGAGTAGCCACTCTGGCAGTGACACAGACAGCTGCAGCGGTACAGGAGCTAGCAAACAGAGCTGAAAATAGGGGACTTTGAGTGGTAGTTCTGTTGGAGGAGAAGCTATTTGTGTGTGTGTTTGGTTTTGTATTGGTAGTATCTGTATGTGTAGAGGTTTGGAGGGGCTTTGTGCTGGGAGCGAAGCTGAGCCCTGATTAGGGGGCGGGGCTTCACTGACTAGGGGTCCTATAAAGGTAGCAGCCAGTCAGGCAGCGGCACAGGAGCTAGCAAACAGAGCTGTAAACAGGGGAGTCTGAGTGGGAGTTCTGTTGGAGGAGAAGGCATTTGTGTGTGTGTTTGGTTTTGTATTGGTAGCATCTGTATGTGTAGGGGCTTTGTGCTGAGAGAGAAGCTGAGCCCTGATTAGGGGGCGGGGCTTCACTGACTAGGGGTCCTATAAATGCAGCAGCCAGTCAGGCAGCGGCACAGACAGCTGCAGTGGCACAGGAGCTAGCAAAGAGAGCTGTAAACAGGGGAGTTTGAGTGGAAGTTCTGTTGGAGGAGAAGGTATTTGTGTGCGTGTTTGGTTTTGTAGTGGTAGTATCTGTATGTGTAGAGGTTTGGAGGGGCTTTGTGCTGGGAGAGAAGCTGAGGCCTGATAAGGGGGCGGGGCTTCACTGACTAGGGGTCCTATAAAGGTAGCAGCCAGTCAGGCAGCGGCACAGGAGCTAGCAAACAGAGCTGTAAACGGGAGTTTGAGGGGGAGTTCTGTTGGAGGAGAAGGTATTTGTGTGTGTTTTGTTTTGCATTGGTAGTATCTGTATGTGTAGAGGCTTGGGGGTGCTTTGTACTGGGAGAGAAGCTGAGCCCTGATTAGGGGATGGGGCTTGACTGACTACGGGTCCTGTAAAGGTAGCAGCTGGTCAGGCAGCGGCACAGACAGCTAGCAAACAGAGCTGTAAACGGGAGAGTTAGAGTGGGAGTTCTGTTGGAGGAGAAGGTATTTGTGTGTGTTTGGTTTTGTATTGGTAGTATCTGTATGTGTAGGGTCTTTGTGCTGGGAGAGAAGCTGAGCCCTGATTAGGGGGCGGGGCTTCACTGACTAGGGGTCCTAGAAAGGGAGCAGCCAGTCAGGCAGCGGCACAGACAGCTGCCGTGGCACAGGAGCTAGCAAAGAGAGCTGTAAACAGGGGAGTTTGAGTGGGAGTTCTGCTGGAGGAGAAGGTATTTGTGTGTGTGTTTGGTTTTGTATTGGTGGTATCTGTATGTGTAGGGGCTTTGTCCTGGGAGAGAAGCTGAGCCCTGATTAGGGGGCGGGGCTTCCCTGGTTAGGGGTCCTATAAAGGCAGCAGCCAGTCAGGCAGCGGCACAGACAGCTGCCGTGGCACAGGAGCTAGCAAAGAGAGCTGTAAACAGGGGAGTTGGAGTGGGAGTTCTGTTGGAGGAGAAGGTACTTTTGTGTGTTTGGTTTTGTATTGGTGGTATCTGTATGTGTAGGGGCTTTGTGCTGGGAGAGAAGCTGAGCCCTGATGAGGGGACGGGGCTTCGCTGACGAGGGGTCCTGTAAAGGGAGCAGCCAGTCAGGCAGCGACACAGACAGCTGCAGCGTTACAGGAACT
Source organism: Lepidochelys kempii (assembly GCF_965140265.1). NCBI lineage: Eukaryota > Metazoa > Chordata > Testudines > Cheloniidae > Lepidochelys > Lepidochelys kempii. The sequence continues at coordinate 1,792,397 of NC_133282.1, forward strand.
AGCAAACAGAGCTGTAAACAGGGGAGTTTGAGTGGGAGTTCTGTTGGAGGAGAAGGTATTTGTGTGCGTGTTTGGTTTTGTAGTGGTAGTATCTGTATGTGTAGAGGCTTGGAGGGGCTTTGTGCTGGGAGAGAAGCTGAGGCCTGATAAGGGGGCGGGGCTTCACTGACTAGGGGTCCTATAAAAGTAGCAGCCAGTCAGGCAGCGGCACAGCAGCTAGCAAAGAGAGCTGTAAACACGGGAGTTTGAGTGGGAGTTCTGCTGGAGGAGAAGGTATTTGTGTGTGTGTTTGGTTTTGTATTGGTGGTATCTGTATGTGTAGAGGCTTGGAGTGGCTTTGTGCTGGGAGAGAAGCTGAGCCCTGATTAGGGGGCGGGGCTTCACTGACGAGGGGTCCTATAAAGGTACCAGCCAGTCATGCAGCGGCACAGACAGCTGCAGCGGCTCTGGAGCTAGCAAACAGAGCTGTAAACGGGAGTTTGAGTGGGAGTTCTGTTGGATGAGAAGGTATTTGTGTGTGTTTGGTTTTGTATTGGTGGTATCTGTATGTGTAGGGGCTTTGTGCTGGGAGAGAAGCTGAGCCCTGATGAGGGGACGGGGCTTCGCTGACTAGGGGTCTTATGATTGTAGCAGCCAGTCAGGCAGCGTCAGAGACAGCTGCAGGGGCACAGGAGCTAGCAAACAGAGCTGTAAACAGGGGAGTTTGAGTGGGAGTTCTGTTGGAGGAGAAGGTATTTGTGTGTGTTTGATTTTGTATTGGTGGTATCTGTATGTGTAGAGGCTTGGAGGGGCTTTGTGCTGGGAGAGAAGCTGAGCCCTGATTAGGGGGCAGGGCTTCACTGACTAGGCGTCCTATAAAGGTAGAAGCCAGTCAGGCAGCGGCACAGCAGCTAGCAAACAGAGCTGTAAACACGGGAGTTTGAGTGGGAGTTCTGTTGGAGGAGAAGGTATATGTATGTGTTCGGTTTTGTATTGGTAGTATCTGTATGTGTAGAGGCTTGGAGGGGCTTTGTGCTGGGAGAAAAGCTGAGCCCTGATTAGGGGGCGGGGCTTCCCTGACTAGGGGTCCTATAAAGGTAGCAGCCAGTCAGGCAGCGGCACAGACAGCTAGCAAAAGAGCTGTAAACGGGAGAGTTAGAGTGGGAGTTCTGTTGGAGGAGAAGGTATCTGTGTGTGTTTGGTTTTGCTTTGGTAGTATCTGTATGTGTAGAGGCTTGTGGGTGCTTTGTACTGGGAGAGAAGCTGAGCCCTGATTAGGGGATGGGGCTTGACTGACTACGAGTCCTGTAAAGGTAGCAGCTGGTCAGGTAGCGGCACAGACAGCTGCAGCGGCACTGGAGCTAGCAAACAGAGCTGTAAACAGGGGAGTTTGAGTGGGAGTTCTGTTGGAGGAGAAGGTATTTGTGTGTGTGTTTGGTTTTGTATTGGTGGTATCTGTATGAGTAGAGGTTTGGAGGGGCTTTGTGCTGGGAGAGAAGCTGAGCCCTGATTATGGGGCGGGGCTTCACTGACGAGGGGTCCTATAAAGGGAGTAGCCACTCTGGCAGTGACACAGACAGCTGCAGCGGTACAGGAGCTAGCAAACAGAGCTGAAAATAGGGGACTTTGAGTGGTAGTTCTGTTGGAGGAGAAGCTATTTGTGTGTGTGTTTGGTTTTGTATTGGTAGTATCTGTATGTGTAGAGGTTTGGAGGGGCTTTGTGCTGGGAGCGAAGCTGAGCCCTGATTAGGGGGCGGGGCTTCACTGACTAGGGGTCCTATAAATGCAGCAGCCAGTCAGGCAGCGGCACAGACAGCTGCAGTGGCACAGGAGCTAGCAAAGAGAGCTGTAAACAGGGGAGTTTGAGTGGAAGTTCTGTTGGAGGAGAAGGTATTTGTGTGTGTTTGGTTTTGTGTTGGTGGTATCTGTATGTGTAGGGGCTTTTTGCTGGGAGAAAAGCTGAGGCCTGATTAGGGGGCGGGGCTTCCCTGACTAGGGGTCCTATAAAGGGAGCAGCCAGTCAGGCAGCGGCACAGACAGCTGCAGCGGCACTGGAGCTAGCAAACAGAGCTGTAAACAGGGGAGTTTGAGTGGGACTTCTGTTGGAGGAGAAGGTATTTGTGTGTGTGTTTGGTATTGTATTGGCAGTATCTGTATGTTTAGAGGCTTGGAGGGGCTTTGTGCTGGGAGCGAAGCTGAGCCCTGATTAGGGGGCGGGGCTTCACTGACTAGGGGTCCTATAAAGATAGCAGCCAATCAGGCAGCGGCACAGGAGCTAGCAAACAGAGCTGTAAACAGGGGAGTTTGAGTGGGAGTTCTGTAGGAGGAGAAGGTATTTGTGTGTGTTTGGTTTTGTATTGGTTGTATCTGTATGTGTAGGGGCTTTGTGCTGGGAGAAAAGCTGAGCCCTGATTAGGGGGCGGGGCTTCACTGACTAGGGGTCCTCTAAAGGGAGCAGCCAGTCAGGCAGGGGAACAGACAGCTGCAGGGGCACAGGAGCTAGCAAACAGAGCTGTAAACAGGGGAGTTTGAGTGGGAGTTCTGTTGGAGGAGAAGGTATTTGTGTGTGTTTGGTTTTGTATTGGTAGCATCTGTATGTGTAGGGGCTTTGTGCTGAGAGAGAAGCTGAGCCCTGATTAGGGGGCGGGGCTTCACTGACTAGGGGTCCTATAAAGGCAGCAGCCAGTCAGGCAGCGACACAGACAGCTGCAGCGGTACAGGAGCTAGCAAACAGAGATGTAAATAGGGGACTTTGGGTGGGAGTTCTGTTGGAGGAGAAGCTATTAGTGTGTGTGTTTGGTTTTGTAATGGTAGTATCTGTATGTGTAGAGCTTGGAGGGGCTTTGTGCTGGGAGCGAAGCTGAGCCCTGATTAGGGGGCGGGGCTTCACTGACTAGGGGTCCTATAAAGGTAGCAGCCAGTCAGGCAGCGGCACAGGAGCTAGCAAACAGAGCTGTAAACAGGGGAGTCTGAGTGGGAGTTCTGTTGGAGGAGAAGGTATTTGTGTGTGTGTTTGGTTTTGTATTGGTGGTATCTGTATGTGTAGAGGCTTGGAGGGGCTTGGTGCTGGGAGAGAAGCTGAGCCCTGATTATGGGGCGGGGCTTCACTGACGAGGGGTCCTATAAAGGGAGCAGCCACTCAGGCAGTGACACAGACAGCTGCAGCGGTACAGGAGCTAGCAAACAGAGCTGAAAATAGGGGACTTAGAGTGGTAGTTCTGTTGGAGGAGAAGCTATTTGTGTGTGTGTTTGGTTTTGTATTGGTAGTATCTGTATGTGTAGAGGCTTGGAGGGGCTTTGTGCTGGGAGCGAAGCTGAGCCCTGATTAGGGGGCGGGGCTTCACTGACTAGGGGTCCTATAAAGGTAGCAGCCAGTCAGGCAGCGGCACAGGAGCTAGCAAACAGAGCTGTAAACAGGGGAGTCTGAGTGGGAGTTCTGTTGGAGGAGAAGGCATTTGTGTGTGTGTTTGGTTTTGTATTGGTAGCATCTGTATGTGTAGGGGCTTTGTGCTGAGAGAGAAGCTGAGCCCTGATTAGGGGGCGGGGCTTCACTGACTAGGGGTCCTATAAATGCAGCAGCCAGTCAGGCAGCGGCACAGACAGCTGCAGTGGCACAGGAGCTAGCAAAGAGAGCTGTAAACAGGGGAGTTTGAGTGGAAGTTCTGTTGGAGGAGAAGGTATTTGTGTGTGTTTGGTTTTGTGTTGGTGGTATCTGTATGTGTAGGGGCTTTTTGCTGGGAGAGAAGCTGAGGCCTGATTAGGGGGCGGGGCTTCCCTGACTAGGGGTCCTATAAAGGGAGCAGCCAGTCAGGCAGCGGCACAGACAGCTGCAGCGGCACTGGAGCTAGCAAACAGAGCTGTAAACAGGGGAGTTTGAGTGGGACTTCTGTTGGAGGAGAAGGTATTTGTGTGTGTGTTTGGTATTGTATTGGCAGTATCTGTATGTTTAGAGGCTTGGAGGGGCTTTGTGCTGGGAGTGAAGCTGAGCCCTGATTAGGGGGCGGGGCTTCACTGACTAGGGGTCCTATAAAGGTAGCAGCCAGTCAGGCAGCGGCACAGGAGCTAGCAAACAGAGCTGTAAACAGGGGAGTCTGAGTGGGAGTTCTGTTGGAGGAGGAGGCATTTGTGTGTGTGTTTGGTTTTGTATTGGTAGCATCTGTATGTGTAGGGGCTTTGTGCTGGGAGAGAAGCTGAACCCTGATTAGGGGGCGGGGCTTCCCTGACTAGGGGTCCTATAAAGGTACCAGCCAGTCAGGCGGCGGCACGGACAGCTGCAGAGGCACAGGAGCTAGCAAAGAGAGCTGTAAACAGGGGAGTTTGTGTGGGAGTTCCTTTGGAAGAGAAGGTATTTGTGTGTGTTTGGTTTTGTATTGGTAGTATCTGTATGTGTAGGGTCTTTGTGCTGGGAGAAAAGCTGAGCCCTGATTAGGGGGCGGGGCTTCACTGACTAGGGGTCCTATAAAGGTAGCAGCCAGTCAGGCAGCGGCACAGACAGCTGCAGTGGCACAGGAGCTAGCAAAGAGAGCTGTAAACAGGGGAGTTTGAGTGGGAGTTCTCTTGGAGGAGAAGGTATTTGTGTGTGTGTTTGGGTTTTTTTTTGGTAGTATCTGTATGTGTAGAGGCTTGGAGGGGCTTTGTGCTGGGAGCGAAGCTGAGCCCTGATTAGGGGGCGGGGCTTCACTGACTAGGGGTCCTATAAAGGTACCAGCCAGTCAGGCGGCGGCACGGACAGCTGCAGAGGCACAGGAGCTAGCAAAGAGAGCTGTAAACAGGGGAGTTTGTGTGGGAGTTCCTTTGGAAGAGAAGGTATTTGTGTGTGTTTGGTTTTGTATTGGTAGTATCTGTATGTGTAGGGTCTTTGTGCTGGGAGAAAAGCTGAGCCCTGATTAGGGGGCGGGGCTTCACTGACTAGGGGTCCTATAAAGGTAGCAGCCAGTCAGGCAGCGGCACAGACAGCTGCAGTGGCACAGGAGCTAGCAAACAGAGCTGTGAACAGGGGAGTTTGAGTGGGAGTTCTGTTGGAGGAGAAGGTGTTTGTGTGTGTTTGGTTTTGGATTGGTAGTATCTGTATGTGTAGGGTCTTTGTGCTGGGAGAGAAGCTGAGCCCTGATAAGGGGGCGGGGCTTCCCTGACTAGGGGTCCTATAAAGCTAGCAGCCAGTCAGGCAGCAGCACAGGAGCTAGCAAACAGAGCTGTAAACAGGGGAGTTTGAGTGGGAGTTCTGTTGGAGGAGAAGGTATTTGTGTGTGTTTGGTTTTGTATTGGTGGTATCTGTATGTGTAGGGGCTTTTTGCTGGGAGAGAAGCTGAGCCCTGATTAGGGTGCAGGGCTTCACTGACCAGGGGTCCCATAAAGGTAGCAGCCAGTCAGGCAGCGGCACAGACAGCTGCAGCGGCACTGGAGCTAGCAAACAGAGCTGTAAACAGGGGAGTTTGAGTGGGAGTTCTGTTGGAGGAGAAGGTATTTGTGTGTGTGTTTGGTTTTGTATTGGTGGTATCTGTATGTGTAGAGGCTTGGAGGGGCTTTGTGCTGGGAGAGAAGCTGAGCCCTGATTATGGGGCGGGGCTTCACTGACGAGGGGTCCTATAAAGGGAGTAGCCACTCTGGCAGTGACACAGACAGCTGCAGCGGTACAGGAGCTAGCAAACAGAGCTGAAAATAGGGGACTTTGAGTGGTAGTTCTGTTGGAGGAGAAGCTATTTGTGTGTGTGTTTGGTTTTGTATTGGTAGTATCTGTATGTGTAGAGGTTTGGAGGGGCTTTGTGCTGGGAGCGAAGCTGAGCCCTGATTAGGGGGCGGGGCTTCACTGACTAGGGGTCCTATAAAGGTAGCAGCCAGTCAGGCAGCGGCACAGGAGCTAGCAAACAGAGCTGTAAACAGGGGAGTCTGAGTGGGAGTTCTGTTGGAGGAGAAGGCATTTGTGTGTGTGTTTGGTTTTGTATTGGTAGCATCTGTATGTGTAGGGGCTTTGTGCTGAAAGAGAAGCTGAGCCCTGATTAGGGGGCGGGGCTTCACTGACTAGGGGTCCTATAAATGCAGCAGCCAGTCAGGCAGCGGCACAGACAGCTGCAGTGGCACAGGAGCTAGCAAAGAGAGCTGTAAACAGGGGAGTTTGAGTGGAAGTTCTGTTGGAGGAGAAGCTATTTGTGTGTGTGTTTGGTTTTGTAATGGTAGTATCTGTATGTGTAGAGCTTGGAGGGGCTTTGTGCTGGGAGCGAAGCTGAGCCCTGATTAGGGGGCGGGGCTTCACTGACTAGGGGTCCTATAAAGGTAGCAGCCAGTCAGGCAGCGGCACAGGAGCTAGCAAACAGAGCTGTAAACAGGGGAGTCTGAGTGGGAGTTCTGTTGGAGGAGGAGGCATTTGTGTGTGTGTTTGGTTTTGTATTGGTAGCATCTGTATGTGTAGGGGCTTTGTGCTGGGAGAGAAGCTGAACCCTGATTAGGGGGCGGGGCTTCACTGACTAGGGGTCCTATAAAGGGAGCAGCCAGTCAGGCGGCGGCACGGACAGCTGCATCGGCACAGGAGCTAGCAAACAGAGCTGTAAACAGGGGAGTTTGAGTGGGAATTCTGTTGGAGGAGAAGTTATTTGTGTGTGTTTGGTTTTGTGTTGGTGGTATCTGTATGTGTAGGGGCTTTGTGCAGAAAGAGAAGCTGAGCCCTGATTAGGGGGCGGGGCTTCACTGACTAGGGGTCCTATAAAGGCAGCAGCCAGTCAGGCAGCGGCACAGACAGCTGCAGTGGCACAGGAGCTAGCACACAGAGCTGTAAACAGGGGAGTTTGAGTGGGAGTTCTGTTTGAGGAGAAGGTATTTCTGTGTGTTTGGTTTTGTATTGGTAGTATCTGTATGTGTAGAGGCTTGGAGGGGATTTGTGCTGGCAGAGAAGCTGAGCCCTGATTAGGGGGCGGGGCTTCCCTGACTAGGGGTCCTATAAAGGTACCAGCCAGTCAGGCGGCGGCACGGACAGCTGCAGAGGCACAGGAGCTAGCAAAGAGAGCTGTAAACAGGGGAGTTTGTGTGGGAGTTCCTTTGGAAGAGAAGGTATTTGTGTGTGTTTGGTTTTGTATTGGTAGTATCTGTATGTGTAGGGTCTTTGTGCTGGGAGAAAAGCTGAGCCCTGATTAGGGGGCGGGGCTTCACTGACTAGGGGTCCTATAAAGGTAGCAGCCAGTCAGGCAGCGGCACAGACAGCTGCAGTGGCACAGGAGCTAGCAAAGAGAGCTGTGAACAGGGGAGTTTGAGTGGGAGTTCTGTTGGAGGAGAAGGTGTTTGTGTGTGTTTGGTTTTGGATTGGTAGTATCTGTATGTGTAGGGTCTTTGTGCTGGGAGAAAAGCTGAGCCCTGATTAGGGGGCGGGGCTTCAGTGACTAGGGGTCCTAGAAAGGTAGCAGCCAGTCAGGCAGCGGCACAGGAGCTAGCAAACAGAGCTGTAAACAGGGGAGTATGAGTGGGAGTTCTGTTGGAGGAGAAGGTGTTTGTGTGTGTTTGGTTTTGTATTGGTAGTATCTGTATGTGTAGAGGCTTTGTGCTGGGAGAGAAGCTGAGCCCTGATAAGGGGGCGGGGCTTCCCTGACTAGGGGTCCTATAAAGCTAGCAGCCAGTCAGGCAGCAGCACAGGAGCTAGCAAACAGAGCTGTAAACAGGGGAGTTTGAGTGGGAGTTCTGTTGGAGGAGAAGGTATTTGTGTGTGTTTGGTTTTGTATTGGTGGTATCTGTATGTGTAGGGGCTTTTTGCTGGGAGAGAAGCTGAGCCCTGATTAGGGTGCAGGGCTTCACTGACCAGGGGTCCCATAAAGGTAGCAGCCAGTCAGGCAGCGGCACAGACAGCTGCAGCGGCACTGGAGCTAGCAAACAGAGCTGTAAACAGGGGAGTTTGAGTGGGAGTTCTGTTGGAGGAGAAGGTATTTGTGTGTGTGTTTGGTTTTGTATTGGTGGTATCTGTATGTGTAGAGGCTTGGAGGGGCTTTGTGCTGGGAGAGAAGCTGAGCCCTGATTATGGGGCGGGGCTTCACTGACGAGGGGTCCTATAAAGGGAGTAGCCACTCTGGCAGTGACACAGACAGCTGCAGCGGTACAGGAGCTAGCAAACAGAGCTGAAAATAGGGGACTTTGAGTGGTAGTTCTGTTGGAGGAGAAGCTATTTGTGTGTGTGTTTGGTTTTGTATTGGTAGTATCTGTATGTGTAGAGGTTTGGAGGGGCTTTGTGCTGGGAGCGAAGCTGAGCCCTGATTAGGGGGCGGGGCTTCACTGACTAGGGGTCCTATAAAGGTAGCAGCCAGTCAGGCAGCGGCACAGGAGCTAGCAAACAGAGCTGTAAACAGGGGAGTCTGAGTGGGAGTTCTGTTGGAGGAGAAGGCATTTGTGTGTGTGTTTGGTTTTGTATTGGTAGCATCTGTATGTGTAGGGGCTTTGTGCTGAGAGAGAAGCTGAGCCCTGATTAGGGGGCGGGGCTTCACTGACTAGGGGTCCTATAAATGCAGCAGCCAGTCAGGCAGCGGCACAGACAGCTGCAGTGGCACAGGAGCTAGCAAAGAGAGCTGTAAACAGGGGAGTTTGAGTGGAAGTTCTGTTGGAGGAGAAGGTATTTGTGTGCGTGTTTGGTTTTGTAGTGGTAGTATCTGTATGTGTAGAGGTTTGGAGGGGCTTTGTGCTGGGAGAGAAGCTGAGGCCTGATAAGGGGGCGGGGCTTCACTGACTAGGGGTCCTATAAAGGTAGCAGCCAGTCAGGCAGCGGCACAGGAGCTAGCAAACAGAGCTGTAAACGGGAGTTTGAGGGGGAGTTCTGTTGGAGGAGAAGGTATTTGTGTGTGTTTTGTTTTGCATTGGTAGTATCTGTATGTGTAGAGGCTTGGGGGTGCTTTGTACTGGGAGAGAAGCTGAGCCCTGATTAGGGGATGGGGCTTGACTGACTACGGGTCCTGTAAAGGTAGCAGCTGGTCAGGCAGCGGCACAGACAGCTAGCAAACAGAGCTGTAAACGGGAGAGTTAGAGTGGGAGTTCTGTTGGAGGAGAAGGTATTTGTGTGTGTTTGGTTTTGTATTGGTAGTATCTGTATGTGTAGGGTCTTTGTGCTGGGAGAGAAGCTGAGCCCTGATTAGGGGGCGGGGCTTCACTGACTAGGGGTCCTAGAAAGGGAGCAGCCAGTCAGGCAGCGGCACAGACAGCTGCCGTGGCACAGGAGCTAGCAAAGAGAGCTGTAAACAGGGGAGTTTGAGTGGGAGTTCTGCTGGAGGAGAAGGTATTTGTGTGTGTGTTTGGTTTTGTATTGGTGGTATCTGTATGTGTAGGGGCTTTGTCCTGGGAGAGAAGCTGAGCCCTGATTAGGGGGCGGGGCTTCCCTGGTTAGGGGTCCTATAAAGGCAGCAGCCAGTCAGGCAGCGGCACAGACAGCTGCCGTGGCACAGGAGCTAGCAAAGAGAGCTGTAAACAGGGGAGTTGGAGTGGGAGTTCTGTTGGAGGAGAAGGTACTTTTGTGTGTTTGGTTTTGTATTGGTGGTATCTGTATGTGTAGGGGCTTTGTGCTGGGAGAGAAGCTGAGCCCTGATGAGGGGACGGGGCTTCGCTGACGAGGGGTCCTGTAAAGGGAGCAGCCAGTCAGGCAGCGACACAGACAGCTGCAGCGTTACAGGAACTAGCAAACAGAGCTGTAAACAGGGGAGTTTGAGTGGGAGTTCTGTTGGAGGAGAAGGTATTTGTGTGCGTGTTTGGTTTTGTAGTGGTAGTATCTGTATGTGTAGAGGCTTGGAGGGGCTTTGTGCTGGGAGAGAAGCTGAGGCCTGATAAGGGGGCGGGGCTTCACTGACTAGGGGTCCTATAAAAGTAGCAGCCAGTCAGGCAGCGGCACAGCAGCTAGCAAAGAGAGCTGTAAACACGGGAGTTTGAGTGGGAGTTCTGCTGGAGGAGAAGGTATTTGTGTGTGTGTTTGGTTTTGTATTGGTGGTATCTGTATGTGTAGAGGCTTTGTGCTGGGAGAAAAGCTGAGCCCTGATGAGGGGGCGGGGCTTCACTGACTAGGGGTCCTATAAAGGTAGCAGCCAGTCAGGCAGCGGCACAGACAGCTGCAGTGGCACAGGAGCTAGCAAAGAGAGCTGTAAACAGGGGAGTTTGAGTGGGAGTTCTGCTGGAGGAGAAGGTATTTGTGTGTGTGTTTGGTTTTGTATTGGTGGTATCTGTATGTGTAGAGGCTTGGAGTGGCTTTGTGCTGGGAGAGAAGCTGAGCCCTGATTAGGGGGCGGGGCTTCACTGACGAGGGGTCCTATAAAGGTACCAGCCAGTCATGCAGCGGCACAGACAGCTGCAGCGGCTCTGGAGCTAGCAAACAGAGCTGTAAACAGGGGAGTTTGAGTGGGAGTTCTGTTGGATGAGAAGGTATTTGTGTGTGTGTTTGGTTTTGTATTGGTGGTATCTGTATGTGTAGGGGCTTTGTGCTGGGAGAGAAGCTGAGCCCTGATGAGGGGACGGGGCTTCGCTGACTAGGGGTCTTATGATTGTAGCAGCCAGTCAGGCAGCGTCAGAGACAGCTGCAGGGGCACAGGAGCTAGCAAACAGAGCTGTAAACAGGGGAGTTTGAGTGGGAGTTCTGTTGGAGGAGAAGGTATTTGTGTGTGTTTGATTTTGTATTGGTGGTATCTGTATGTGTAGAGGCTTGGAGGGGCTTTGTGCTGGGAGAGAAGCTGAGCCCTGATTAGGGGGCGGGGCTTCACTGACTAGGCGTCCTATAAAGGTAGAAGCCAGTCAGGCAGCGGCACAGCAGCTAGCAAACAGAGCTGTAAACACGGGAGTTTGAGTGGGAGTTCTGTTGGAGGAGAAGGTATATGTATGTGTTCGGTTTTGTATTGGTAGTATCTGTATGTGTAGAGGCTTGGAGGGGCTTTGTGCTGGGAGAAAAGCTGAGCCCTGATTAGGGGGCGGGGCTTCCCTGACTAGGGGTCCTATAAAGGTAGCAGCCAGTCAGGCAGCGGCACAGACAGCTAGCAAAAGAGCTGTAAACGGGAGAGTTAGAGTGGGAGTTCTGTTGGAGGAGAAGGTATCTGTGTGTGTTTGGTTTTGCTTTGGTAGTATCTGTATGTGTAGAGGCTTGTGGGTGCTTTGTACTGGGAGAGAAGCTGAGCCCTGATTAGGGGATGGGGCTTGACTGACTACGAGTCCTGTAAAGGTAGCAGCTGGTCAGGTAGCGGCACAGACAGCTGCAGCGGCACTGGAGCTAGCAAACAGAGCTGTAAACAGGGGAGTTTGAGTGGGAGTTCTGTTGGAGGAGAAGGTATTTGTGTGTGTGTTTGGTTTTGTATTGGTGGTATCTGTATGTGTAGAGGTTTGGAGGGGCTTTGTGCTGGGAGAGAAGCTGAGCCCTGATTATGGGGCGGGGCTTCACTGACGAGGGGTCCTATAAAGGGAGTAGCCACTCTGGCAGTGACACAGACAGCTGCAGCGGTACAGGAGCTAGCAAACAGAGCTGAAAATAGGGGACTTTGAGTGGTAGTTCTGTTGGAGGAGAAGCTATTTGTGTGTGTGTTTGGTTTTGTATTGGTAGTATCTGTATGTGTAGAGGTTTGGAGGGGCTTTGTGCTGGGAGCGAAGCTGAGCCCTGATTAGGGGGCGGGGCTTCACTGACTAGGGGTCCTATAAATGCAGCAGCCAGTCAGGCAGCGGCACAGACAGCTGCAGTGGCACAGGAGCTAGCAAAGAGAGCTGTAAACAGGGGAGTTTGAGTGGAAGTTCTGTTGGAGGAGAAGGTATTTGTGTGTGTTTGGTTTTGTGTTGGTGGTATCTGTATGTGTAGGGGCTTTTTGCTGGGAGAAAAGCTGAGGCCTGATTAGGGGGCGGGGCTTCCCTGACTAGGGGTCCTATAAAGGGAGCAGCCAGTCAGGCAGCGGCACAGACAGCTGCAGCGGCACTGGAGCTAGCAAACAGAGCTGTAAACAGGGGAGTTTGAGTGGGACTTCTGTTGGAGGAGAAGGTATTTGTGTGTGTGTTTGGTATTGTATTGGCAGTATCTGTATGTTTAGAGGCTTGGAGGGGCTTTGTGCTGGGAGCGAAGCTGAGCCCTGATTAGGGGGCGGGGCTTCACTGACTAGGGGTCCTATAAAGATAGCAGCCAATCAGGCAGCGGCACAGGAGCTAGCAAACAGAGCTGTAAACAGGGGAGTTTGAGTGGGAGTTCTGTAGGAGGAGAAGGTATTTGTGTGTGTTTGGTTTTGTATTGGTTGTATCTGTATGTGTAGGGGCTTTGTGCTGGGAGAAAAGCTGAGCCCTGATTAGGGGGCGGGGCTTCACTGACTAGGGGTCCTCTAAAGGGAGCAGCCAGTCAGGCAGGGGAACAGACAGCTGCAGGGGCACAGGAGCTAGCAAACAGAGCTGTAAACAGGGGAGTTTGAGTGGGAGTTCTGTTGGAGGAGAAGGTATTTGTGTGTGTTTGGTTTTGTATTGGTAGCATCTGTATGTGTAGGGGCTTTGTGCTGGGAGAGAAGCTGAGCCCTGATTAGGGGGCGGGGCTTCACTGACTAGGGGTCCTATAAAGGCAGCAGCCAGTCAGGCAGCGACACAGACAGCTGCAGCGGTACAGGAGCTAGCAAACAGAGATGTAAATAGGGGACTTTGGGTGGGAGTTCTGTTGGAGGAGAAGCTATTTGTGTGTGTGTTTGGTTTTGTAATGGTAGTATCTGTATGTGTAGAGCTTGGAGGGGCTTTGTGCTGGGAGCGAAGCTGAGCCCTGATTAGGGGGCGGGGCTTCACTGACTAGGGGTCCTATAAAGGTAGCAGCCAGTCAGGCAGCGGCACAGGAGCTAGCAAACAGAGCTGTAAACAGGGGAGTCTGAGTGGGAGTTCTGTTGGAGGAGAAGGTATTTGTGTGTGTGTTTGGTTTTGTATTGGTGGTATCTGTATGTGTAGAGGCTTGGAGGGGCTTGGTGCTGGGAGAGAAGCTGAGCCCTGATTATGGGGCGGGGCTTCACTGACGAGGGGTCCTATAAAGGGAGCAGCCACTCAGGCAGTGACACAGACAGCTGCAGCGGTACAGGAGCTAGCAAACAGAGCTGAAAATAGGGGACTTAGAGTGGTAGTTCTGTTGGAGGAGAAGCTATTTGTGTGTGTGTTTGGTTTTGTATTGGTAGTATCTGTATGTGTAGAGGCTTGGAGGGGCTTTGTGCTGGGAGCGAAGCTGAGCCCTGATTAGGGGGCGGGGCTTCACTGACTAGGGGTCCTATAAAGGTAGCAGCCAGTCAGGCAGCGGCACAGGAGCTAGCAAACAGAGCTGTAAACAGGGGAGTCTGAGTGGGAGTTCTGTTGGAGGAGAAGGCATTTGTGTGTGTGTTTGGTTTTGTATTGGTAGCATCTGTATGTGTAGGGGCTTTGTGCTGAGAGAGAAGCTGAGCCCTGATTAGGGGGCGGGGCTTCACTGACTAGGGGTCCTATAAATGCAGCAGCCAGTCAGGCAGCGGCACAGACAGCTGCAGTGGCACAGGAGCTAGCAAAGAGAGCTGTAAACAGGGGAGTTTGAGTGGAAGTTCTGTTGGAGGAGAAGGTATTTGTGTGTGTTTGGTTTTGTGTTGGTGGTATCTGTATGTGTAGGGGCTTTTTGCTGGGAGAGAAGCTGAGGCCTGATTAGGGGGCGGGGCTTCCCTGACTAGGGGTCCTATAAAGGGAGCAGCCAGTCAGGCAGCGGCACAGACAGCTGCAGCGGCACTGGAGCTAGCAAACAGAGCTGTAAACAGGGGAGTTTGAGTGGGACTTCTGTTGGAGGAGAAGGTATTTGTGTGTGTGTTTGGTATTGTATTGGCAGTATCTGTATGTTTAGAGGCTTGGAGGGGCTTTGTGCTGGGAGTGAAGCTGAGCCCTGATTAGGGGGCGGGGCTTCACTGACTGGGGGTCCTATAAAGATAGCAGCCAATCAGGCAGCGGCACAGGAGCTAGCAAACAGAGCTGTAAACAGGGGAGTTTGAGTGGGAGTTCTGTAGGAGGAGAAGGTATTTGTGTGTGTTTGGTTTTGTATTGGTTGTATCTGTATGTGTAGGGGCTTTGTGCTGGGAGAAAAGCTGAGCCCTGATTAGGGGGCGGGGCTTCACTGACTAGGGGTCCTCTAAAGGGAGCAGCCAGTCAGGCAGGGGAACAGACGCTAGCAAACAGAGCTGTAAACAGGGGAGTTTGAGTGGGAGTTCTGTTGGAGGAGAAGGTATTTGTGTGTGTTTGGTTTTGTATTGGTAGCATCTGTATGTGTAGGGGCTTTGTGCTGGGAGAGAAGCTGAGCCCTGATTAGGGGGCGGGGCTTCACTGACTAGGGGTCCTATAAAGGCAGCAGCCAGTCAGGCAGCGACACAGACAGCTGCAGCGGTACAGGAGCTAGCAAACAGAGATGTAAATAAGGGACTTTGGGTGGGAGTTCTGTTGGAGGAGAAGCTATTTGTGTGTGTGTTTGGTTTTGTAATGGTAGTATCTGTATGTGTAGAGCTTGGAGGGGCTTTGTGCTGGGAGCGAAGCTGAGCCCTGATTAGGGGGCGGGGCTTCACTGACTAGGGGTCCTATAAAGGTAGCAGCCAGTCAGGCAGCGGCACAGGAGCTAGCAAACAGAGCTGTAAACAGGGGAGTCTGAGTGGGAGTTCTGTTGGAGGAGGAGGCATTTGTGTGTGTGTTTGGTTTTGTATTGGTAGCATCTGTATGTGTAGGGGCTTTGTGCTGGGAGAGAAGCTGAACCCTGATTAGGGGGCGGGGCTTCACTGACTAGGGGTCCTATAAAGGGAGCAGCCAGTCAGGCGGCGGCACGGACAGCTGCATCGGCACAGGAGCTAGCAAACAGAGCTGTAAACAGGGGAGTTTGAGTGGGAATTCTGTTGGAGGAGAAGTTATTTGTGTGTGTTTGGTTTTGTGTTGGTGGTATCTGTATGTGTAGGGGCTTTGTGCAGAAAGAGAAGCTGAGCCCTGATTAGGGGGCGGGGCTTCACTGACTAGGGGTCCTATAAAGGCAGCAGCCAGTCAGGCAGCGGCACAGACAGCTGCAGTGGCACAGGAGCTAGCACACAGAGCTGTAAACAGGGGAGTTTGAGTGGGAGTTCTGTTTGAGGAGAAGGTATTTCTGTGTGTTTGGTTTTGTATTGGTAGTATCTGTATGTGTAGAGGCTTGGAGGGGATTTGTGCTGGCAGAGAAGCTGAGCCCTGATTAGGGGGCGGGGCTTCCCTGACTAGGGGTCCTATAAAGGTACCAGCCAGTCAGGCGGCGGCACGGACAGCTGCAGAGGCACAGGAGCTAGCAAAGAGAGCTGTAAACAGGGGAGTTTGTGTGGGAGTTCCTTTGGAAGAGAAGGTATTTGTGTGTGTTTGGTTTTGTATTGGTAGTATCTGTATGTGTAGGGTCTTTGTGCTGGGAGAAAAGCTGAGCCCTGATTAGGGGGCGGGGCTTCACTGACTAGGGGTCCTATAAAGGTAGCAGCCAGTCAGGCAGCGGCACAGACAGCTGCAGTGGCACAGGAGCTAGCAAAGAGAGCTGTAAACAGGGGAGTTTGAGTGGGAGTTCTCTTGGAGGAGAAGGTATTTGTGTGTGTGTTTGGTTTTTTTTTGGTAGTATCTGTATGTGTAGAGGCTTGGAGGGGCTTTGTGCTGGGAGCGAAGCTGAGCCCTGATTAGGGGGCGGGGCTTCACTGACTAGGGGTCCTATAAAGGTACCAGCCAGTCAGGCGGCGGCACGGACAGCTGCAGAGGCACAGGAGCTAGCAAAGAGAGCTGTAAACAGGGGAGTTTGTGTGGGAGTTCCTTTGGAAGAGAAGGTATTTGTGTGTGTTTGGTTTTGTATTGGTAGTATCTGTATGTGTAGGGTCTTTGTGCTGGGAGAAAAGCTGAGCCCTGATTAGGGGGCGGGGCTTCACTGACTAGGGGTCCTATAAAGGTAGCAGCCAGTCAGGCAGCGGCACAGACAGCTGCAGTGGCACAGGAGCTAGCAAACAGAGCTGTGAACAGGGGAGTTTGAGTGGGAGTTCTGTTGGAGGAGAAGGTGTTTGTGTGTGTTTGGTTTTGGATTGGTAGTATCTGTATGTGTAGGGTCTTTGTGCTGGGAGAGAAGCTGAGCCCTGATAAGGGGGCGGGGCTTCCCTGACTAGGGGTCCTATAAAGCTAGCAGCCAGTCAGGCAGCAGCACAGGAGCTAGCAAACAGAGCTGTAAACAGGGGAGTTTGAGTGGGAGTTCTGTTGGAGGAGAAGGTATTTGTGTGTGTTTGGTTTTGTATTGGTGGTATCTGTATGTGTAGGGGCTTTTTGCTGGGAGAGAAGCTGAGCCCTGATTAGGGTGCAGGGCTTCACTGACCAGGGGTCCCATAAAGGTAGCAGCCAGTCAGGCAGCGGCACAGACAGCTGCAGCGGCACTGGAGCTAGCAAACAGAGCTGTAAACAGGGGAGTTTGAGTGGGAGTTCTGTTGGAGGAGAAGGTATTTGTGTGTGTGTTTGGTTTTGTATTGGTGGTATCTGTATGTGTAGAGGCTTGGAGGGGCTTTGTGCTGGGAGAGAAGCTGAGCCCTGATTATGGGGCGGGGCTTCACTGACGAGGGGTCCTATAAAGGGAGTAGCCACTCTGGCAGTGACACAGACAGCTGCAGCGGTACAGGAGCTAGCAAACAGAGCTGAAAATAGGGGACTTTGAGTGGTAGTTCTGTTGGAGGAGAAGCTATTTGTGTGTGTGTTTGGTTTTGTATTGGTAGTATCTGTATGTGTAGAGGTTTGGAGGGGCTTTGTGCTGGGAGCGAAGCTGAGCCCTGATTAGGGGGCGGGGCTTCACTGACTAGGGGTCCTATAAAGGTAGCAGCCAGTCAGGCAGCGGCACAGGAGCTAGCAAACAGAGCTGTAAACAGGGGAGTCTGAGTGGGAGTTCTGTTGGAGGAGAAGGCATTTGTGTGTGTGTTTGGTTTTGTATTGGTAGCATCTGTATGTGTAGGGGCTTTGTGCTGAAAGAGAAGCTGAGCCCTGATTAGGGGGCGGGGCTTCACTGACTAGGGGTCCTATAAATGCAGCAGCCAGTCAGGCAGCGGCACAGACAGCTGCAGTGGCACAGGAGCTAGCAAAGAGAGCTGTAAACAGGGGAGTTTGAGTGGAAGTTCTGTTGGAGGAGAAGGTATTTGTGTGTGTTTGGTTTTGCATTGGTAGTATCTGTATGTGTAGAGGCTTGGGGGTGCTTTGTACTGGGAGAGAAGCTGAGCCCTGATTAGGGGATGGGGCTTGACTGACTACGGGTCCTGTAAAGGTAGCAGCTGGTCAGGCAGCGGCACAGACAGCTAGCAAACAGAGCTGTAAACGGGAGAGTTAGAGTGGGAGTTCTGTTGGAGGAGAAGGTATTTGTGTGTGTTTGGTTTTGTATTGGTAGTATCTGTATGTGTAGAGGCTTGGGGGTGCTTTGTACTGGGAGAGAAGCTGAGGCCTGATTAGGGGGCGGGGCTTCACTGACTAGGGGTCCTAGAAAGGGAGCAGCCAGTCAGGCAGCGGCACAGACAGCTGCCGTGGCACAGGAGCTAGCAAAGAGAGCTGTAAACAGGGGAGTTTGAGTGGGAGTTCTGCTGGAGGAGAAGGTATTTGTGTGTGTGTTTGGTTTTGTATTGGTGGTATCTGTATGTGTAGGGGCTTTGTCCTGGGAGAGAAGCTGAGCCCTGATTAGGGGGCGGGGCTTCCCTGGTTAGGGGTCCTATAAAGGCAGCAGCCAGTCAGGCAGCGGCACAGACAGCTGCCGTGGCACAGGAGCTAGCAAAGAGAGCTGTAAACAGGGGAGTTGGAGTGGGAGTTCTGTTGGAGGAGAAGGTACTTTTGTGTGTTTGGTTTTGTATTGGTGGTATCTGTATGTGTAGGGGCTTTGTGCTGGGAGAGAAGCTGAGCCCTGATGAGGGGACGGGGCTTCGCTGACGAGGGGTCCTGTAAAGGGAGCAGCCAGTCAGGCAGCGACACAGACAGCTGCAGCGTTACAGGAACTAGCAAACAGAGCTGTAAACAGGGGAGTTTGAGTGGGAGTTCTGTTGGAGGAGAAGGTATTTGTGTGCGTGTTTGGTTTTGTAGTGGTAGTATCTGTATGTGTAGAGGCTTGGAGGGGCTTTGTGCTGGGAGAGAAGCTGAGGCCTGATAAGGGGGCGGGGCTTCACTGACTAGGGGTCCTATAAAGGTAGCAGCCAGTCAGGCAGCGGCACAGCAGCTAGCAAAGAGAGCTGTAAACACGGGAGTTTGAGTGGGAGTTCTGTTGGAAGAGAAGGTATATGTGTGTGCTTGGTTTTGTATTGGTAGTATCTGTATGTGTAGGGGCTTTGTGCTGGGAGAAAAGCTGAGCCCTGATGAGGGGGCGGGGCTTCACTGACTAGGGGTCCTGTAAAGGTAGCAGCCAGTCAGGCAGCGGCACAGACAGCTGCAGTGGCACAGGAGCTAGCAAAGAGAGCTGTAAACAGGGGAGTTTTAGTGGGAGTTCTGCTGGAGGAGAAGGTATTTGTGTGTGTGTTTGGTTTTGTATTGGTGGTATCTGTATGTGTAGAGGCTTGGAGTGGCTTTGTGCTGGGAGAGAAGCTGAGCCCTGATTAGGGGGCGGGGCTTCACTGACGAGGGGTCCTATAAAGGTACCAGCCAGTCATGCAGCGGCACAGACAGCTGCAGCGGCTCTGGAGCTAGCAAACAGAGCTGTAAACTGGAGTTTGAGTGGGAGTTCTGTTGGATGAGAAGGTATTTGTGTGTGTTTGGTTTTGTATTGGTGGTATCTGTATGTGTAGGGGCTTTGTGCTGGGAGAGAAGCTGAGCCCTGATGAGGGGACGGGGCTTCGCTGACTAGGGGTCTTATGATTGTAGCAGCCAGTCAGGCAGCGTCAGAGACAGCTGCAGGGGCACAGGAGCTAGCAAACAGAGCTGTAAACAGGGGAGTTTGAGTGGGAGTTCTGTTGGAGGAGAAGGTATTTGTGTGTGTTTGATTTTGTATTGGTGGTATCTGTATGTGTAGAGGCTTGGAGGGGCTTTGTGCTGGGAGAAAAGCTGAGCCCTGATTAGGGGGCGGGGCTTCCCTGACTAGGGGTCCTATAAAGGTAGCAGCCAGTCAGGCAGCGGCACAGACAGCTAGCAAAAGAGCTGTAAACGGGAGAGTTAGAGTGGGAGTTCTGTTGGAGGAGAAGGTATCTGTGTGTGTTTGGTTTTGCTTTGGTAGTATCTGTATGTGTAGAGGCTTGTGGGTGCTTTGTACTGGGAGAGAAGCTGAGCCCTGATTAGGGGATGGGGCTTGACTGACTACGAGTCCTGTAAAGGTAGCAGCTGGTCAGGCAGCGGCACAGACAGCTAGCAAACAGAGCTGTAAACACGGGAGTTTGAGTGGGAGTTCTGTTGGAGGAGAAGGTATATGTGTGTGTTTGGTTTTGTATTGTTAGTATCTGTATGTGTAGGGGCTTTGTGCTGGGAGAGAAGCTGAGCCCTGATTAGAGGGCGGGGCTTCCCTGACTAGGGGTCCTATAAAGCTAGCAGCCAGTCAGGCAGCAGCACAGGAGCTAGCAAACAGAGCTGTAAACAGGGGAGTTTGAGTGGGACTTCTGTTGGAGGAGAAGGTATTTGTGTGTGTTTGGTTTTGTATTGGTGGTATCTGTATGTGTAGGGGCTTTTTGCTGGGAGAGAAGCTGAGCCCTGATTAGGGTGCAGGGCTTCACTGACCAGGGGTCCCATAAAGGTAGCAGCCAGTCAGGCAGCGGCACAGACAGCTGCAGCGGCACTGGAGCTAGCAAACAGAGCTGTAAACAGGGGAGTTTGAGTGGGAGTTCTGTTGGAGGAGAAGGTATTTGTGTGTGTGTTTGGTTTTGTATTGGTGGTATCTGTATGTGTAGAGGCTTGGAGGGGCTTTGTGCTGGGAGAGAAGCTGAGCCCTGATTATGGGGCGGGGCTTCACTGACGAGGGGTCCTATAAAGGGAGTAGCCACTCTGGCAGTGACACAGACAGCTGCAGCGGTACAGGAGCTAGCAAACAGAGCTGAAAATAGGGGACTTTGAGTGGTAGTTCTGTTGGAGGAGAAGCTATTTGTGTGTGTGTTTGGTTTTGTATTGGTAGTATCTGTATGTGTAGAGGTTTGGAGGGGCTTTGTGCTGGGAGCGAAGCTGAGCCCTGATTAGGGGGCGGGGCTTCACTGACTAGGGGTCCTATAAAGGTAGCAGCCAGTCAGGCAGCGGCACAGGAGCTAGCAAACAGAGCTGTAAACAGGGGAGTCTGAGTGGGAGTTCTGTTGGAGGAGAAGGCATTTGTGTGTGTGTTTGGTTTTGTATTGGTGGTATCTGTATGTGTAGGGGCTTTTTGCTGGGAGAGAAGCTGAGGCCTGATTAGGGGGCGGGGCTTCACTGACTAGGGGTCCTATAAATGCAGCAGCCAGTCAGGCAGCGGCACAGACAGCTGCAGTGGCACAGGA
Source organism: Lepidochelys kempii (assembly GCF_965140265.1). NCBI lineage: Eukaryota > Metazoa > Chordata > Testudines > Cheloniidae > Lepidochelys > Lepidochelys kempii. The sequence continues at coordinate 1,812,748 of NC_133282.1, forward strand.
GCTAGCAAAGAGAGCTGTAAACAGGGGAGTTTGAGTGGAAGTTCTGTTGGAGGAGAAGGTATTTGTGTGTGTTTGGTTTTGTTTTGGTGGTATCTGTATGTGTAGGGGCTTTTTGCTGGGAGAGAAGCTGAGGCCTGATTAGGGGGCGGGGCTTCCCTGACTAGGGGTCCTATAAAGGGAGCAGCCAATCAGGCAGCGGCACAGACAGCTGCAGCGGCACTGGAGCTAGCAAACAGAGCTGTAAACAGGGGAGTTTGAGTGGGACTTCTGTTGGAGGAGAAGGTATTTGTGTGTGTGTTTGGTATTGTATTGGCAGTATCTGTATGTTTAGAGGCTTGGAGGGGCTTTGTGCTGGGAGCGAAGCTGAGCCCTGATTAGGGGGCGGGGCTTCACTGACTAGGGGTCCTATAAAGATAGCAGCCAATCAGGCAGCGGCACAGGAGCTAGCAAACAGAGCTGTAAACAGGGGAGTTTGAGTGGGAGTTCTGTAGGAGGAGAAGGTATTTGTGTGTGTTTGGTTTTGTATTGGTTGTATCTGTATGTGTAGGGGCTTTGTGCTGGGAGAAAAGCTGAGCCCTGATTAGGGGGCGGGGCTTCACTGACTAGGGGTCCTCTAAAGGGAGCAGCCAGTCAGGCAGGGGAACAGACAGCTGCAGGGGCACAGGAGCTAGCAAACAGAGCTGTAAACAGGGGAGTTTGAGTGGGAGTTCTGTTGGAGGAGAAGGTATTTGTGTGTGTTTGGTTTTGTATTGGTAGCATCTGTATGTGTAGGGGCTTTGTGCTGGGAGAGAAGCTGAGCCCTGATTAGGGGGCGGGGCTTCACTGACTAGGGGTCCTATAAAGGCAGCAGCCAGTCAGGCAGCGACACAGACAGCTGCAGCGGTACAGGAGCTAGCAAACAGAGATGTAAATAGGGGACTTTGGGTGGGAGTTCTGTTGGAGGAGAAGCTATTTGTGTGTGTGTTTGGTTTTGTAATGGTAGTATCTGTATGTGTAGAGCTTGGAGGGGCTTTGTGCTGGGAGCGAAGCTGAGCCCTGATTAGGGGGCGGGGCTTCACTGACTAGGGGTCCTATAAAGGTAGCAGCCAGTCAGGCAGCGGCACAGGAGCTAGCAAACAGAGCTGTAAACAGGGGAGTCTGAGTGGGAGTTCTGTTGGAGGAGAAGGTATTTGTGTGTGTGTTTGGTTTTGTATTGGTGGTATCTGTATGTGTAGAGGCTTGGAGGGGCTTGGTGCTGGGAGAGAAGCTGAGCCCTGATTATGGGGCGGGGCTTCACTGACGAGGGGTCCTATAAAGGGAGCAGCCACTCAGGCAGTGACACAGACAGCTGCAGCGGTACAGGAGCTAGCAAACAGAGCTGAAAATAGGGGACTTAGAGTGGTAGTTCTGTTGGAGGAGAAGCTATTTGTGTGTGTGTTTGGTTTTGTATTGGTAGTATCTGTATGTGTAGAGGCTTGGAGGGGCTTTGTGCTGGGAGCGAAGCTGAGCCCTGATTAGGGGGCGGGGCTTCACTGACTAGGGGTCCTATAAAGGTAGCAGCCAGTCAGGCAGCGGCACAGGAGCTAGCAAACAGAGCTGTAAACAGGGGAGTCTGAGTGGGAGTTCTGTTGGAGGAGAAGGCATTTGTGTGTGTGTTTGGTTTTGTATTGGTAGCATCTGTATGTGTAGGGGCTTTGTGCTGAGAGAGAAGCTGAGCCCTGATTAGGGGGCGGGGCTTCACTGACTAGGGGTCCTATAAATGCAGCAGCCAGTCAGGCAGCGGCACAGACAGCTGCAGTGGCACAGGAGCTAGCAAAGAGAGCTGTAAACAGGGGAGTTTGAGTGGAAGTTCTGTTGGAGGAGAAGGTATTTGTGTGTGTTTGGTTTTGTGTTGGTGGTATCTGTATGTGTAGGGGCTTTTTGCTGGGAGAGAAGCTGAGGCCTGATTAGGGGGCGGGGCTTCCCTGACTAGGGGTCCTATAAAGGGAGCAGCCAGTCAGGCAGCGGCACAGACAGCTGCAGCGGCACTGGAGCTAGCAAACAGAGCTGTAAACAGGGGAGTTTGAGTGGGACTTCTGTTGGAGGAGAAGGTATTTGTGTGTGTGTTTGGTATTGTATTGGCAGTATCTGTATGTTTAGAGGCTTGGAGGGGCTTTGTGCTGGGAGCGAAGCTGAGCCCTGATTAGGGGGCGGGGCTTCACTGACTGGGGGTCCTATAAAGATAGCAGCCAATCAGGCAGCGGCACAGGAGCTAGCAAACAGAGCTGTAAACAGGGGAGTTTGAGTGGGAGTTCTGTAGGAGGAGAAGGTATTTGTGTGTGTTTGGTTTTGTATTGGTTGTATCTGTATGTGTAGGGGCTTTGTGCTGGGAGAAAAGCTGAGCCCTGATTAGGGGGCGGGGCTTCACTGACTAGGGGTCCTCTAAAGGGAGCAGCCAGTCAGGCAGGGGAACAGACGCTAGCAAACAGAGCTGTAAACAGGGGAGTTTGAGTGGGAGTTCTGTTGGAGGAGAAGGTATTTGTGTGTGTTTGGTTTTGTATTGGTAGCATCTGTATGTGTAGGGGCTTTGTGCTGGGAGAGAAGCTGAGCCCTGATTAGGGGGCGGGGCTTCACTGACTAGGGGTCCTATAAAGGCAGCAGCCAGTCAGGCAGCGACACAGACAGCAGCAGCGGTACAGGAGCTAGCAAACAGAGATGTAAATAGGGGACTTTGGGTGGGAGTTCTGTTGGAGGAAAAGCTATTTGTGTGTGTGTTTGGTTTTGTAATGGTAGTATCTGTATGTGTAGAGCTTGGAGGGGCTTTGTGCTGGGAGCGAAGCTGAGCCCTGATTAGGGGGCGGGGCTTCACTGACTAGGGGTCCTATAAAGGTAGCAGCCAGTCAGGCAGCGGCACAGGAGCTAGCAAACAGAGCTGTAAACAGGGGAGTCTGAGTGGGAGTTCTGTTGGAGGAGGAGGCATTTGTGTGTGTGTTTGGTTTTGTATTGGTAGCATCTGTATGTGTAGGGGCTTTGTGCTGGGAGAGAAGCTGAGCCCTGATTAGGGGGCGGGGCTTCACTGACTAGGGGTCCTATAAAGGGAGCAGCCAGTCAGGCGGCGGCACGGACAGCTGCATCGGCACAGGAGCTAGCAAACAGAGCTGTAAACAGGGGAGTTTGAGTGGGAATTCTGTTGGAGGAGAAGTTATTTGTGTGTGTTTGGTTTTGTGTTGGTGGTATCTGTATGTGTAGGGGCTTTGTGCAGAAAGAGAAGCTGAGCCCTGATTAGGGGGCGGGGCTTCACTGACTAGGGGTCCTATAAAGGCAGCAGCCAGTCAGGCAGCGGCACAGACAGCTGCAGTGGCACAGGAGCTAGCACACAGAGCTGTAAACAGGGGAGTTTGAGTGGGAGTTCTGTTTGAGGAGAAGGTATTTCTGTGTGTGTTTGGTTTTGTATTGGTAGTATCTGTATGTGTAGAGGCTTGGAGGGGATTTGTGCTGGCAGAGAAGCTGAGCCCTGATTAGGGGGCGGGGCTTCCCTGACTAGGGGTCCTATAAAGGTACCAGCCAGTCAGGCGGCGGCACGGACAGCTGCAGAGGCACAGGAGCTAGCAAAGAGAGCTGTAAACAGGGGAGTTTGTGTGGGAGTTCCTTTGGAAGAGAAGGTATTTGTGTGTGTTTGGTTTTGTATTGGTAGTATCTGTATGTGTAGGGTCTTTGTGCTGGGAGAAAAGCTGAGCCCTGATTAGGGGGCGGGGCTTCACTGACTAGGGGTCCTATAAAGGTAGCAGCCAGTCAGGCAGCGGCACAGACAGCTGCAGTGGCACAGGAGCTAGCAAAGAGAGCTGTAAACAGGGGAGTTTGAGAGGGAGTTCTCTTGGAGGAGAAGGTATTTGTGTGTGTGTTTGGTTTTTTTTTGGTAGTATCTGTATGTGTAGAGGCTTGGAGGGGCTTTGTGCTGGGAGCGAAGCTGAGCCCTGATTAGGGGGCGGGGCTTCACTGACTAGGGGTCCTATAAAGGTAGCAGCCAGTCAGGCAGCGGCACAGGAGCTAGCAAACAGAGCTGTGAACAGGGGAGTTTGAGTGGGAGTTCTGTTGGAAGAGAAGGTATTTGTGTGTGTTTGGTTTTGGATTGGTAGTATCTGTATGTGTAGGGTCTTTGTGCTGGGAGAAAAGCTGAGCCCTGATTAGGGGGCGGGGCTTCAGTGACTAGGGGTCCTAGAAAGGTAGCAGCCAGTCAGGCAGCGGCACAGGAGCTAGCAAACAGAGCTGTAAACAGGGGAGTATGAGTGGGAGTTCTGTTGGAGGAGAAGGTGTTTGTGTGTGTTTGGTTTTGTATTGGTAGTATCTGTATGTGTAGAGGCTTTGTGCTGGGAGAGAAGCTGAGCCCTGATAAGGGGGCGGGGCTTCCCTGACTAGGGGTCCTATAAAGCTAGCAGCCAGTCAGGCAGCAGCACAGGAGCTAGCAAACAGAGCTGTAAACAGGGGAGTTTGAGTGGGAGTTCTGTTGGAGGAGAAGGTATTTGTGTGTGTTTGGTTTTGTATTGGTGGTATCTGTATGTGTAGGGGCTTTTTGCTGGGAGAGAAGCTGAGGCCTGATTAGGGGGCGGGGCTTCCCTGACTAGGGGTCCTATAAAGGGAGCAGCCAGTCAGGCAGCGGCACAGACAGCTGCAGCGGCACTGGAGCTAGCAAACAGAGCTGTAAACAGGGGAGTTTGAGTGGGACTTCTGTTGGAGGAGAAGGTATTTGTGTGTGTGTTTGGTATTGTATTGGCAGTATCTGTATGTTTAGAGGCTTGGAGGGGCTTTGTGCTGGGAGCGAAGCTGAGCCCTGATTAGGGGGCGGGGCTTCACTGACTAGGGGTCCTCTAAAGGGAGCAGCCAGTCAGGCAGGGGAACAGACAGCTGCAGGGGCACAGGAGCTAGCAAACAGAGCTGTAAACAGGGGAGTTTGAGTGGGAGTTCTGTTGGAGGAGAAGGTATTTGTGTGTGTTTGGTTTTGTATTGGTAGCATCTGTATGTGTAGGGGCTTTGTGCTGGGGGAGAAGCTGAGCCCTGATTAGGGGGCGGGGCTTCACTGACTAGGGGTCCTATAAAGGCAGCAGCCAGTCAGGCAGCGACACAGACAGCTGCAGCGGTACAGGAGCTAGCAAACAGAGATGTAAATAGGGGACTTTGGGTGGGAGTTCTGTTGGAGGAGAAGCTATTTGTGTGTGTGTTTGGTTTTGTAATGGTAGTATCTGTATGTGTAGAGCTTGGAGGGGCTTTGTGCTGGGAGCGAAGCTCAGCCCTGATTAGGGGGCGGGGCTTCACTGACTAGGGGTCCTATAAAGGTAGCAGCCAGTCAGGCAGCGGCACAGGAGCTAGCAAACAGAGCTGTAAACAGGGGAGTCTGAGTGGGAGTTCTGTTTGAGGAGAAGGTATTTCTGTGTGTGTTTGGTTTTGTATTGGTAGTATCTGTATGAGTAGAGGCTTTGTGCTGGGAGAGAATCTGAGCCCTGATTAGGGGGCAGGGCTTCAGTGACTAGGGGTCCTATAAAGGGAGCAGCCAGTCAGGCAGGGGAACAGACAGCTGCAGCGGAACAGGAGCTAGCAAACAGAGCTGTAAACAGGGGAGTTTGAGTGGGAGTTCCGTTGGAGGAGAAGGTATTTGTGTGTTTGGTTTTGTATTGGTAGTATCTGTATGAGTAGAGGTTTTGTGCTGGGAGCGAAGCTGAGCCCTGATTAGGGGGCGGGGCTTCACTGACTAGGGGTCCTATAAAGGTAGCAGCCAGTCAGGCAGCGGCACAGGAGCTAGCAAACAGAGCTGTAAACAGGGGAGTCTGAGTGGGAGTTCTGTTGGAGGAGGAGGCATTTGTGTGTGTGTTTGGTTTTGTATTGGTAGCATCTGTATGTGTAGGGGCTTTGTGCTGGGAGAGAAGCTGAGCCCTGATTAGGGGGCGGGGCTTCACTGACTAGGGGTCCTATAAAGGGAGCAGCCAGTCAGGCGGCGGCACGGACAGCTGCATCGGCACAGGAGCTAGCAAACAGAGCTGTAAACAGGGGAGTTTGAGTGGGAATTCTGTTGGAGGAGAAGTTATTTGTGTGTGTTTGGTTTTGTGTTGGTGGTATCTGTATGTGTAGGGGCTTTGTGCAGAAAGAGAAGCTGAGCCCTGATTAGGGGGCGGGGCTTCACTGACTAGGGGTCCTATAAAGGCAGCAGCCAGTCAGGCAGCGGCACAGACAGCTGCAGTGGCACAGGAGCTAGCACACAGAGCTGTAAACAGGGGAGTTTGAGTGGGAGTTCTGTTTGAGGAGAAGGTATTTCTGTGTGTGTTTGGTTTTGTATTGGTAGTATCTGTATGTGTAGAGGCTTGGAGGGGATTTGTGCTGGCAGAGAAGCTGAGCCCTGATTAGGGGGCGGGGCTTCCCTGACTAGGGGTCCTATAAAGGTACCAGCCAGTCAGGCGGCGGCACGGACAGCTGCAGAGGCACAGGAGCTAGCAAAGAGAGCTGTAAACAGGGGAGTTTGTGTGGGAGTTCCTTTGGAAGAGAAGGTATTTGTGTGTGTTTGGTTTTGTATTGGTAGTATCTGTATGTGTAGGGTCTTTGTGCTGGGAGAAAAGCTGAGCCCTGATTAGGGGGCGGGGCTTCACTGACTAGGGGTCCTATAAAGGTAGCAGCCAGTCAGGCAGCGGCACAGACAGCTGCAGTGGCACAGGAGCTAGCAAAGAGAGCTGTAAACAGGGGAGTTTGAGTGGGAGTTCTCTTGGAGGAGAAGGTATTTGTGTGTGTGTTTGGTTTTTTTTTGGTAGTATCTGTATGTGTAGAGGCTTGGAGGGGCTTTGTGCTGGGAGCGAAGCTGAGCCCTGATTAGGGGGCGGGGCTTCACTGACTAGGGGTCCTATAAAGGTAGCAGCCAGTCAGGCAGCGGCACAGGAGCTAGCAAACAGAGCTGTAAACAGGGGAGTCTGAGTGGGAGTTCTGTTGGAGGAGGAGGCATTTGTGTGTGTGTTTGGTTTTGTATTGGTAGCATCTGTATGTGTAGGGGCTTTGTGCTGGGAGAGAAGCTGAACCCTGATTAGGGGGCGGGGCTTCACTGACTAGGGGTCCTATAAAGGGAGCAGCCAGTCAGGCGGCGGCACGGACAGCTGCATCGGCACAGGAGCTAGCAAACAGAGCTGTAAACAGGGGAGTTTGAGTGGGAATTCTGTTGGAGGAGAAGTTATTTGTGTGTGTTTGGTTTTGTGTTGGTGGTATCTGTATGTGTAGGGGCTTTGTGCAGAAAGAGAAGCTGAGCCCTGATTAGGGGGCGGGGCTTCACTGACTAGGGGTCCTATAAAGGCAGCAGCCAGTCAGGCAGCGGCACAGACAGCTGCAGTGGCACAGGAGCTAGCAAACAGAGCTGTAAACAGGGGAGTTTGAGTGGGAGTTCTGTTTGAGGAGAAGGTGTTTGTGTGTGTTTGGTTTTGGATTGGTAGTATCTGTATGTGTAGGGTCTTTGTGCTGGGAGAAAAGCTGAGCCCTGATTAGGGGGCGGGGCTTCAGTGACTAGGGGTCCTAGAAAGGTAGCAGCCAGTCAGGCAGCGGCACAGGAGCTAGCAAACAGAGCTGTAAACAGGGGAGTATGAGTGGGAGTTCTGTTGGAGGAGAAGGTGTTTGTGTGTGTTTGGTTTTGTATTGGTAGTATCTGTATGTGTAGAGGCTTTGTGCTGGGAGAGAAGCTGAGCCCTGATTATGGGGCGGGGCTTCACTGACGAGGGGTCCTATAAAGGGAGTAGCCACTCTGGCAGTGACACAGACAGCTGCAGCGGTACAGGAGCTAGCAAACAGAGCTGAAAATAGGGGACTTTGAGTGGTAGTTCTGTTGGAGGAGAAGCTATTTGTGTGTGTGTTTGGTTTTGTATTGGTAGTATCTGTATGTGTAGAGGTTTGGAGGGGCTTTGTGCTGGGAGCGAAGCTGAGCCCTGATTAGGGGGCGGGGCTTCACTGACTAGGGGTCCTATAAAGGTAGCAGCCAGTCAGGCAGCGGCACAGGAGCTAGCAAACAGAGCTGTAAACAGGGGAGTCTGAGTGGGAGTTCTGTTGGAGGAGAAGGCATTTGTGTGTGTGTTTGGTTTTGTATTGGTGGTATCTGTATGTGTAGGGGCTTTTTGCTGGGAGAGAAGCTGAGGCCTGATTAGGGGGCGGGGCTTCACTGACTAGGGGTCCTATAAATGCAGCAGCCAGTCAGGCAGCGGCACAGACAGCTGCAGTGGCACAGGAGCTAGCAAAGAGAGCTGTAAACAGGGGAGTTTGAGTGGAAGTTCTGTTGGAGGAGAAGGTATTTGTGTGTGTTTGGTTTTGTTTTGGTGGTATCTGTATGTGTAGGGGCTTTTTGCTGGGAGAGAAGCTGAGGCCTGATTAGGGGGCGGGGCTTCCCTGACTAGGGGTCCTATAAAGGGAGCAGCCAATCAGGCAGCGGCACAGACAGCTGCAGCGGCACTGGAGCTAGCAAACAGAGCTGTAAACAGGGGAGTTTGAGTGGGACTTCTGTTGGAGGAGAAGGTATTTGTGTGTGTGTTTGGTATTGTATTGGCAGTATCTGTATGTTTAGAGGCTTGGAGGGGCTTTGTGCTGGGAGCGAAGCTGAGCCCTGATTAGCGGGCGGGGCTTCACTGACTAGGGGTCCTATAAAGATAGCAGCCAATCAGGCAGCGGCACAGGAGCTAGCAAACAGAGCTGTAAACAGGGGAGTTTGAGTGGGAGTTCTGTAGGAGGAGAAGGTATTTGTGTGTGTTTGGTTTTGTATTGGTTGTATCTGTATGTGTAGGGGCTTTGTGCTGGGAGAAAAGCTGAGCCCTGATTAGGGGGCGGGGCTTCACTGACTAGGGGTCCTCTAAAGGGAGCAGCCAGTCAGGCAGGGGAACAGACAGCTGCAGGGGCACAGGAGCTAGCAAACAGAGCTGTAAACAGGGGAGTTTGAGTGGGAGTTCTGTTGGAGGAGAAGGTATTTGTGTGTGTTTGGTTTTGTATTGGTAGCATCTGTATGTGTAGGGGCTTTGTGCTGGGAGAGAAGCTGAGCCCTGATTAGGGGGCGGGGCTTCACTGACTAGGGGTCCTATAAAGGCAGCAGCCAGTCAGGCAGCGACACAGACAGCTGCAGCGGTACAGGAGCTAGCAAACAGAGATGTAAATAGGGGACTTTGGGTGGGAGTTCTGTTGGAGGAGAAGCTATTTGTGTGTGTGTTTGGTTTTGTAATGGTAGTATCTGTATGTGTAGAGCTTGGAGGGGCTTTGTGCTGGGAGCGAAGCTGAGCCCTGATTAGGGGGCGGGGCTTCACTGACTAGGGGTCCTATAAAGGTAGCAGCCAGTCAGGCAGCGGCACAGGAGCTAGCAAACAGAGCTGTAAACAGGGGAGTCTGAGTGGGAGTTCTGTTGGAGGAGAAGGTATTTGTGTGTGTGTTTGGTTTTGTATTGGTGGTATCTGTATGTGTAGAGGCTTGGAGGGGCTTGGTGCTGGGAGAGAAGCTGAGCCCTGATTATGGGGCGGGGCTTCACTGACGAGGGGTCCTATAAAGGGAGCAGCCACTCAGGCAGTGACACAGACAGCTGCAGCGGTACAGGAGCTAGCAAACAGAGCTGAAAATAGGGGACTTAGAGTGGTAGTTCTGTTGGAGGAGAAGCTATTTGTGTGTGTGTTTGGTTTTGTATTGGTAGTATCTGTATGTGTAGAGGCTTGGAGGGGCTTTGTGCTGGGAGCGAAGCTGAGCCCTGATTAGGGGGCGGGGCTTCACTGACTAGGGGTCCTATAAAGGTAGCAGCCAGTCAGGCAGCGGCACAGGAGCTAGCAAACAGAGCTGTAAACAGGGGAGTCTGAGTGGGAGTTCTGTTGGAGGAGAAGGCATTTGTGTGTGTGTTTGGTTTTGTATTGGTAGCATCTGTATGTGTAGGGGCTTTGTGCTGAGAGAGAAGCTGAGCCCTGATTAGGGGGCGGGGCTTCACTGACTAGGGGTCCTATAAATGCAGCAGCCAGTCAGGCAGCGGCACAGACAGCTGCAGTGGCACAGGAGCTAGCAAAGAGAGCTGTAAACAGGGGAGTTTGAGTGGAAGTTCTGTTGGAGGAGAAGGTATTTGTGTGTGTTTGGTTTTGTGTTGGTGGTATCTGTATGTGTAGGGGCTTTTTGCTGGGAGAGAAGCTGAGGCCTGATTAGGGGGCGGGGCTTCCCTGACTAGGGGTCCTATAAAGGGAGCAGCCAGTCAGGCAGCGGCACAGACAGCTGCAGCGGCACTGGAGCTAGCAAACAGAGCTGTAAACAGGGGAGTTTGAGTGGGACTTCTGTTGGAGGAGAAGGTATTTGTGTGTGTGTTTGGTATTGTATTGGCAGTATCTGTATGTTTAGAGGCTTGGAGGGGCTTTGTGCTGGGAGCGAAGCTGAGCCCTGATTAGGGGGCGGGGCTTCACTGACTGGGGGTCCTATAAAGATAGCAGCCAATCAGGCAGCGGCACAGGAGCTAGCAAACAGAGCTGTAAACAGGGGAGTTTGAGTGGGAGTTCTGTAGGAGGAGAAGGTATTTGTGTGTGTTTGGTTTTGTATTGGTTGTATCTGTATGTGTAGGGGCTTTGTGCTGGGAGAAAAGCTGAGCCCTGATTAGGGGGCGGGGCTTCACTGACTAGGGGTCCTCTAAAGGGAGCAGCCAGTCAGGCAGGGGAACAGACGCTAGCAAACAGAGCTGTAAACAGGGGAGTTTGAGTGGGAGTTCTGTTGGAGGAGAAGGTATTTGTGTGTGTTTGGTTTTGTATTGGTAGCATCTGTATGTGTAGGGGCTTTGTGCTGGGAGAGAAGCTGAGCCCTGATTAGGGGGCGGGGCTTCACTGACTAGGGGTCCTATAAAGGCAGCAGCCAGTCAGGCAGCGACACAGACAGCAGCAGCGGTACAGGAGCTAGCAAACAGAGATGTAAATAGGGGACTTTGGGTGGGAGTTCTGTTGGAGGAAAAGCTATTTGTGTGTGTGTTTGGTTTTGTAATGGTAGTATCTGTATGTGTAGAGCTTGGAGGGGCTTTGTGCTGGGAGCGAAGCTGAGCCCTGATTAGGGGGCGGGGCTTCACTGACTAGGGGTCCTATAAAGGTAGCAGCCAGTCAGGCAGCGGCACAGGAGCTAGCAAACAGAGCTGTAAACAGGGGAGTCTGAGTGGGAGTTCTGTTGGAGGAGGAGGCATTTGTGTGTGTGTTTGGTTTTGTATTGGTAGCATCTGTATGTGTAGGGGCTTTGTGCTGGGAGAGAAGCTGAGCCCTGATTAGGGGGCGGGGCTTCACTGACTAGGGGTCCTATAAAGGGAGCAGCCAGTCAGGCGGCGGCACGGACAGCTGCATCGGCACAGGAGCTAGCAAACAGAGCTGTAAACAGGGGAGTTTGAGTGGGAATTCTGTTGGAGGAGAAGTTATTTGTGTGTGTTTGGTTTTGTGTTGGTGGTATCTGTATGTGTAGGGGCTTTGTGCAGAAAGAGAAGCTGAGCCCTGATTAGGGGGCGGGGCTTCACTGACTAGGGGTCCTATAAAGGCAGCAGCCAGTCAGGCAGCGGCACAGACAGCTGCAGTGGCACAGGAGCTAGCACACAGAGCTGTAAACAGGGGAGTTTGAGTGGGAGTTCTGTTTGAGGAGAAGGTATTTCTGTGTGTGTTTGGTTTTGTATTGGTAGTATCTGTATGTGTAGAGGCTTGGAGGGGATTTGTGCTGGCAGAGAAGCTGAGCCCTGATTAGGGGGCGGGGCTTCCCTGACTAGGGGTCCTATAAAGGTACCAGCCAGTCAGGCGGCGGCACGGACAGCTGCAGAGGCACAGGAGCTAGCAAAGAGAGCTGTAAACAGGGGAGTTTGTGTGGGAGTTCCTTTGGAAGAGAAGGTATTTGTGTGTGTTTGGTTTTGTATTGGTAGTATCTGTATGTGTAGGGTCTTTGTGCTGGGAGAAAAGCTGAGCCCTGATTAGGGGGCGGGGCTTCACTGACTAGGGGTCCTATAAAGGTAGCAGCCAGTCAGGCAGCGGCACAGACAGCTGCAGTGGCACAGGAGCTAGCAAAGAGAGCTGTAAACAGGGGAGTTTGAGTGGGAGTTCTCTTGGAGGAGAAGGTATTTGTGTGTGTGTTTGGTTTTTTTTTGGTAGTATCTGTATGTGTAGAGGCTTGGAGGGGCTTTGTGCTGGGAGCGAAGCTGAGCCCTGATTAGGGGGCGGGGCTTCACTGACTAGGGGTCCTATAAAGGTAGCAGCCAGTCAGGCAGCGGCACAGGAGCTAGCAAACAGAGCTGTGAACAGGGGAGTTTGAGTGGGAGTTCTGTTGGAAGAGAAGGTATTTGTGTGTGTTTGGTTTTGGATTGGTAGTATCTGTATGTGTAGGGTCTTTGTGCTGGGAGAAAAGCTGAGCCCTGATTAGGGGGCGGGGCTTCAGTGACTAGGGGTCCTAGAAAGGTAGCAGCCAGTCAGGCAGCGGCACAGGAGCTAGCAAACAGAGCTGTAAACAGGGGAGTATGAGTGGGAGTTCTGTTGGAGGAGAAGGTGTTTGTGTGTGTTTGGTTTTGTATTGGTAGTATCTGTATGTGTAGAGGCTTTGTGCTGGGAGAGAAGCTGAGCCCTGATAAGGGGGCGGGGCTTCCCTGACTAGGGGTCCTATAAAGCTAGCAGCCAGTCAGGCAGCAGCACAGGAGCTAGCAAACAGAGCTGTAAACAGGGGAGTTTGAGTGGGAGTTCTGTTGGAGGAGAAGGTATTTGTGTGTGTTTGGTTTTGTATTGGTGGTATCTGTATGTGTAGGGGCTTTTTGCTGGGAGAGAAGCTGAGCCCTGATTAGGGTGCAGGGCTTCACTGACCAGGGGTCCCATAAAGGTAGCAGCCAGTCAGGCAGCGGCACAGACAGCTGCAGCGGCACTGGAGCTAGCAAACAGAGCTGTAAACAGGGGAGTTTGAGTGGGAGTTCTGTTGGAGGAGAAGGTATTTGTGTGTGTGTTTGGTTTTGTATTGGTGGTATCTGTATGTGTAGAGGCTTGGAGGGGCTTTGTGCTGGGAGAGAAGCTGAGCCCTGATTAGGGGGCGGGGCTTCACTGACTAGGGGTCCTATAAATGCAGCAGCCAGTCAGGCAGCGGCACAGACAGCTGCAGTGGCACAGGAGCTAGCAAAGAGAGCTGTAAACAGGGGAGTTTGAGTGGAAGTTCTGTTGGAGGAGAAGGTATTTGTGTGTGTTTGGTTTTGTGTTGGTGGTATCTGTATGTGTAGGGGCTTTTTGCTGGGAGAGAAGCTGAGGCCTGATTAGGGGGCGGGGCTTCCCTGACTAGGGGTCCTATAAAGGGAGCAGCCAGTCAGGCAGCGGCACAGACAGCTGCAGCGGCACTGGAGCTAGCAAACAGAGCTGTAAACAGGGGAGTTTGAGTGGGACTTCTGTTGGAGGAGAAGGTATTTGTGTGTGTGTTTGGTATTGTATTGGCAGTATCTGTATGTTTAGAGGCTTGGAGGGGCTTTGTGCTGGGAGCGAAGCTGAGCCCTGATTAGGGGGCGGGGCTTCACTGACTAGGGGTCCTCTAAAGGGAGCAGCCAGTCAGGCAGGGGAACAGACAGCTGCAGGGGCACAGGAGCTAGCAAACAGAGCTGTAAACAGGGGAGTTTGAGTGGGAGTTCTGTTGGAGGAGAAGGTATTTGTGTGTGTTTGGTTTTGTATTGGTAGCATCTGTATGTGTAGGGGCTTTGTGCTGGGGGAGAAGCTGAGCCCTGATTAGGGGGCGGGGCTTCACTGACTAGGGGTCCTATAAAGGCAGCAGCCAGTCAGGCAGCGACACAGACAGCTGCAGCGGTACAGGAGCTAGCAAACAGAGATGTAAATAGGGGACTTTGGGTGGGAGTTCTGTTGGAGGAGAAGCTATTTGTGTGTGTGTTTGGTTTTGTAATGGTAGTATCTGTATGTGTAGAGCTTGGAGGGGCTTTGTGCTGGGAGCGAAGCTCAGCCCTGATTAGGGGGCGGGGCTTCACTGACTAGGGGTCCTATAAAGGTAGCAGCCAGTCAGGCAGCGGCACAGGAGCTAGCAAACAGAGCTGTAAACAGGGGAGTCTGAGTGGGAGTTCTGTTTGAGGAGAAGGTATTTCTGTGTGTGTTTGGTTTTGTATTGGTAGTATCTGTATGAGTAGAGGCTTTGTGCTGGGAGAGAATCTGAGCCCTGATTAGGGGGCAGGGCTTCAGTGACTAGGGGTCCTATAAAGGGAGCAGCCAGTCAGGCAGGGGAACAGACAGCTGCAGCGGAACAGGAGCTAGCAAACAGAGCTGTAAACAGGGGAGTTTGAGTGGGAGTTCCGTTGGAGGAGAAGGTATTTGTGTGTTTGGTTTTGTATTGGTAGTATCTGTATGAGTAGAGGTTTTGTGCTGGGAGCGAAGCTGAGCCCTGATTAGGGGGCGGGGCTTCACTGACTAGGGGTCCTATAAAGGTAGCAGCCAGTCAGGCAGCGGCACAGGAGCTAGCAAACAGAGCTGTAAACAGGGGAGTCTGAGTGGGAGTTCTGTTGGAGGAGGAGGCATTTGTGTGTGTGTTTGGTTTTGTATTGGTAGCATCTGTATGTGTAGGGGCTTTGTGCTGGGAGAGAAGCTGAGCCCTGATTAGGGGGCGGGGCTTCACTGACTAGGGGTCCTATAAAGGGAGCAGCCAGTCAGGCGGCGGCACGGACAGCTGCATCGGCACAGGAGCTAGCAAACAGAGCTGTAAACAGGGGAGTTTGAGTGGGAATTCTGTTGGAGGAGAAGTTATTTGTGTGTGTTTGGTTTTGTGTTGGTGGTATCTGTATGTGTAGGGGCTTTGTGCAGAAAGAGAAGCTGAGCCCTGATTAGGGGGCGGGGCTTCACTGACTAGGGGTCCTATAAAGGCAGCAGCCAGTCAGGCAGCGGCACAGACAGCTGCAGTGGCACAGGAGCTAGCACACAGAGCTGTAAACAGGGGAGTTTGAGTGGGAGTTCTGTTTGAGGAGAAGGTATTTCTGTGTGTGTTTGGTTTTGTATTGGTAGTATCTGTATGTGTAGAGGCTTGGAGGGGATTTGTGCTGGCAGAGAAGCTGAGCCCTGATTAGGGGGCGGGGCTTCCCTGACTAGGGGTCCTATAAAGGTACCAGCCAGTCAGGCGGCGGCACGGACAGCTGCAGAGGCACAGGAGCTAGCAAAGAGAGCTGTAAACAGGGGAGTTTGTGTGGGAGTTCCTTTGGAAGAGAAGGTATTTGTGTGTGTTTGGTTTTGTATTGGTAGTATCTGTATGTGTAGGGTCTTTGTGCTGGGAGAAAAGCTGAGCCCTGATTAGGGGGCGGGGCTTCACTGACTAGGGGTCCTATAAAGGTAGCAGCCAGTCAGGCAGCGGCACAGACAGCTGCAGTGGCACAGGAGCTAGCAAAGAGAGCTGTAAACAGGGGAGTTTGAGTGGGAGTTCTCTTGGAGGAGAAGGTATTTGTGTGTGTGTTTGGTTTTTTTTTGGTAGTATCTGTATGTGTAGAGGCTTGGAGGGGCTTTGTGCTGGGAGCGAAGCTGAGCCCTGATTAGGGGGCGGGGCTTCACTGACTAGGGGTCCTATAAAGGTAGCAGCCAGTCAGGCAGCGGCACAGGAGCTAGCAAACAGAGCTGTAAACAGGGGAGTCTGAGTGGGAGTTCTGTTGGAGGAGGAGGCATTTGTGTGTGTGTTTGGTTTTGTATTGGTAGCATCTGTATGTGTAGGGGCTTTGTGCTGGGAGAGAAGCTGAACCCTGATTAGGGGGCGGGGCTTCACTGACTAGGGGTCCTATAAAGGGAGCAGCCAGTCAGGCGGCGGCACGGACAGCTGCATCGGCACAGGAGCTAGCAAACAGAGCTGTAAACAGGGGAGTTTGAGTGGGAATTCTGTTGGAGGAGAAGTTATTTGTGTGTGTTTGGTTTTGTGTTGGTGGTATCTGTATGTGTAGGGGCTTTGTGCAGAAAGAGAAGCTGAGCCCTGATTAGGGGGCGGGGCTTCACTGACTAGGGGTCCTATAAAGGCAGCAGCCAGTCAGGCAGCGGCACAGACAGCTGCAGTGGCACAGGAGCTAGCAAACAGAGCTGTAAACAGGGGAGTTTGAGTGGGAGTTCTGTTTGAGGAGAAGGTGTTTGTGTGTGTTTGGTTTTGGATTGGTAGTATCTGTATGTGTAGGGTCTTTGTGCTGGGAGAAAAGCTGAGCCCTGATTAGGGGGCGGGGCTTCAGTGACTAGGGGTCCTAGAAAGGTAGCAGCCAGTCAGGCAGCGGCACAGGAGCTAGCAAACAGAGCTGTAAACAGGGGAGTATGAGTGGGAGTTCTGTTGGAGGAGAAGGTGTTTGTGTGTGTTTGGTTTTGTATTGGTAGTATCTGTATGTGTAGAGGCTTTGTGCTGGGAGAGAAGCTGAGCCCTGATTATGGGGCGGGGCTTCACTGACGAGGGGTCCTATAAAGGGAGTAGCCACTCTGGCAGTGACACAGACAGCTGCAGCGGTACAGGAGCTAGCAAACAGAGCTGAAAATAGGGGACTTTGAGTGGTAGTTCTGTTGGAGGAGAAGCTATTTGTGTGTGTGTTTGGTTTTGTATTGGTAGTATCTGTATGTGTAGAGGTTTGGAGGGGCTTTGTGCTGGGAGCGAAGCTGAGCCCTGATTAGGGGGCGGGGCTTCACTGACTAGGGGTCCTATAAAGGTAGCAGCCAGTCAGGCAGCGGCACAGGAGCTAGCAAACAGAGCTGTAAACAGGGGAGTCTGAGTGGGAGTTCTGTTGGAGGAGAAGGCATTTGTGTGTGTGTTTGGTTTTGTATTGGTAGCATCTGTATGTGTAGGGGCTTTGTGCTGAGAGAGAAGCTGAGGCCTGATTAGGGGGCGGGGCTTCCCTGACTAGGGGTCCTATAAATGCAGCAGCCAGTCAGGCAGCGGCACAGACAGCTGCAGTGGCACAGGAGCTAGCAAAGAGAGCTGTAAACAGGGGAGTTTGAGTGGAAGTTCTGTTGGAGGAGAAGGTATTTGTGTGTGTTTGGTTTTGTGTTGGTGGTATCTGTATGTGTAGGGGCTTTTTGCTGGGAGAGAAGCTGAGGCCTGATTAGGGGGCGGGGCTTCCCTGACTAGGGGTCCTATAAAGGGAGCAGCCAGTCAGGCAGCGGCACAGACAGCTGCAGCGGCACTGGAGCTAGCAAACAGAGCTGTAAACAGGGGAGTTTGAGTGGGACTTCTGTTGGAGGAGAAGGTATTTGTGTGTGTGTTTGGTATTGTATTGGCAGTATCTGTATGTTTAGAGGCTTGGAGGGGCTTTGTGCTGGGAGCGAAGCTGAGCCCTGATTAGGGGGCGGGGCTTCACTGACTAGGGGTCCTATAAAGTTAGCAACCAGTCAGGCAGCGGCACAGGAGCTAGCAAACAGAGCTGTAAACAGGGGAGTTGGAGTGGGAGTTCTGTTGGAGGAGAAGGTGTTTGTGTGTGTTTGGTTTTGTATTGGTAGTATCTGTATGTGTAGGGGCTTTGTGCTGGGAGAGAAGCTGAGCCCTGATGAGGGGACAGGGCTTCGCTGACGAGTGGTCCTGTAAAGGGAGCAGCCAGTCAGGCAGCGACACAGACAGCTGCAGCGTTACAGGAACTAGCAAACAGAGCTGTAAACAGGGGAGTTTGAGTGGGAGTTCTGTTGGAGGAGAAGGTATTTGTGTGCGTGTTTGGTTTTGTAGTGGTAGTATCTGTATGTGTAGAGGTTTGGAGGGGCTTTGTGCTGGGAGAGAAGCTGAGGCCTGATAAGGGGGCGGGGCTTCACTGACTAGGGGTCCTATAAAGGTAGCAGCCAGTCAGGCAGCGGCACAGACAGCTGCAGCGGCACAGGAGCTAGCAAACAGAGCTGTAAACGGGAGTTTGAGGGGGAGTTCTGTTGGAGGAGAAGGTATTTGTGTGTGTTTTGTTTTGCATTGGTAGTATCTGTATGTGTAGAGGCTTGGGGGTGCTTTGTACTGGGAGAGAAGCTGAGCCCTGATTAGGGGATGGGGCTTGACTGACTACGGGTCCTGTAAAGGTAGCAGCTGGTCAGGCAGCGGCACAGACAGCTAGCAAACAGAGCTGTAAACGGGAGAGTTAGAGTGGGAGTTCTGTTGGAGGAGAAGGTATTTGTGTGTGTTTGGTTTTGTATTGGTAGTATCTGTATGTGTAGGGTCTTTGTGCTGGGAGAGAAGCTGAGCCCTGATTAGGGGGCGGGGCTTCACTGACTAGGGGTCCTAGAAAGGGAGCAGCCAGTCAGGCAGCGGCACAGACAGCTGCCGTGGCACAGGAGCTAGCAAAGAGAGCTGTAAACAGGGGAGTTTGAGTGGGAGTTCTGCTGGAGGAGAAGGTATTTGTGTGTGTTTGGTTTTGTATTGGTGGTATCTGTATGTGTAGGGGCTTTTTGCTGGGAGAGAAGCTGAGCCCTGATTAGGGTGCAGGGCTTCACTGACCAGGGGTCCCATAAAGGTAGCAGCCAGTCAGGCAGCGGCACAGACAGCTGCAGCGGCACTGGAGCTAGCAAACAGAGCTGTAAACAGGGGAGTTTGAGTGGGAGTTCTGTTGGAGGAGAAGGTATTTGTGTGTGTGTTTGGTTTTGTATTGGTGGTATCTGTATGTGTAGAGGCTTGGAGGGGCTTTGTGCTGGGAGAGAAGCTGAGCCCTGATTATGGGGCGGGGCTTCACTGACGAGGGGTCCTATAAAGGGAGTAGCCACTCTGGCAGTGACACAGACAGCTGCAGCGGTACAGGAGCTAGCAAACAGAGCTGAAAATAGGGGACTTTGAGTGGTAGTTCTGTTGGAGGAGAAGCTATTTGTGTGTGTGTTTGGTTTTGTATTGGTAGTATCTGTATGTTTAGAGGCTTGGAGGGGCTTTGTGCTGGGAGCGAAGCTGAGCCCTGATTAGGGGGCGGGGCTTCACTGACTAGGGGTCCTATAAAGATAGCAGCCAATCAGGCAGCGGCACAGGAGCTAGCAAACAGAGCTGTAAACAGGGGAGTTTGAGTGGGAGTTCTGTAGGAGGAGAAGGTATTTGTGTGTGTTTGGTTTTGTATTGGTTGTATCTGTATGTGTAGGGGCTTTGTGCTGGGAGAAAAGCTGAGCCCTGATTAGGGGGCGGGGCTTCACTGACTAGGGGTCCTCTAAAGGGAGCAGCCAGTCAGGCAGGGGAACAGACAGCTGCAGGGGCACAGGAGCTAGCAAACAGAGCTGTAAACAGGGGAGTTTGAGTGGGAGTTCTGTTGGAGGAGAAGGTATTTGTGTGTGTTTGGTTTTGTATTGGTAGCATCTGTATGTGTAGGGGCTTTGTGCTGGGAGAGAAGCTGAGCCCTGATTAGGGGGCGGGGCTTCACTGACTAGGGGTCCTATAAAGGCAGCAGCCAGTCAGGCAGCGACACAGACAGCTGCAGCGGTACAGGAGCTAGCAAACAGAGATGTAAATAGGGGACTTTGGGTGGGAGTTCTGTTGGAGGAGAAGCTATTTGTGTGTGTGTTTGGTTTTGTAATGGTAGTATCTGTATGTGTAGAGCTTGGAGGGGCTTTGTGCTGGGAGCGAAGCTGAGCCCTGATTAGGGGGCGGGGCTTCACTGACTAGGGGTCCTATAAAGGTAGCAGCCAGTCAGGCAGCGGCACAGGAGCTAGCAAACAGAGCTGTAAACAGGGGAGTCTGAGTGGGAGTTCTGTTGGAGGAGAAGGTATTTGTGTGTGTGTTTGGTTTTGTATTGGTGGTATCTGTATGTGTAGAGGCTTGGAGGGGCTTTGTGCTGGGAGAGAAGCTGAGCCCTGATTATGGGGCGGGGCTTCACTGACGAGGGGTCCTATAAAGGGAGTAGCCACTCTGGCAGTGACACAGACAGCTGCAGCGGTACAGGAGCTAGCAAACAGAGCTGAAAATAGGGGACTTTGAGTGGTAGTTCTGTTGGAGGAGAAGCTATTTGTGTGTGTGTTTGGTTTTGTATTGGTAGTATCTGTATGTGTAGAGGTTTGGAGGGGCTTTGTGCTGGGAGCGAAGCTGAGCCCTGATTAGGGGGCGGGGCTTCACTGACTAGGGGTCCTATAAAGGTAGCAGCCAGTCAGGCAGCGGCACAGGAGCTAGCAAACAGAGCTGTAAACAGGGGAGTCTGAGTGGGAGTTCTGTTGGAGGAGAAGGCATTTGTGTGTGTGTTTGGTTTTGTATTGGTGGTATCTGTATGTGTAGGGGCTTTTTGCTGGGAGAGAAGCTGAGGCCTGATTAGGGGGCGGGGCTTCACTGACTAGGGGTCCTATAAATGCAGCAGCCAGTCAGGCAGCGGCACAGACAGCTGCAGTGGCACAGGAGCTAGCAAAGAGAGCTGTAAACAGGGGAGTTTGAGTGGAAGTTCTGTTGGAGGAGAAGGTATTTGTGTGTGTTTGGTTTTGTGTTGGTGGTATCTGTATGTGTAGGGGCTTTTTGCTGGGAGAGAAGCTGAGGCCTGATTAGGGGGCGGGGCTTCCCTGACTAGGGGTCCTATAAAGGGAGCAGCCAATCAGGCAGCGGCACAGACAGCTGCAGCGGCACTGGAGCTAGCAAACAGAGCTGTAAACAGGGGAGTTTGAGTGGGACTTCTGTTGGAGGAGAAGGTATTTGTGTGTGTGTTTGGTATTGTATTGGCAGTATCTGTATGTTTAGAGGCTTGGAGGGGCTTTGTGCTGGGAGCGAAGCTGAGCCCTGATTAGGGGGCGGGGCTTCACTGACTAGGGGTCCTATAAAGATAGCAGCCAATCAGGCAGCGGCACAGGAGCTAGCAAACAGAGCTGTAAACAGGGGAGTTTGAGTGGGAGTTCTGTAGGAGGAGAAGGTATTTGTGTGTGTTTGGTTTTGTATTGGTTGTATCTGTATGTGTAGGGGCTTTGTGCTGGGAGAAAAGCTGAGCCCTGATTAGGGGGCGGGGCTTCACTGACTAGGGGTCCTCTAAAGGGAGCAGCCAGTCAGGCAGGGGAACAGACAGCTGCAGGGGCACAGGAGCTAGCAAACAGAGCTGTAAACAGGGGAGTTTGAGTGGGAGTTCTGTTGGAGGAGAAGGTATTTGTGTGTGTTTGGTTTTGTATTGGTAGCATCTGTATGTGTAGGGGCTTTGTGCTGGGAGAGAAGCTGAGCCCTGATTAGGGGGCGGGGCTTCACTGACTAGGGGTCCTATAAAGGCAGCAGCCAGTCAGGCAGCGACACAGACAGCTGCAGCGGTACAGGAGCTAGCAAACAGAGATGTAAATAGGGGACTTTGGGTGGGAGTTCTGTTGGAGGAGAAGCTATTTGTGTGTGTGTTTGGTTTTGTAATGGTAGTATCTGTATGTGTAGAGCTTGGAGGGGCTTTGTGCTGGGAGCGAAGCTGAGCCCTGATTAGGGGGCGGGGCTTCACTGACTAGGGGTCCTATAAAGGTAGCAGCCAGTCAGGCAGCGGCACAGGAGCTAGCAAACAGAGCTGTAAACAGGGGAGTCTGAGTGGGAGTTCTGTTGGAGGAGAAGGTATTTGTGTGTGTGTTTGGTTTTGTATTGGTGGTATCTGTATGTGTAGAGGCTTGGAGGGGCTTGGTGCTGGGAGAGAAGCTGAGCCCTGATTATGGGGCGGGGCTTCACTGACGAGGGGTCCTATAAAGGGAGCAGCCACTCAGGCAGTGACACAGACAGCTGCAGCGGTACAGGAGCTAGCAAACAGAGCTGAAAATAGGGGACTTAGAGTGGTAGTTCTGTTGGAGGAGAAGCTATTTGTGTGTGTGTTTGGTTTTGTATTGGTAGTATCTGTATGTGTAGAGGCTTGGAGGGGCTTTGTGCTGGGAGCGAAGCTGAGCCCTGATTAGGGGGCGGGGCTTCACTGACTAGGGGTCCTATAAAGGTAGCAGCCAGTCAGGCAGCGGCACAGAAGCTAGCAAACAGAGCTGTAAACAGGGGAGTCTGAGTGGGAGTTCTGTTGGAGGAGAAGGCATTTGTGTGTGTGTTTGGTTTTGTATTGGTAGCATCTGTATGTGTAGGGGCTTTGTGCTGAGAGAGAAGTTGAGCCCTGATTAGGGGGCGGGGCTTCACTGACTAGGGGTCCTATAAATGCAGCAGCCAGTCAGGCAGCGGCACAGACAGCTGCAGTGGCACAGGAGCTAGCAAAGAGAGCTGTAAACAGGGGAGTTTGAGTGGAAGTTCTGTTGGAGGAGAAGGTATTTGTGTGTGTTTGGTTTTGTGTTGGTGGTATCTGTATGTGTAGGGGCTTTTTGCTGGGAGAGAAGCTGAGGCCTGATTAGGGGGCGGGGCTTCCCTGACTAGGGGTCCTATAAAGGGAGCAGCCAGTCAGGCAGCGGCACAGACAGCTGCAGCGGCACTGGAGCTAGCAAACAGAGCTGTAAACAGGGGAGTTTGAGTGGGACTTCTGTTGGAGGAGAAGGTATTTGTGTGTGTGTTTGGTATTGTATTGGCAGTATCTGTATGTTTAGAGGCTTGGAGGGGCTTTGTGCTGGGAGCGAAGCTGAGCCCTGATTAGGGGGCGGGGCTTCACTGACTGGGGGTCCTATAAAGATAGCAGCCAATCAGGCAGCGGCACAGGAGCTAGCAAACAGAGCTGTAAACAGGGGAGTTTGAGTGGGAGTTCTGTAGGAGGAGAAGGTATTTGTGTGTGTTTGGTTTTGTATTGGTTGTATCTGTATGTGTAGGGGCTTTGTGCTGGGAGAAAAGCTGAGCCCTGATTAGGGGGCGGGGCTTCACTGACTAGGGGTCCTCTAAAGGGAGCAGCCAGTCAGGCAGGGGAACAGACGCTAGCAAACAGAGCTGTAAACAGGGGAGTTTGAGTGGGAGTTCTGTTGGAGGAGAAGGTATTTTTGTGTGTTTGGTTTTGTATTGGTAGCATCTGTATGTGTAGGGGCTTTGTGCTGGGAGAGAAGCTGAGCCCTGATTAGGGGGCGGGGCTTCACTGACTAGGGGTCCTATAAAGGCAGCAGCCAGTCAGGCAGCGACACAGACAGCTGCAGCGGTACAGGAGCTAGCAAACAGAGATGTAAATAGGGGACTTTGGGTGGGAGTTCTGTTGGAGGAAAAGCTATTTGTGTGTGTGTTTGGTTTTGTAATGGTAGTATCTGTATGTGTAGAGCTTGGAGGGGCTTTGTGCTGGGAGCGAAGCTGAGCCCTGATTAGGGGGCGGGGCTTCACTGACTAGGGGTCCTATAAAGGTAGCAGCCAGTCAGGCAGCGGCACAGGAGCTAGCAAACAGAGCTGTAAACAGGGGAGTCTGAGTGGGAGTTCTGTTGGAGGAGGAGGCATTTGTGTGTGTGTTTGGTTTTGTATTGGTAGCATCTGTATGTGTAGGGGCTTTGTGCTGGGAGAGAAGCTGAGCCCTGATAAGGGGGCGGGGCTTCACTGACTAGGGGTCCTATAAAGGGAGCAGCCAGTCAGGCGGCGGCACGGACAGCTGCATCGGCACAGGAGCTAGCAAAGAGAGCTGTAAACAGGGGAGTTTGTGTGGGAGTTCCTTTGGAAGAGAAGGTATTTGTGTGTGTTTGGTTTTGTATTGGTAGTATCTGTATGTGTAGGGTCTTTGTGCTGGGAGAAAAGCTGAGCCCTGATTAGGGGGCGGGGCTTCACTGACTAGGGGTCCTATAAAGGTAGCAGCCAGTCAGGCAGCGGAACAGACAGCTGCAGTGGCACAGGAGCTAGCAAAGAGAGCTGTAAACAGGGGAGTTTGAGTGGGAGTTCTCTTGGAGGAGAAGGTATTTGTGTGTGTGTTTGGTTTTTTTTTAGTAGTATCTGTATGTGTAGAGGCTTGGAGGGGATTTGTGCTGGCAGAGAAGCTGAGCCCTGATTAGGGGGCGGGGCTTCCCTGACTAGGGGTCCTATAAAGGTACCAGCCAGTCAGGCGGCGGCACGGACAGCTGCAGAGGCACAGGAGCTAGCAAAGAGAGCTGTAAACAGGGGAGTTTGTGTGGGAGTTCCTTTGGAAGAGAAGGTATTTGTGTGTGTTTGGTTTTGTATTGGTAGTATCTGTATGTGTAGGGTCTTTGTGCTGGGAGAAAAGCTGAGCCCTGATTAGGGGGCGGGGCTTCACTGACTAGGGGTCCTATAAAGGTAGCAGCCAGTCAGGCAGCGGCACAGACAGCTGCAGTGGCACAGGAGCTAGCAAAGAGAGCTGTAAACAGGGGAGTTTGAGTGGGAGTTCTCTTGGAGGAGAAGGTATTTGTGTGTGTGTTTGGTTTTTTTTTGGTAGTATCTGTATGTGTAGAGGCTTGGAGGGGCTTTGTGCTGGGAGCGAAGCTGAGCCCTGATTAGGGGGCGGGGCTTCACTGACTAGGGGTCCTATAAAGGTAGCAGCCAGTCAGGCAGCGGCACAGGAGCTAGCAAACAGAGCTGTGAACAGGGGAGTTTGAGTGGGAGTTCTGTTGGAAGAGAAGGTATTTGTGTGTGTTTGGTTTTGGATTGGTAGTATCTGTATGTGTAGGGTCTTTGTGCTGGGAGAAAAGCTGAGCCCTGATTAGGGGGCGGGGCTTCAGTGACTAGGGGTCCTAGAAAGGTAGCAGCCAGTCAGGCAGCAGCACAGGAGCTAGCAAACAGAGCTGTAAACAGGGGAGTTTGAGTGGGAGTTCTGTTGGAGGAGAAGGTATTTGTGTGTGTTTGGTTTTGTATTGGTGGTATCTGTATGTGTAGGGGCTTTTTGCTGGGAGAGAAGCTGAGCCCTGATTAGGGTGCAGGGCTTCACTGACCAGGGGTCCCATAAAGGTAGCAGCCAGTCAGGCAGCGGCACAGACAGCTGCAGCGGCACTGGAGCTAGCAAACAGAGCTGTAAACAGGGGAGTTTGAGTGGGAGTTCTGTTGGAGGAGAAGGTATTTGTGTGTGTGTTTGGTTTTGTATTGGTGGTATCTGTATGTGTAGAGGCTTGGAGGGGCTTTGTGCTGGGAGAGAAGCTGAGCCCTGATTATGGGGCGGGGCTTCACTGACGAGGGGTCCTATAAAGGGAGTAGCCACTCTGGCAGTGACACAGACAGCTGCAGCGGTACAGGAGCTAGCAAACAGAGCTGAAAATAGGGGACTTTGAGTGGTAGTTCTGTTGGAGGAGAAGCTATTTGTGTGTGTGTTTGGTTTTGTATTGGTAGTATCTGTATGTGTAGAGGTTTGGAGGGGCTTTGTGCTGGGAGCGAAGCTGAGCCCTGATTAGGGGGCGGGGCTTCACTGACTAGGGGTCCTATAAATGTAGCAGCCAGTCAGGCAGCGGCACAGGAGCTAGCAAACAGAGCTGTAAACAGGGGAGTCTGAGTGGGAGTTCTGTTGGAGGAGAAGGCATTTGTGTGTGTGTTTGGTTTTGTATTGGTAGCATCTGTATGTGTAGGGGCTTTGTGCTGAGAGAGAAGCTGAGCCCTGATTAGGGGGCGGGGCTTCACTGACTAGGGGTCCTATAAATGCAGCAGCCAGTCAGGCAGCGGCACAGACAGCTGCAGTGGCACAGGAGCTAGCAAAGAGAGCTGTAAACAGGGGAGTTTGAGTGGAAGTTCTGTTGGAGGAGAAGGTATTTGTGTGTGTTTGGTTTTGTGTTGGTGGTATCTGTATGTGTAGGGGCTTTTTGCTGGGAGAGAAGCTGAGGCCTGATTAGGGGGCGGGGCTTCCCTGACTAGGGGTCCTATAAAGGGAGCAGCCAGTCAGGCAGCGGCACAGACAGCTGCAGCGGCACTGGAGCTAGCAAACAGAGCTGTAAACAGGGGAGTTTGAGTGGGACTTCTGTTGGAGGAGAAGGTATTTGTGTGTGTGTTTGGTATTGTATTGGCAGTATCTGTATGTTTAGAGGCTTGGAGGGGCTTTGTGCTGGGAGCGAAGCTGAGCCCTGATTAGGGGGCGGGGCTTCACTGACTAGGGGTCCTCTAAAGGGAGCAGCCAGTCAGGCAGGGGAACAGACAGCTGCAGGGGCACAGGAGCTAGCAAAGAGAGCTGTAAACAGGGGAGTTTGAGTGGGAGTTCTGTTGGAGGAGAAGGTATTTGTGTGTGTTTGGTTTTGTATTGGTAGCATCTGTATGTGTAGGGGCTTTGTGCTGGGGGAGAAGCTGAGCCCTGATTAGGGGGCGGGGCTTCACTGACTAGGGGTCCTATAAAGGCAGCAGCCAGTCAGGCAGCGACACAGACAGCTGCAGCGGTACAGGAGCTAGCAAACAGAGATGTAAATAGGGGACTTTGGGTGGGAGTTCTGTTGGAGGAGAAGCTATTTGTGTGTGTGTTTGGTTTTGTAATGGTAGTATCTGTATGTGTAGAGCTTGGAGGGGCTTTGTGCTGGGAGAGAAGCTGAGCCCTGATTAGGGGGCTTGGCTTCACTGACTAGGGGTCCTATAAAGGTAGCAGCCAGTCAGGCAGCGGCACAGGAGCTAGCAAACAGAGCTGTAAACAGGGGAGTTTGAGTGGGACTTCTGTTGGAGGAGAAGGTATTTGTGTGTGTTTGGTTTTGTATTGGTAGTATCTGTATGTGTAGGGGCTTTGTGCTGGGAGAAAAGCTGAGCCCTGATTAGGGGGCGGGGCTTCCCTGACAAGGGGTCCTATAAAGGTACCAGCCAGTCACGCAGCGGCACAGACAGCTGCAGCGGCACTGGAGCTAGCAAATAGAGCTGTAAACAGGGGAGTTTGAGTGGGAGTTCTGTTTGAGGAGAAGGTATTTGTGTGTGTGTTTCGTTTTGTATTGGTGGTATCTGTATTTGTAGAGGCTTGGAGGAGCTTTGTGCTGGGAGAGAAGCTGAGCCCTGATTAGGGGACGGGGCTTCGCTGACTAGGGGTCCTATGATTGTAGCAGCCAGTCAGGCAGCGGCACAGACAGCTGCAGCGGCACTGGAGCTAGCAAACAGAGCTGTAAACAGGGGAGTTTGGGTGGGAGTTCTGTTGGAGGAGAAGGTATTTGTGTGTGTTTGGTTTTGTATTGTTGGTATCTGTATGTGTAGGGGCTTTGTGCTGGGAGAGAAGCTGAGCCCTGATTAGGGGGCGGGGCTTCACTGACGAGGGGTCCTATAAAGTTAGCAAGCAGTCAGGCAGCGGCACAGGAGCTAGCAAACAGAGCTGTAAAGAGGGGACTTTGAGTGGGAGTTCTGTTGGAAGAGAAGGTATTTGTGTGTGTTTGGTTTTGTATTGGTAGTATCTGTATGTGTAGAGGCTTTGTGCAGGGAGAGAAGCTGAGCCCTGATAACGGGGCGGGGCTTCACTGACTAGGCGTCCTATAAAGTTAGCAGCCAGTCAGGCAGCGGCACAGGAGCTAGCAAACAGAGCTGTAAACAGGGGACTTTGAGTGGGAGTTCTGTTGGAAGAGAAGGTGTTTGTGTGTGTTTGGTTTTGTTTTGGTAGTATCTGTATGTGTAGGTTCTTTTTTCTGGGAGAGAAGCTGAGCCCTGATTAGGGTGCGGGGCTTCACTGACCAGGGTCCTATAAAGCTAGAAGCCAGTCAGGCAGCGGCACAGACAGCTGCAGGGGCACAGGAGCTAGCAAACAGAGCTGTAAATAGGTGAGTTTGAGTGGGAGTTCTGTTGGAGGAGAAGGTATTTGTGTGTGTTTGGTTTTGTATTGGTAGTATCTGTATGTGTAGGGGCTCTGTGCTTGGAGAGAAGCTGAGCCCTGATTAGGGGGCGGGGCTTCACTGACTAGGGGTCCTATAAAGGCAGCAGCCAGTCAGGCAGCGGCACAGACAGCTGCAGTGGCACAGGAGCTAGCAAAGAGAGCTGTAAACAGGGGAGTTTGAGTGGGAGTTCTGTTGGAGGAGAAGGTATATGTGTGTGTTTGGTTTCGTATTGGTAATATCTGTATGTGTAGAGGCTTGGAGGGGCTTTGTGCTGGGAGAAAAGCTGAGCCCTGATTAGGGGGCGGGGCTTCACTGACTAGGGGTCCTAGAAAGGGAGCAGCCAGTCAGGCAGCGGCACAGACAGCTGCAGCGGCACTGGAGCTAGCAAATAGAGCTGTAAACAGGGGAGTTTGAGTGGGAGTTCTGTTTGAGGAGAAGGTATTTGTGTGTGTGTTTGGTTTTGTATTGGTGGTATCTGTATTTGTAGAGGCTTGGAGGAGCTTTGTGCTGGGAGAGAAGCTGAGCCCTGATTAGGGGACGGGGCTTCGCTGACTAGGGGTCCTATGATTGTAGCAGCCAGTCAGGCAGCATCACAGAGAGCTGCAGGGGCACAGGAGCTAGCAAACAGAGCTGTAAACAGGGGAGTTTGAGTGGGAGTTCTGTGGGAGGAGAAGGTATTTGTGTGTGTTCGGTTTTGTATTGGTAGTATCTGTATGTGTAGGGGCTTTGTGCTGGGACAAAAGCTGAGCCCTGATTAGGGGGCGGGGCTTCCCTGACTAGGGGTCCTATAAAGGTACCAGCCAGTCAGGCAGCGGCACAGACAGCTGCAGCGGCACTGGAGCTAGCAAATAGAGCTGTAAACAGGGGAGTTTGAGTGGGAGTTCTGTTTGAGGAGAAGGTATTTGTGTGTGTGTTTCGTTTTGTATTGGTGGTATCTGTATTTGTAGAGGCTTGGAGGAGCTTTGTGCTGGGAGAGAAGCTGAGCCCTGATTAGGGGACGGGGCTTCGCTGACTAGGGGTCCTATGATTGTAGCAGCCAGTCAGGCAGCGGCACAGACAGCTGCAGCGGTACTGGAGCTAGCAAACAGAGCTGTAAACAGGGGAGTTTGGGTGGGAGTTCTGTTGGAGGAGAAGGTATTTGTGTGTGTTTGGTTTTGTATTGTTGGTATCTGTATGTGTAGGGGCTTTGTGCTGGGAGAGAAGCTGAGCCCTGATTAGGGGGCGGGGCTTCACTGACGAGGGGTCCTATAAAGTTAGCAAGCAGTCAGGCAGCGGCACAGGAGCTAGCAAACAGAGCTGTAAAGAGGGGACTTTGAGTGGGAGTTCTGTTGGAAGAGAAGGTATTTGTGTGTGTTTGGTTTTGTATTGGTAGTATCTGTATGTGTAGAGGCTTTGTGCAGGGAGAGAAGCTGAGCCCTGATAACGGGGCGGGGCTTCACTGACTAGGCGTCCTATAAAGTTAGCAGCCAGTCAGGCAGCGGCACAGGAGCTAGCAAACAGAGCTGTAAACAGGGGACTTTGAGTGGGAGTTCTGTTGGAAGAGAAGGTGTTTGTGTGTGTTTGGTTTTGTTTTGGTAGTATCTGTATGTGTAGGTTCTTTTTTCTGGGAGAGAAGCTGAGCCCTGATTAGGGTGCGGGGCTTCACTGACCAGGGTCCTATAAAGCTAGAAGCCAGTCAGGCAGCGGCACAGACAGCTGCAGGGGCACAGGAGCTAGCAAACAGAGCTGTAAATAGGTGAGTTTGAGTGGGAGTTCTGTTGGAGGAGAAGGTATTTGTGTGTGTTTGGTTTTGTATTGGTAGTATCTGTATGTGTAGGGGCTCTGTGCTTGGAGAGAAGCTGAGCCCTGATTAGGGGGCGGGGCTTCACTGACTAGGGGTCCTATAAAGGCAGCAGCCAGTCAGGCAGCGGCACAGACAGCTGCAGTGGCACAGGAGCTAGCAAAGAGAGCTGTAAACAGGGGAGTTTGAGTGGGAGTTCTGTTGGAGGAGAAGGTATATGTGTGTGTTTGGTTTCGTATTGGTAATATCTGTATGTGTAGAGGCTTGGAGGGGCTTTGTGCTGGGAGAAAAGCTGAGCCCTGATTAGGGGGCGGGGCTTCACTGACTAGGGGTCCTAGAAAGGGAGCAGCCAGTCAGGCGGCGGCACGGACAGCTGCAGCGGCACAGGAGCTAGCAAACAGAGCTGTAAACAGGGGAGTTTGAGTGGGAGTTCTGTTGGAGGAGAAGGTATTTGTGTGTGTGTTTGGTTTTGTATTGGTGGTATCTGTATGTGTAGGGGCTTTGTGCTGGGAGAGAAGCTGAGCCCTGATTAGGGGGCGGGGCTTCACTTACTAGGGGTCCTATAAAGGGAGCAGCCAGTCAGGCAGCGGCACAGGAGCTAGCAAACAGAGCTGTAAACAGGGGACTTTGAGTGGGAGTTCTGTTGGAAGAGAAGGTGTTTGTGTGTGTTTGGTTTTGTTTTGGTAGTATCTGTATGTGTAGGGGCTTTTTGCTGGGAGAGAAGCTGAGCCCCGATTAGGGTGCGGGGCTTCACTCACCAGGGGTCCTATAAAGGTAGCAGCCAGTCAGGCAGCGGCACAGACAGCTGCAGTGGCACAGGAGCTTGCAAACTGAGCTGTAAACAGGGGAGTTTGAGTGGGAGTTCTGTTGGAGGAGAACGTATTTGTGTTTGTTTGGTTTTGTATTGGTAGTATCTGTATGTGTAGAGGCTTGGAGGGGCTTTGTGCTGGGAGAGAAGCTGAGCCCTGATTAGGGGGCGGGGCTTCACTGACTAGGGGTCCTATAAAGGGAGCAGCCAGTCAGGCAGCTGCACAGACAGCTGCAGCGGCACAGGAGCTAGCAAACAGTGCTGTAAACAGGGGAGTTTGAGTAGGAGTTCTGTTGGAGGAGAAGGTATTTGTGTGTGTGTTTGGTTTTGTATTGGTGGTATCTGTATGTGCAGAGGCTTGGAGGGGCTTTGTGCTGGGAGAGAAGCTGAGCCCTGATTAGGGGGCGGGGCTACACTGACTAGGGGTCCGATAAAGGGAGCAGCCAGTCAGGCGGCGGCACGGACAGCAGCAGCGGCACAGGAGCAAGCAAACAGAGCTGTAAACAGGGGAGTTTGAGTGGGAGTTCTGTTGGAGGAGAAGGTATTTGTGTGTGTTTGGTTTTGTATTGGTGGTATCTGTATGTGAAGGGGCTTTGTGCTGGGAGAGAAGCTGAGCCCTGATTAGGGGGCGGGGCTTCAC
Source organism: Lepidochelys kempii (assembly GCF_965140265.1). Lineage (NCBI taxonomy): Eukaryota > Metazoa > Chordata > Testudines > Cheloniidae > Lepidochelys > Lepidochelys kempii. The sequence goes on from NC_133282.1 coordinate 1,843,386, forward strand.
TGACTAGGGGTCCTATAAAGGGAGCAGCCAGTCAGGCAGCGGCACAGACAGCTGCAGCGGCACAGGAGCTAGCAAACAGAGCTGTAAACAGGGGAGTTTGAGTGGGAGTTCTGTTGGAAGAGAAGGTATTTGTGTGTGTGTTTGGTTTTGTATTGGTGGTATCTGTATGTGTAAAGGCTTGGAGGGGCTTTGTGCTGGGAGAGAAGCTGAGAGCTGATTAGGGGGCGGGGCTTCCCTGACTAGGGGTCCTATAAAGGTACCAGCCAGTCAGGCAGCGGCACAGACAGCTGCAGCGGCACAGGAGCTAGCAAACAGAGCTGTAAACAGCGGAGTTTGAGTGGGAGTTCTCTTGGAGAAGAAGGTATTTGTGTGTGTGTTTGGTTTTGTATTGGTAGTATCTGTATGAGTAGAGGCTTGGAGGGGCTTTGTGCTGGGAGAGAATCTGAGCCCTGATTAGGGGGCGGGGCTTCACTGACTATGGGTCCTATGATTGTAGCAGCCAGTCAGGCAGCGTCACAGACAGCTGCAGGGGCACAGGAGCTAGCAAACAGTGCTGTAAACAGGGGAGTTTGAGTGGGAGTTCTGTTGAAGGAGAAGGTATTTGTGTGTGTGTTTGGTTTTGTATTGGTGGTACCTGTATGTGTAGAGGCTTGGAGGGGCTTTGTGCTGGGAGAGAAGCTGGGCCCTGATTAGGGGGCGGGGCTACACTGACTAGGGGTCCTATAAAGGAAGCAGCCAGTCAGGCGGCGGCACGGACAGCGGCAGCGGCACAGGAGCTAGCAAACAGAGCTGTAAACAGGGGAGTTTGAGTGGGAGTTCTGTTGGAGGAGAAGGTATTTGTGTGTGTTTGGTTTTGTATTGGTGGTACCTGTATGTGTATAGGCTTGGAGGGTCTTTGTGCTGGGAGAGAAGCTGAGCCCTGATTAGGGGGCGGGGCTTCACTGACTCGGGGTCCTATAAAGTTAGCAGCCAGTCAGGCAGTGGCACAGGAGCTAGCAAACAGAGCTGTAAACAGGGGAGTTTGAGTGGGAGTTCTGTTGGAGGAGAAGGTATTTGTGTTTGTTTGGTTTTTGTTTTGGTAGTATCTGTATGTGTAGGGGCTTTTTGCTGGGAGAGAAGCTGAGCCCTGATTAGGGTGCGGGGCTTCACTGACCAGGGGTCCTATAAAGGTAGCAGCCAGTCAGGCAGCGGCACAGACAGCTGCAGTGGCACAGGAGCTTGCAAACTGAGCTGTAAACAGGGGAGTTTGAGTGGGAGTTCTGTTGGAGGAGAAGGTATTTGTGTTTGTTTGGTTTTTGTATTGGTAGTATTTGTATGTGTAGAGGCTTGGAGGGACTTTGTGCTGGGAGAGAAGCTGAGCCCTGATTAGGGGGCGGGGCTTCACTGACGAGGGGTCCTATAAAGGTAGCAGCCAGTCAGGCAGCGGCACAGACAGCTGCAGCGGCACAGGAGCTAGCAAACAGACCTGTAAACAGGGGAGTTTGAGTGGGAGTTCTGTTGGAGGAGAAGGTATTTGTGTGTGTTTGGTTTTGTATTGGGAGTATCTGTATGAGTAGAGGCTTGGAGGGGCTTTGTGCTGGGAGAGAATCTGAGCCCTGATTAGGGGGCGGGGCTTCACTCACTAGGGGTCCTATGATTGTAGCAGCCAGTCAGGCAGCGGCACAGACAGATGCAGGGGCACAGGAGCTAGCAAACAGTGCTGTAAACAGGGGAGTTTGAGTGGGAGTTCTGTTGGAGGAGAAGGTATTTGTGTGTGTTTGGTTTTGTGTTGGTGGTATCTGTATGTGTAGGGGCTCTGTGCTGAGAGAGAAGCTGAGCCCTGATTAGGGGGCGGGGCTTCACTGACTAGGGGTCCTATAAAGGTAGCAGCCAGTCAGGCAGCGGCACAGACAGCTGCAGTGGCACAGGAGCTAGCAAACAGAGCTGTAAACAGGTGAGTTTGAGTGGGAGTTCTGTTGGAGGAGAAGGTATTTGTGTGTGTTTGGTTTTGTATTGGTAGTATCTGTATGTGTAGAGGCTTGGAGGGGCTCTGTGCTGGGAGAGAATCTGAGCCCTGATTAGGGGGCGGGGCTTCCCTGACTAGGGGTCCTCTAAAGGTAGCAGCCAGTCAGGCAGCGGCGCAGGAGCTAGCAAACAGAGCTGTAAACAGGTGAGTTTGAGTGGGAGTTCTGTTGGAGGAGAAGGTATTTGTGTGTGTTTGGTTTTGTATTGGTGGTATCTGTTTGTGTAGGGGCTTTGTGCTGGGAGAGAAGCCTGGCCCTGATTAGGGGGCGGGGCTTCACTGACGAGGGGTCTTATAAAGGGAGCAGCCAGTCAGGCAGCAACACAGAAAGATGCAGCGGTACAGGAGCTAGCAAACAGAGCTGTAAACAGGGGAGTTTGAGTTGGAGTTCTGTTGGAGGAGAAGGTATTTGTGTGTGTTTGGTTTTGTATTGGTAGTATCTCTATGTGTAGGGGCTTTGAGCTGGGAGAAAAGCTGAGCCCTGATTAGGGGGCGGGGCTTCACTGACTAGGGGTCCTATGATTGTATCAGCCAGTCAGGCAGCGTCACAGACAGCTGCAGGGGCACAGGAGCTAGCAAACAGTGCTGTAAACAGGGGAGTTTGAGTGGGAGTTCTGTTGGAGGAGAAGGTATTTGTGTGTGTGTTTGGTTTTGTATTGGTGGTATCTGTATGTGTAGAGGCTTGGAGGGGCTTTGTGCTGGGAGAAGCTGAGCCCTGATTAGGGGCGGGGCTAAACTGACTAGGGGTCCTATAAAGGGAGCAGCCACTCAGGCGGCGGCACGGACAGCTGCAGCGGCACAGGAACTAGCAAACAGAGCTGTAAACAGGGGAGTCTGAGTGGGAGTTCTGTTGGAGGAGAAGGTATTTGTGTGTGTTTGGTTTTGTATTGGTGGTATCTGTATGTGTAGGGGCTTTGTGCTGGGAGAGAAGCTGAGCCCTGATTAGGGGGCGGGGCTTCACTGACTAGGGGTCCTATAAAGGTAGCAGCCAGTCAGGCAGTGGCACAGGAGCGAGCAAACAGAGCTGTAAACAGGGGAGTTTGAGTGGGAGTTCTGTTGGAGGAGAAGGTATTTGTGTGTGTTTGGTTTTGCATTGGTAGTATCTGTATGTGTAGAGGCTTGGAGGGGCTTTGTGCTGGGAGAGAAGCTGAGCCCTGATTAGGGGGCGTGGCTTCACTGACTAGGGGTCCTATAAAGCTAGCAGCCAGTCAGGCAGCGGCCCAGACAGCTGCAGCGGCACAGGAGCTTGCAAACTGAGCTGTAAACAGGGGAGTTTGAGTGGGAGTTCTGTTGGAGGAGAAGGTATTTGTGTGTGTGTTTGGTTTTGTATTGGTGGTATCTGTATGTGTAGAGCCTTGGAGGGGCTTTGTGCTGGGAGAGAAGCTGAGCCCTGATTAGGGCGCGGGGCTTCACTGACGAGGGGTCCTATAAAGGCAGCAGCCAGTCAGGCAGCGGCACAGACAGCTGCAGTGCACAGGAGCTAGCAAACAGAGCTGTAAACAGCGGAGTTTGAGTGGGAGTTCTGTTGGAGGAGAAGGTATTTGTGTGTGTGTTTGGTTTTGTATTGGTGGTATCTGTATGTGTAGAGCCTTGGAGGGGCTTTGTGCTGGGAGAGAAGCTGAGCCCTGATTGGGGGCGGAGCTTCCCTGACTAGGGTCCTATAAAGGCACCAGCCAGTCAGGCAGGGGCACAGACAGCTGCAGCGGAACAGGAGCTAGCAAACAGAGCTGTAAACAGGGGAGTTTGAGAGGAAGTTCTGTTGGAGGATAAGGTATTTGTGTGTGTTTGGTTTTGTATTGGTGGTATCTGTATGTGTAGAGGCTTGGAGGGGCTTTGTGCTTGGAGAGAAGCTGAGCCCTGATTAGGGGGCGGGGCTTCACTCACTATGGGTGCTATAAAGGGAGCAGCCAGTCAGGCAGCGACACAGACAGGTGCAGCGGTACATGAGCTAGCAAACAGAGGGGTAAACAAGCGAGTTTGAGTGGGAGTTCTGTTGGAGGAGAAGGTATTTGTGTGTGTTTGGTTTTGTATTGGTGGTATCTGTTTGTGTAGGGGCTTTGTGCTGGGAGAGAAGCCTGGCCCTGATTAGGGGGCGGGGCTTCACTGACGAGGGGTCTTATAAAGGGAGCAGCCAGTCAGGCAGCGACACAGAAAGATGCAGCGGTACAGGAGCTAGCAAACAGAGCTGTAAACAGGGGAGTTTGAGTTGGAGTTCTGTTGGAGGAGAAGGTATTTGTGTGTGTTTGGTTTTGTATTGGTAGTATCTCTATGTGTAGGGGCTTTGAGCTGGGAGAAAAGCTGAGCCCTGATTAGGGGGCGGGGCTTCACTGACTAGGGGTCCTATGATTGTATCAGCCAGTCAGGCAGCGTCACAGACAGCTGCAGGGGCACAGGAGCTAGCAAACAGTGCTGTAAACAGGGGAGTTTGAGTGGGAGTTCTGTTGGAGGAGAAGGTATTTGTGTGTGTGTTTGGTTTTGTATTGGTGGTATCTGTATGTGTAGAGGCTTGGAGGGGCTTTGTGCTGGGAGAGAAGCTGGGCCCTGATTAGGGGGCGGGGCTACACTGAATAGGGGTCCTATAAAGGGAGCAGCCAGTCAGGCGGCGACATGGACAGCTGCAGCGGCACAGGAGCTAGCAAACAGAGCTGTAAACAGGGGAGTTTGAGAGGGAGTTCTGTTGGAGGAGAAGGTATTTGTGTGTGTTTGGTTTTGTATTGGTGGTATCTGTATGTGTAGGGGCTTTGTGCTGGGAGAGAAGCTGAGCCCTGATTAGGGGGCGGGGCTTCACTGACTAGGGGTCCTATAAAGGTAGCAGCCAGTCAGGCAGTGGCACAGGAGCGAGCAAACAGAGCTCTAAACAGGGGAGTTTGAGTGGGAGTTCTGTTGGAGGAGAAGGTATTTGTGTGTGTTTGGTTTTGCATTGGTAGTATCTGTATGTGTAGAGGCTTGGAGGGGCTTTGTGCTGGGAGAGAAGCTGAGCCCTGATTAGGGGGCGTGGCTTCACTGACTAGGGGTCCTATAAAGCTAGCAGCCAGTCAGGCAGCGGCCCAGACAGCTGCAGCGGCACAGGAGCTAGCAAACTGAGCTGTAAAAGGGGAGATTGAGTGGGAGTTATGTTGGAGGAGAGGGTATTTGTGTTTGTTTGGTTTTGTATTGGTAGTATCTGTATGTGTAGAGGCTTGGAGGGGCTTTGTGCTGGGAGAGAATCTGAGCCCTGATTAGGGGGCGGGGCTACACTGAATAGGGGTCCTATAAAGGGAGCAGCCAGTCAGGCAGCGGCACAGACAGATGCAGGGGCACAGGAGCTAGCAAACAGTGCTGTAAACAGGGGAGTTTGAGTGGGAGTTCTGTTGGAGGAGAAGGTATTTGTGTGTGTTTGGTTTTGTGTTGGTGGTATCTGTATGTGTAGGGGCTCTGTGCTGAGAGAGAAGCTGAGCCCTGATTAGGGGGCGGGGCTTCACTGACTAGGGGTCCTATAAAGGTAGCAGCCAGTCAGGCAGCGGCAGAGACAGCTGCAGTGGCACAGGAGCTAGCAAACAGAGCTGTAAACAGGTGAGTTTGAGTGGGAGTTCTCTTGGAGGAGAAGGTATTTGTGTGTGTTTGGTTTTGTATTGGTAGTATCTGTATGTGTAGAGGCTTGGAGGGGCTTTGTGCTGGGAGAGAATCTGAGCCCTGATTAGGGGGCGGGGCTTCCCTGACTAGGGGTCCTCTAAAGGTAGCAGCCAGTCAGGCAGCGGCGCAGGGGCTAGCAAACAGAGGTGTAAACAGGGGAGTTTGAGTGGGAGTTCTGTTGGAGGAGAAGGTATTTGTGTGTGCTTGGTTTTGTATTGGTAGTATCTGTTTGTGTAGGGGCTTTGTGCTGGGAGAGAAGCCTGGCCCTGATTAGGGGGCGGGGCTTCACTGACGAGGGGTCTTATAAAGGGAGCAGCCAGTCAGGCAGCGACACAGAAAGATGCAGCGGTACAGGAGCTAGCAAACAGAGCTGTAAACAGGGGAGTTTGAGTTGGAGTTCTGTTGGAGGAGAAGGTATTTGTGTGTGTTTGGTTTTGTATTGGTAGTATCTCTATGTGTAGGGGCTTTGTGCTGGGAGAAAAGCTGAGCCCTGATTAGGGGGCGGGGCTTCACTGACTAGGGGTCCTATAAAGTTAGCAACCAGTCAGGCAGCGGCACAGGAGCTAGCAAACAGAGCTGTAAACAGGGGACTTTGAGTGGGAGTTCTGTTGGAGGAGAAGGTGTTTGTGTGTGTTTGGTTTTGTATTGGTAGTATCTGTATGTGTAGAGGCTTTGTGCTGGGAGAGAAGCTGAGCCCTGATTAGGGGGCGGGGCTTCCCTGACTAGGGGTCCTAGAAAGGTAGCAGCCAGTCAGGCAGCGGCACAGGAGCTAGCAAACAGAGCTGTAAACAGGGGAGTTTGAGTGGGAGTTCTGTTGGAGGAGAAGGTGTTTGTGTGTGTTTGGTTTTGTATTGGTAGTATCTGTATGTGTAGAGGCTTTGTGCAGGGAGAGAAGCTGAGCCCTGATAAGGGGGCGGGGCATCACTGACTAGGCGTCCTATAAAGGGAGCAGCCAGTCAGGCAGCGGCACAGCAGCTAGCAAACAGAGCTGTAAACACGGGAGTTTGAGTGGGAGTTCTGTTGGAGGAGAAGGTATATGTGTGTGTTTGGTTTTGTATTGGTAGTATCTGTATGTGTAAAGGCTTGGAGGGGCTTTGTGCTGCGAGAAAAGCTGAGCCCTGATCAGGGGGCGGGGCTTCGCTGACTAGGGGTCCTATGATTGTAGCAGCCAGTCAGGCAGCGGCACAGACACCTGCAGCGGCACTGGAGCTAGCAAACAGAGCTGTAAACAGGGGAGTTTGAGTGGGAGTTCTGTTGGAGGAGAAGGTATTTGTGTGTGTTTGGTTTTGTGTTGGTGGTATCTGTATGTGTAGGGGCTTTGTGCTGAGAGAGAAGCTGAAAACTGATTAGGGGGCGGGGCTTCACTAACTAGGGGTCCTATTAAGGCAGCAGCCAGTCAGGCAGCGGCACAGACAGCTGCAGTGGCACAGGAGCTAGCAAAGAGAGCTGTAAACAGGGGAGTTTGAGTGGGAGTTCTGTTGGAGGAGAAGGTATTTGTGTGTGTTTGGTTTTGTATTGTTGGAATCTGTATGTGTAGAGGCTTGGAGGGGCTTTGTGCTGGGAGAAAAGCTGAGCCCTGACTAGGGGGCGGGGCTTCCCTGACTAGGGGTCCTATAAAGGTTGCAGCCAGTCAGGCAGCGGCACAGGAGCTAGCAAACAGAGCTGTAAACAGGGTAGTTTGAGTGGGAGTTCTGTTGGAGGAGAAGGTATTTGTGTGTGTTTGGTTTTGTGTTGGTGGTATCTGTATGTGTAGGGGCTTTGTGCTGAGAGAGAAGCTGAAAACTGATTAGGGGGCGGGGCTTCACTAACTAGGGGTCCTATTAAGGCAGCAGCCAGTCAGGCAGCGGCACAGACAGCTGCAGTGGCACAGGAGCTAGCAAAGAGAGCTGTAAACAGGGGAGTTTGAGTGGGAGTTCTGTTGGAGGAGAAGGTATATGTGTGTGTTCGGTTTCGTATTGGTAGTATCTGTATGTGTAGAGGCTTGGAGGGGCTTTGTGCTGGGAGCGAAGCTGAGCCCTGATTAGGGGGCGGGGCTTCACTGACTAGGGGTCCTATAAAGGCAGCAGCCAGTCAGGCAGCGGCACAGACAGCTGCAGTGGCACAGGAGCTAGCAAAGAGAGCTGTAAACAGGGGAGTTTGAGTGGGAGTTCTGTTGGAAGAGAAGGTGTTTGTGTGTGTTTGGTTTTGTTTTGGTAGTATCTGTATGTGTAGGGGCTTTTTTCTGGGAGAGAAGCTGAGCCCTGATTAGGGTGCGGGGCTTCACTGACCAGGGGTCCTATAAAGGTAGCAGCCAGTCAGGCAGCGGCACAGACAGCTGCAGTGGCACAGGAGCTTGCAAACTGAGCTGTAAACAGGGGAGTTTGAGTGGGAGTTCTGTTTGAGGAGAAGGTATTTGTGTGTGTGTTTGGTTTTGTATTGGTGGTATCTGTATGTGTAGAGGCTTTGTGCAGGGAGAGAAGCTGATCCCTGATTAGGGGGCGGGGCTTCCCTGACTAGGGGTCCTAGAAAGGTAGCAGCCAGTCAGGCAGCGGCACAGGAGCTAGCAAACAGAGCTGTAAACAGGGGAGTCTGAGTGGGAGTTCTGTTGGAGGAGAAGGTATTTGTGTGTGTGTTTGGTTTTGTATTGGTGGTATCTGTATGTGTAGGGGCTTTGTGCTGGGAGAGAAGCTGAGCCCTGATTAGGGGGCGGGGCTTCACTTACTAGGGGTCCTATAAAGGGAGCAGCCAGTCAGGCAGCTGCACAGACAGCTGCAGCGGTACAGGAGCTAGCAAACAGAGCTGTAAACAGGGGAGTTTGAGTGGGAGTTCTGTTGGAGGAGAAGGTATTTGTGTGTGTTTGGTTTTGTGTTGGTGGTATCTGTATGTGTAGGGGCTTTGTGCTGGGAGAGAAGCTGAGCCCTGATAAGGGGGCGGGGCTTTCTGACTAGGGGTCCTATAAAGGTTGCAGCCAGTCAGGCAGCGGCAGAGGAGCTAGCAAACAGAGCTGTAAACAGGGGACTTTGAGTGGGAGTTCTGTTGGAAGAGAAGGTATTTGTGTGTGTTTGGTTTTGTTTTGGTAGTATCTGTATGTGTAGGGGCTTTTTGCTGGGAGAGAAGCTGAGCCCCGATTAGGGTGTGGGGCTTCACTCACCAGGGGTCCTATAAAGGTAGCAGCCAGTCAGGCAGCGGCACAGACAGCTGCAGTGGCACAGGAGCTTGCAAACTGAGCTGTAAACAGGGGAGTTTGAGTGGGAGTTCTGTTGGAGGAGAAGTTATTTGTGCGTGTTTGGTTTTGTATTGGTGGTATCTGTATGTGTATAGGCTTGGAGGGGCTTTGTGCTGGGAGAGAAGCTGAGCCCTGATTAGGGGGCGGGGCTTCGCTGACTATGGGTCCTATGATTGTAGCAGCCAGTCAGGCAGCGTCACAGACAGCTGCGGGGGCACAGGAGCTAGCAAACAGTGCTGTAAACAGGGGAGTTTGAGTAGGAGTTCTGTTGGAGGAGAAGGTATTTGTGTGTGTGTTTGGTTTTGTATTGGTGGTATCTGTATGTGCAGAGGCTTGGAGGGGCTTTGTGCTGGGAGAGAAGCTGAGCCCTGATTAGGGGGCGGGGCTACACTGACTAGGGGTCCTATAAAGGGAGCAGCCAGTCAGGCGGCCGCATGGACAGCTGCAGCGGCACAGGAGCTAGCAAACAGAGCTGTAAACAGGGGAGTTTGAGTGGGAGTTCTGTTGGAAGAGAAGGTATTTGTGTGTGTTTGGTTTTGTATTGGTAGTATCTGTATGTGTAGAGGCTTGGAGGGGCTTTGTGCTGGGAGCGAAGCTGAGCCCTGATTAGGGGGCGGGGCTTCACTGACTAGGGGTCCTATAAAGGGAGCAGCCAGTCAGGCAGGGGCACAGACAGCTGCAGCGGCACAGGAGCTAGCAAACAGAGCTGTAAACAGGTGAGTTTGAGAGGGAGTTCTGTTGGAGGAGAAGGTATTTGTGTGTTTGGTTTTGTATTGGTAGTGTCTGTATGAGTAGAGGCTTTGTGCTGGGAGAGAATCTGAGCCCTGATTAGGGGGCGGGGCTTCCCTGACTAGGGGTCCTATAAAGGTACCAACCACTCAGGCAGCGGCACAGACAGCTGCAGCGGCACTGGAGCTAGCAAATAGAGCTGTAAACAGGGGAGTTTGAGTGGGAGTTCTGTTTGAGGAGAAGGTATTTGTGTGTGTGTTTGGTTTTGTATTGGTGGTATCTGTATGTGTAGAGGCTTGGAGGGGCTTTGTGCTGGGAGAGAAGCTGAGCCCTGATTAGGGGGCGGGGCTTCACTGACGAGGGGTCCTACAAAGGGAGCAGCCAGTCAGGCAGCGGCACAGACAGCTGCAGCGGTACAGGAGCTAGCAAACAGAGCTGTAAATAGGGGACTTTGAGTGGGAGTTCTGTTGGAGGAGAAGCTATTTGTGCGTGTTTGGTTTTGTATTGGTAGTATCTGTATGTGTAGAGGCTTGGAGGGGCTTTGTGCTGGGAGCGAAGCTGAGCCCTGATTAGGGGGCGGGACTTCACTGACTAGGGGTCCTATAAAGGTAGCAGCCAGTCAGGCAGCGGCACAGGAGCTAGCAAACAGAGCTGTGAACAGGGGAGTCTGAGTGGGAGTTCTGTTGGAGGAGAAGGTATTTGTGTGTGTGTTTGGTTTTGTATTGGTGGTATCAGTATGTGTAGGGGCTTTGTGCTGCGAGAGAAGCTGAGCCCTGATTAGGGGGCGGGGCTTCACTGACTAGGGGTCCTATAAAGGGAGCAGCCAGTCAGGCAGCTGCACAGACAGCTGCAGCGGTACAGGAGCTAGCAAACAGAGCTGTAAACAGGGGAGTTTGAGTGGGAGTTCTGTTGGAAAAGAAGGTATTTGTGTGTGTTTGGTTTTGTATTGGTAGTATCTGTATGTGTAGGGTCTTTGTGCTGGGAGAAAAGCTGAGCCCTGATTAGGGGGCGGGGCTTCACTGACTAGGGGTCCTATAAAGGTAGCAGCCAGTCAGGCAGCGACACAGACAGCTGCAGCGGTACAGGAGCTAGCAAACAGAGCTGTAAACAGGGGAGTTTGAGTGGGAGTTCTGTTGGAAGAGAAGGTATTTGTGTGTGTTTGGTTTTGTATTGTTAGTATCTGTATGTGTAGGGTCTTTGTGCTGGGAGAAAAGCTGAGCCCTGATTAGGGGGCGGGGCTTCACTGACAAGGGGTCCTATAAAGGTAGCAGCCAGTCAGGCAGCGGCACAGGAGCTAGCAAACAGAGCTGTAAACAGGGGAGTTTGAGTGGGACTTCTGTTGGAGGAGAAGGTATTTGTGTGTGTGTTTGGTATTGTATTGGTAGTATCTGTATGTGTAGAGGCTTGGAGGGGCTTTGTGCTGGGAGCGAAGCTGAGCCCTGATTAGGGGGCGGGTATTCATTGACTAGGGGTCCTATAAAGGGAGCAGCCAGTCAGGCAGGGGCACAGACAGCTGCAGCGGAACAGGAGCTACGAAACTGAGCTGTAAACAGGGGAGTTTGAGAGGGAGTTCTGTTGGAGGAGAAGGTATTTGTGTGTGTCTGGTTTTGTATTGGTAGTATCTGTATGTGTAGAGGCTTGGAGGGGCTTTGTGCTGGGAGAGAAGCTGAGAACTGATTAGGGGGCGGGGCTTCACTGACTAGGGGTCCTATAAAGGCAGCAGCCAGTCAGGCAGCGGCACAGACAGCTGCAGTGGCACAGGAGCTAGCAAAGAGAGCTGTAAACAGGGGAGTTTGAGTGGGAGTTCTGTTGGAGGAGAAGGTATTTGTGTGTGTGTTTGGTTTGTATTGGTGGTATCTGTATGTGTAGAGGCTTGGAGGGGCTTTGTGCTGGGAGCGAAGCTGAGCCCTGATTAGGGGGCGGGGCTTCACTGACTAGGGGTCCTATAAAGTTAGCAACCAGTCAGGCAGCGGCACAGGAGCTAGCAAACAGAGCTGTAAACAGGGGACTTTGAGTGGGAGTTCTGTTGGAGGAGAAGGTGTTTGTGTTTGTTTGGTTTTGTATTGGTAGTATTTGTATGTGTAGAGGCTTGGAGGGGCTTTGTGCTGGGAAAGAACCTGAGCCCTGATTAGGGGGCGGGGCTTCACTGACTAGGGGTCCTATAAAGGTAGCAGCCAGTCAGGCAGCGTCACAGACAACTGCAGGGGCACAGGAGCTAGCAAACAGAGCTGTAAATAGGTGAGTTTGAGTGGGAGTTCTGTTGGAGGAGAAGGTATTTGTGTATGTTTGGTTTTGTATTGGTAGTATCTGTATGTGTAGGGGCTTTGTGCTTGGAGAGAAGCTGAGTCCTGATTAGGGGGCGGGGCTTCACTGACTAGGGGTCCTATAAAGGCAGCAGCCAGTCAGGCAGCGGCACAGACAGCTGCAGTGGCAAAGGAGCTAGCAAAGAGAGCTGTAAACAGGGGAGTTTGAGTGGGAGTTCTGTTTGAGGAGAAGGTATTTGTGTGTGTGTTTGGTTTTGTATTGGTGGTATCTGTATGTGTAGAGGCTTTGTGCAGGGAGAGAAGCTGATCCCTGATTAGGGGGCGGGGCTTCCCTGACTAGGGGTCCTAGAAAGGTAGCAGCCAGTCAGGCAGCGGCACAGGAGCTAGCAAACAGAGCTGTAAACAGGGGAGTCTGAGTGGGAGTTCTGTTGGAGGAGAAGGTATTTGTGTGTGTGTTTGGTTTTGTATTGGTGGTATCTGTATGTGTAGGGGCTTTGTGCTGGGAGAGAAGCTGAGCCCTGATTAGGGGGCGGGGCTTCACTTACTAGGGGTCCTATAAAGGGAGCAGCCAGTCAGGCAGCTGCACAGACAGCTGCAGCGGTACAGGAGCTAGCAAACAGAGCTGTAAACAGGGGAGTTTGAGTGGGAGTTCTGTTGGAGGAGAAGGTATTTGTGTGTGTTTGGTTTTGTGTTGGTGGTATCTGTATGTGTAGGGGCTTTGTGCTGGGAGAGAAGCTGAGCCCTGATAAGGGGGCGGGGCTTTCTGACTAGGGGTCCTATAAAGGTTGCAGCCAGTGAGGCAGCGGCACAGGAGCTAGCAAACAGAGCTGTAAACAGGGGACTTTGAGTGGGAGTTCTGTTGGAAGAGAAGGTATTTGTGTGTGTTTGGTTTTGTTTTGGTAGTATCTGTATGTGTAGGGGCTTTTTGCTGGGAGAGAAACTGAGCCCCGATTAGGGTGCGGGGCTTCACTGACCAGGGGTCCTATAAAGGTAGCAGCCAGTCAGGCAGCGGCACAGACAGCTGCAGTGGCACAGGAGCTTGCAAACTGAGCTGTAAACAGGGGAGTTTGAGTGGGAGTTCTGTTGGAGGAGAACGTATTTGTGTTTGTTTGGTTTTGTATTGGTAGTATCTGTATGTGTAGAGGCTTGGAGGGGCTTTGTGCTGGGAGAGAAGCTGAGCCCTGATTAGGGGGCGGGGCTTCACTGACTAGGGGTCCTATGATTGTAGCAGCCAGTCAGGCAGCGTCACAGACAGCTGCGGGGGCACAGGAGCTAGCAAACAGTGCTGTAAACAGGGGAGTTTGAGTAGGAGTTCTGTTGGAGGAGAAGGTATTTGTGTGTGTGTTTGGTTTTGTATTGGTGGTATCTGTATGTGCAGAGGCTTGGAGGGGCTTTGTGCTGGGAGAGAAGCTGAGCCCTGATTAGGGGGCGGGCTACACTGACTAGGGGTCCTATAAAGGGAGCAGCCAGTTAGGCGGCCGCACGGACAGCTGCAGCGGCACAGGAGCTAGCAAACAGAGCTGTAAACAGGGGAGTTTGAGTGGGAGTTCTGTTGGAAGAGAAGGTATTTGTGTGTGTTTGGTTTTGTATTGGTAGTATCTGTATGTGTAGAGGCTTGGAGGGGCTTTGTGCTGGGAGCGAAGCTGAGCCCTGATTAGGGGGCGGGGCTTCACTGACTAGGGGTCCTATAAAGGGAGCAGCCAGTCAGGCAGGGGCACAGACAGCTGCAGCGGCACAGGAGCTAGCAAACAGAGCTGTAAACAGGTGAGTTTGAGAGGGAGTTCTGTTGGAGGAGAAGGTATTTGTGTGTTTGGTTTTGTATTGGTAGTGTCTGTATGAGTAGAGGCTTTGTGCTGGGAGAGAATCTGAGCCCTGATTAGGGGGCGGGGCTTCCCTGACTAGGGGTCCTATAAAGGTACCAACCACTCAGGCAGCGACACAGACAGCTGCAGCGGCACTGGAGCTAGCAAATAGAGCTGTAAACAGGGGAGTTTGAGTGGGAGTTCTGTTTGAGGAGAAGGTATTTGTGTGTGTGTTTGGTTTTGTATTGGTGGTATCTGTATGTGTAGAGGCTTGGAGGGGCTTTGTGCTGGGAGAGAAGCTGAGCCCTGATTAGGGGGCGGGGCTTCACTGACGAGGGGTCCTATAAAGGGAGCAGCCAGTCAGGCAGCGACACAGACAGCTGCAGCGGTACAGGAGCTAGCAAACAGAGCTGTAAATAGGGTAGTTTGAGTGGGAGTTCTGTTGGAGGAGAAGGTATTTGTGTGTGTTTGGTTTTGTGTTGGTGGTATCTGTATGTGTAGGGGCTTTGTGCTGAGAGAGAAGCTGAAAACTGATTAGGGGGCGGGGCTTCACTAACTAGGGGTCCTATTAAGGCAGCAGCCAGTCAGGCAGCGGCACAGACAGCTGCAGTGGCACAGGAGCTAGCAAAGAGAGCTGTAAACAGGGGAGTTTGAGTGGGAGTTCTGTTGGAGGAGAAGGTATATGTGTGTGTTCGGTTTCGTATTGGTAGTATCTGTATGTGTAGAGGCTTGGAGGGGCTTTGTGCTGGGAGCGAAGCTGAGCCCTGATTAGGGGGCGGGGCTTCACTGACTAGGGGTCCTATAAAGGCAGCAGCCAGTCAGGCAGCGGCACAGACAGCTGCAGTGGCACAGGAGCTAGCAAAGAGAGCTGTAAACAGGGGAGTTTGAGTGGGAGTTCTGTTGGAAGAGAAGGTGTTTGTGTGTGTTTGGTTTTGTTTTGGTAGTATCTGTATGTGTAGGGGCTTTTTTCTGGGAGAGAAGCTGAGCCCTGATTAGGGTGCGGGGCTTCACTGACCAGGGGTCCTATAAAGGTAGCAGCCAGTCAGGCAGCGGCACAGACAGCTGCAGTGGCACAGGAGCTTGCAAACTGAGCTGTAAACAGGGGAGTTTGAGTGGGAGTTCTGTTTGAGGAGAAGGTATTTGTGTGTGTGTTTGGTTTTGTATTGGTGGTATCTGTATGTGTAGAGGCTTTGTGCAGGGAGAGAAGCTGATCCCTGATTAGGGGGCGGGGCTTCCCTGACTAGGGGTCCTAGAAAGGTAGCAGCCAGTCAGGCAGCGGCACAGGAGCTAGCAAACAGAGCTGTAAACAGGGGAGTCTGAGTGGGAGTTCTGTTGGAGGAGAAGGTATTTGTGTGTGTGTTTGGTTTTGTATTGGTGGTATCTGTATGTGTAGGGGCTTTGTGCTGGGAGAGAAGCTGAGCCCTGATTAGGGGGCGGGGCTTCACTTACTAGGGGTCCTATAAAGGGAGCAGCCAGTCAGGCAGCTGCACAGACAGCTGCAGCGGCACAGGAGCAAGCAAACAGAGCTGTAAACAGGGGAGTTTGAGTGGGAGTTCTGTTGGAGGAGAAGGTATTTGTGTGTGTTTGGTTTTGTATTGGTGGTATCTGTATGTGAAGGGGCTTTGTGCTGGGAGAGAAGCTGAGCCCTGATTAGGGGGCGGGGCTTCACTGACTAGGGGTCCTATAAAGGGAGCAGCCAGTCAGGCAGCGGCACAGACAGCTGCAGCGGCACAGGAGCTAGCAAACAGAGCTGTAAACAGGGGAGTTTGAGTGGGAGTTCTGTTGGAAGAGAAGGTATTTGTGTGTGTGTTTGGTTTTGTATTGGTGGTATCTGTATGTGTAAAGGCTTGGAGGGGCTTTGTGCTGGGAGAGAAGCTGAGAGCTGATTAGGGGGCGGGGCTTCCCTGACTAGGGGTCCTATAAAGGTACCAGCCAGTCAGGCAGCGGCACAGACAGCTGCAGCGGCACAGGAGCTAGCAAACAGAGCTGTAAACAGCGGAGTTTGAGTGGGAGTTCTCTTGGAGAAGAAGGTATTTGTGTGTGTGTTTGGTTTTGTATTGGTAGTATCTGTATGAGTAGAGGCTTGGAGGGGCTTTGTGCTGGGAGAGAATCTGAGCCCTGATTAGGGGGCGGGGCTTCACTGACTATGGGTCCTATGATTGTAGCAGCCAGTCAGGCAGCGTCACAGACAGCTGCAGGGGCACAGGAGCTAGCAAACAGTGCTGTAAACAGGGGAGTTTGAGTGGGAGTTCTGTTGAAGGAGAAGGTATTTGTGTGTGTGTTTGGTTTTGTATTGGTGGTACCTGTATGTGTAGAGGCTTGGAGGGGCTTTGTGCTGGGAGAGAAGCTGGGCCCTGATTAGGGGGCGGGGCTACACTGACTAGGGGTCCTATAAAGGAAGCAGCCAGTCAGGCGGCGGCACGGACAGCGGCAGCGGCACAGGAGCTAGCAAACAGAGCTGTAAACAGGGGAGTTTGAGTGGGAGTTCTGTTGGAGGAGAAGGTATTTGTGTGTGTTTGGTTTTGTATTGGTGGTACCTGTATGTGTATAGGCTTGGAGGGTCTTTGTGCTGGGAGAGAAGCTGAGCCCTGATTAGGGTGCGGGGCTTCACTGACCAGGGGTCCTATAAAGGTAGCAGCCAGTCAGGCAGCGGCACAGACAGCTGCAGTGGCACAGGAGCTTGCAAACTGAGCTGTAAACAGGGGAGTTTGAGTGGGAGTTCTGTTGGAGGAGAAGGTATTTGTGTTTGTTTGGTTTTTGTATTGGTAGTATTTGTATGTGTAGAGGCTTGGAGGGACTTTGTGCTGGGAGAGAAGCTGAGCCCTGATTAGGGGGCGGGGCTTCACTGACGAGGGGTCCTATAAAGGTAGCAGCCAGTCAGGCAGCGGCACAGACAGCTGCAGCGGCACAGGAGCTAGCAAACAGACCTGTAAACAGGGGAGTTTGAGTGGGAGTTCTGTTGGAGGAGAAGGTATTTGTGTGTGTTTGGTTTTGTATTGGGAGTATCTGTATGAGTAGAGGCTTGGAGGGGCTTTGTGCTGGGAGAGAATCTGAGCCCTGATTAGGGGGCGGGGCTTCACTCACTAGGGGTCCTATGATTGTAGCAGCCAGTCAGGCAGCGGCACAGACAGATGCAGGGGCACAGGAGCTAGCAAACAGTGCTGTAAACAGGGGAGTTTGAGTGGGAGTTCTGTTGGAGGAGAAGGTATTTGTGTGTGTTTGGTTTTGTGTTGGTGGTATCTGTATGTGTAGGGGCTCTGTGCTGAGAGAGAAGCTGAGCCCTGATTAGGGGGCGGGGCTTCACTGACTAGGGGTCCTATAAAGGTAGCAGCCAGTCAGGCAGCGGCACAGACAGCTGCAGTGGCACAGGAGCTAGCAAACAGAGCTGTAAACAGGTGAGTTTGAGTGGGAGTTCTGTTGGAGGAGAAGGTATTTGTGTGTGTTTGGTTTTGTATTGGTAGTATCTGTATGTGTAGAGGCTTGGAGGGGCTCTGTGCTGGGAGAGAATCTGAGCCCTGATTAGGGGGCGGGGCTTCCCTGACTAGGGGTCCTCTAAAGGTAGCAGCCAGTCAGGCAGCGGCGCAGGAGCTAGCAAACAGAGCTGTAAACAGGTGAGTTTGAGTGGGAGTTCTGTTGGAGGAGAAGGTATTTGTGTGTGTTTGGTTTTGTATTGGTGGTATCTGTTTGTGTAGGGGCTTTGTGCTGGGAGAGAAGCCTGGCCCTGATTAGGGGGCGGGGCTTCACTGACGAGGGGTCTTATAAAGGGAGCAGCCAGTCAGGCAGCGACACAGAAAGATGCAGCGGTACAGGAGCTAGCAAACAGAGCTGTAAACAGGGGAGTTTGAGTTGGAGTTCTGTTGGAGGAGAAGGTATTTGTGTGTGTTTGGTTTTGTATTGGTAGTATCTCTATGTGTAGGGGCTTTGAGCTGGGAGAAAAGCTGAGCCCTGATTAGGGGGCGGGGCTTCACTGACTAGGGGTCCTATGATTGTATCAGCCAGTCAGGCAGCGTCACAGACAGCTGCAGGGGCACAGGAGCTAGCAAACAGTGCTGTAAACAGGGGAGTTTGAGTGGGAGTTCTGTTGGAGGAGAAGGTATTTGTGTGTGTGTTTGGTTTTGTATTGGTGGTATCTGTATGTGTAGAGGCTTGGAGGGGCTTTGTGCTGGGAGAAGCTGAGCCCTGATTAGGGGCGGGGCTAAACTGACTAGGGGTCCTATAAAGGGAGCAGCCACTCAGGCGGCGGCACGGACAGCTGCAGCGGCACAGGAACTAGCAAACAGAGCTGTAAACAGGGGAGTCTGAGTGGGAGTTCTGTTGGAGGAGAAGGTATTTGTGTGTGTTTGGTTTTGTATTGGTGGTATCTGTATGTGTAGGGGCTTTGTGCTGGGAGAGAAGCTGAGCCCTGATTAGGGGGCGGGGCTTCACTGACTAGGGGTCCTATAAAGGTAGCAGCCAGTCAGGCAGTGGCACAGGAGCGAGCAAACAGAGCTGTAAACAGGGGAGTTTGAGTGGGAGTTCTGTTGGAGGAGAAGGTATTTGTGTGTGTTTGGTTTTGCATTGGTAGTATCTGTATGTGTAGAGGCTTGGAGGGGCTTTGTGCTGGGAGAGAAGCTGAGCCCTGATTAGGGGGCGTGGCTTCACTGACTAGGGGTCCTATAAAGCTAGCAGCCAGTCAGGCAGCGGCCCAGACAGCTGCAGCGGCACAGGAGCTTGCAAACTGAGCTGTAAACAGGGGAGTTTGAGTGGGAGTTCTGTTGGAGGAGAAGGTATTTGTGTGTGTGTTTGGTTTTGTATTGGTGGTATCTGTATGTGTAGAGCCTTGGAGGGGCTTTGTGCTGGGAGAGAAGCTGAGCCCTGATTAGGGCGCGGGGCTTCACTGACGAGGGGTCCTATAAAGGCAGCAGCCAGTCAGGCAGCGGCACAGACAGCTGCAGTGCACAGGAGCTAGCAAACAGAGCTGTAAACAGCGGAGTTTGAGTGGGAGTTCTGTTGGAGGAGAAGGTATTTGTGTGTGTGTTTGGTTTTGTATTGGTGGTATCTGTATGTGTAGAGCCTTGGAGGGGCTTTGTGCTGGGAGAGAAGCTGAGCCCTGATTGGGGGCGGAGCTTCCCTGACTAGGGTCCTATAAAGGCACCAGCCAGTCAGGCAGGGGCACAGACAGCTGCAGCGGAACAGGAGCTAGCAAACAGAGCTGTAAACAGGGGAGTTTGAGAGGAAGTTCTGTTGGAGGATAAGGTATTTGTGTGTGTTTGGTTTTGTATTGGTGGTATCTGTATGTGTAGAGGCTTGGAGGGGCTTTGTGCTTGGAGAGAAGCTGAGCCCTGATTAGGGGGCGGGGCTTCACTCACTATGGGTGCTATAAAGGGAGCAGCCAGTCAGGCAGCGACACAGACAGGTGCAGCGGTACATGAGCTAGCAAACAGAGGGGTAAACAAGCGAGTTTGAGTGGGAGTTCTGTTGGAGGAGAAGGTATTTGTGTGTGTTTGGTTTTGTATTGGTGGTATCTGTTTGTGTAGGGGCTTTGTGCTGGGAGAGAAGCCTGGCCCTGATTAGGGGGCGGGGCTTCACTGACGAGGGGTCTTATAAAGGGAGCAGCCAGTCAGGCAGCGACACAGAAAGATGCAGCGGTACAGGAGCTAGCAAACAGAGCTGTAAACAGGGGAGTTTGAGTTGGAGTTCTGTTGGAGGAGAAGGTATTTGTGTGTGTTTGGTTTTGTATTGGTAGTATCTCTATGTGTAGGGGCTTTGAGCTGGGAGAAAAGCTGAGCCCTGATTAGGGGGCGGGGCTTCACTGACTAGGGGTCCTATGATTGTATCAGCCAGTCAGGCAGCGTCACAGACAGCTGCAGGGGCACAGGAGCTAGCAAACAGTGCTGTAAACAGGGGAGTTTGAGTGGGAGTTCTGTTGGAGGAGAAGGTATTTGTGTGTGTGTTTGGTTTTGTATTGGTGGTATCTGTATGTGTAGAGGCTTGGAGGGGCTTTGTGCTGGGAGAGAAGCTGGGCCCTGATTAGGGGGCGGGGCTACACTGAATAGGGGTCCTATAAAGGGAGCAGCCAGTCAGGCGGCGACATGGACAGCTGCAGCGGCACAGGAGCTAGCAAACAGAGCTGTAAACAGGGGAGTTTGAGAGGGAGTTCTGTTGGAGGAGAAGGTATTTGTGTGTGTTTGGTTTTGTATTGGTGGTATCTGTATGTGTAGGGGCTTTGTGCTGGGAGAGAAGCTGAGCCCTGATTAGGGGGCGGGGCTTCACTGACTAGGGGTCCTATAAAGGTAGCAGCCAGTCAGGCAGTGGCACAGGAGCGAGCAAACAGAGCTCTAAACAGGGGAGTTTGAGTGGGAGTTCTGTTGGAGGAGAAGGTATTTGTGTGTGTTTGGTTTTGCATTGGTAGTATCTGTATGTGTAGAGGCTTGGAGGGGCTTTGTGCTGGGAGAGAAGCTGAGCCCTGATTAGGGGGCGTGGCTTCACTGACTAGGGGTCCTATAAAGCTAGCAGCCAGTCAGGCAGCGGCCCAGACAGCTGCAGCGGCACAGGAGCTAGCAAACTGAGCTGTAAAAGGGGAGATTGAGTGGGAGTTATGTTGGAGGAGAGGGTATTTGTGTTTGTTTGGTTTTGTATTGGTAGTATCTGTATGTGTAGAGGCTTGGAGGGGCTTTGTGCTGGGAGAGAAGCTGAGCCCTGATTAGGGGGCGGGGCTACACTGAATAGGGGTCCTATAAAGGGAGCAGCCAGTCAGGCGGCGACATGGACAGCTGCAGCGGCACAGGAGCTAGCAAACAGAGCTGTAAACAGGGGAGTTTGAGAGGGAGTTCTGTTGGAGGAGAAGGTATTTGTGTGTGTTTGGTTTTGTGTTGGGAGTATCTGTATGAGTAGAGGCTTGGAGGGGCTTTGTGCTGGGAGAGAATCTGAGCCCTGATTAGGGGGCGGGGCTTCACTCACTAGGGGTCCTATGATTGTAGCAGCCAGTCAGGCAGCGGCACAGACAGATGCAGGGGCACAGGAGCTAGCAAACAGTGCTGTAAACAGGGGAGTTTGAGTGGGAGTTCTGTTGGAGGAGAAGGTATTTGTGTGTGTTTGGTTTTGTGTTGGTGGTATCTGTATGTGTAGGGGCTCTGTGCTGAGAGAGAAGCTGAGCCCTGATTAGGGGGCGGGGCTTCACTGACTAGGGGTCCTATAAAGGTAGCAGCCAGTCAGGCAGCGGCAGAGACAGCTGCAGTGGCACAGGAGCTAGCAAACAGAGCTGTAAACAGGTGAGTTTGAGTGGGAGTTCTCTTGGAGGAGAAGGTATTTGTGTGTGTTTGGTTTTGTATTGGTAGTATCTGTATGTGTAGAGGCTTGGAGGGGCTTTGTGCTGGGAGAGAATCTGAGCCCTGATTAGGGGGCGGGGCTTCCCTGACTAGGGGTCCTCTAAAGGTAGCAGCCAGTCAGGCAGCGGCGCAGGGGCTAGCAAACAGAGGTGTAAACAGGGGAGTTTGAGTGGGAGTTCTGTTGGAGGAGAAGGTATTTGTGTGTGCTTGGTTTTGTATTGGTAGTATCTGTTTGTGTAGGGGCTTTGTGCTGGGAGAGAAGCCTGGCCCTGATTAGGGGGCGGGGCTTCACTGACGAGGGGTCTTATAAAGGGAGCAGCCAGTCAGGCAGCGACACAGAAAGATGCAGCGGTACAGGAGCTAGCAAACAGAGCTGTAAACAGGGGAGTTTGAGTTGGAGTTCTGTTGGAGGAGAAGGTATTTGTGTGTGTTTGGTTTTGTATTGGTAGTATCTCTATGTGTAGGGGCTTTGTGCTGGGAGAAAAGCTGAGCCCTGATTAGGGGGCGGGGCTTCACTGACTAGGGGTCCTATAAAGTTAGCAACCAGTCAGGCAGCGGCACAGGAGCTAGCAAACAGAGCTGTAAACAGGGGACTTTGAGTGGGAGTTCTGTTGGAGGAGAAGGTGTTTGTGTGTGTTTGGTTTTGTATTGGTAGTATCTGTATGTGTAGAGGCTTTGTGCTGGGAGAGAAGCTGAGCCCTGATTAGGGGGCGGGGCTTCCCTGACTAGGGGTCCTAGAAAGGTAGCAGCCAGTCAGGCAGCGGCACAGGAGCTAGCAAACAGAGCTGTAAACAGGGGAGTTTGAGTGGGAGTTCTGTTGGAGGAGAAGGTGTTTGTGTGTGTTTGGTTTTGTATTGGTAGTATCTGTATGTGTAGAGGCTTTGTGCAGGGAGAGAAGCTGAGCCCTGATAAGGGGGCGGGGCATCACTGACTAGGCGTCCTATAAAGGGAGCAGCCAGTCAGGCAGCGGCACAGCAGCTAGCAAACAGAGCTGTAAACACGGGAGTTTGAGTGGGAGTTCTGTTGGAGGAGAAGGTATATGTGTGTGTTTGGTTTTGTATTGGTAGTATCTGTATGTGTAAAGGCTTGGAGGGGCTTTGTGCTGCGAGAAAAGCTGAGCCCTGATCAGGGGGCGGGGCTTCGCTGACTAGGGGTCCTATGATTGTAGCAGCCAGTCAGGCAGCGGCACAGACACCTGCAGCGGCACTGGAGCTAGCAAACAGAGCTGTAAACAGGGGAGTTTGAGTGGGAGTTCTGTTGGAGGAGAAGGTATTTGTGTGTGTTTGGTTTTGTGTTGGTGGTATCTGTATGTGTAGGGGCTTTGTGCTGAGAGAGAAGCTGAAAACTGATTAGGGGGCGGGGCTTCACTAACTAGGGGTCCTATTAAGGCAGCAGCCAGTCAGGCAGCGGCACAGACAGCTGCAGTGGCACAGGAGCTAGCAAAGAGAGCTGTAAACAGGGGAGTTTGAGTGGGAGTTCTGTTGGAGGAGAAGGTATTTGTGTGTGTTTGGTTTTGTATTGTTGGAATCTGTATGTGTAGAGGCTTGGAGGGGCTTTGTGCTGGGAGAAAAGCTGAGCCCTGACTAGGGGGCGGGGCTTCCCTGACTAGGGGTCCTATAAAGGTTGCAGCCAGTCAGGCAGCGGCACAGGAGCTAGCAAACAGAGCTGTAAACAGGGTAGTTTGAGTGGGAGTTCTGTTGGAGGAGAAGGTATTTGTGTGTGTTTGGTTTTGTGTTGGTGGTATCTGTATGTGTAGGGGCTTTGTGCTGAGAGAGAAGCTGAAAACTGATTAGGGGGCGGGGCTTCACTAACTAGGGGTCCTATTAAGGCAGCAGCCAGTCAGGCAGCGGCACAGACAGCTGCAGTGGCACAGGAGCTAGCAAAGAGAGCTGTAAACAGGGGAGTTTGAGTGGGAGTTCTGTTGGAGGAGAAGGTATATGTGTGTGTTCGGTTTCGTATTGGTAGTATCTGTATGTGTAGAGGCTTGGAGGGGCTTTGTGCTGGGAGCGAAGCTGAGCCCTGATTAGGGGGCGGGGCTTCACTGACTAGGGGTCCTATAAAGGCAGCAGCCAGTCAGGCAGCGGCACAGACAGCTGCAGTGGCACAGGAGCTAGCAAAGAGAGCTGTAAACAGGGGAGTTTGAGTGGGAGTTCTGTTGGAAGAGAAGGTGTTTGTGTGTGTTTGGTTTTGTTTTGGTAGTATCTGTATGTGTAGGGGCTTTTTTCTGGGAGAGAAGCTGAGCCCTGATTAGGGTGCGGGGCTTCACTGACCAGGGGTCCTATAAAGGTAGCAGCCAGTCAGGCAGCGGCACAGACAGCTGCAGTGGCACAGGAGCTTGCAAACTGAGCTGTAAACAGGGGAGTTTGAGTGGGAGTTCTGTTTGAGGAGAAGGTATTTGTGTGTGTGTTTGGTTTTGTATTGGTGGTATCTGTATGTGTAGAGGCTTTGTGCAGGGAGAGAAGCTGATCCCTGATTAGGGGGCGGGGCTTCCCTGACTAGGGGTCCTAGAAAGGTAGCAGCCAGTCAGGCAGCGGCACAGGAGCTAGCAAACAGAGCTGTAAACAGGGGAGTCTGAGTGGGAGTTCTGTTGGAGGAGAAGGTATTTGTGTGTGTGTTTGGTTTTGTATTGGTGGTATCTGTATGTGTAGGGGCTTTGTGCTGGGAGAGAAGCTGAGCCCTGATTAGGGGGCGGGGCTTCACTTACTAGGGGTCCTATAAAGGGAGCAGCCAGTCAGGCAGCTGCACAGACAGCTGCAGCGGTACAGGAGCTAGCAAACAGAGCTGTAAACAGGGGAGTTTGAGTGGGAGTTCTGTTGGAGGAGAAGGTATTTGTGTGTGTTTGGTTTTGTGTTGGTGGTATCTGTATGTGTAGGGGCTTTGTGCTGGGAGAGAAGCTGAGCCCTGATAAGGGGGCGGGGCTTTCTGACTAGGGGTCCTATAAAGGTTGCAGCCAGTCAGGCAGCGGCACAGGAGCTAGCAAACAGAGCTGTAAACAGGGGACTTTGAGTGGGAGTTCTGTTGGAAGAGAAGGTATTTGTGTGTGTTTGGTTTTGTTTTGGTAGTATCTGTATGTGTAGGGGCTTTTTGCTGGGAGAGAAGCTGAGCCCCGATTAGGGTGCGGGGCTTCACTCACCAGGGGTCCTATAAAGGTAGCAGCCAGTCAGGCAGCGGCACAGACAGCTGCAGTGGCACAGGAGCTTGCAAACTGAGCTGTAAACAGGGGAGTTTGAGTGGGAGTTCTGTTGGAGGAGAACGTATTTGTGTTTGTTTGGTTTTGTATTGGTAGTATCTGTATGTGTAGAGGCTTGGAGGGGCTTTGTGCTGGGAGAGAAGCTGAGCCCTGATTAGGGGGCGGGGCTTCACTGACTAGGGGTCCTATTAAGGGAGCAGCCAGTCAGGCAGCTGCACAGACAGCTGCAGCGGCACAGGAGCTAGCAAACAGAGCTGTAAACAGGGGAGTTTGAGTGGGAGTTCTGTTGGAGGAGAAGTTATTTGTGCGTGTTTGGTTTTGTATTGGTGGTATCTGTATGTGTATAGGCTTGGAGGGGCTTTGTGCTGGGAGAGAAGCTGAGCCCTGATTAGGGGGCGGGGCTTCGCTGACTATGGGTCCTATGATTGTAGCAGCCAGTCAGGCAGCGTCACAGACAGCTGCGGGGGCACAGGAGCTAGCAAACAGTGCTGTAAACAGGGGAGTTTGAGTAGGAGTTCTGTTGGAGGAGAAGGTATTTGTGTGTGTGTTTGGTTTTGTATTGGTGGTATCTGTATGTGCAGAGGCTTGGAGGGGCTTTGTGCTGGGAGAGAAGCTGAGCCCTGATTAGGGGGCGGGGCTACACTGACTAGGGGTCCTATAAAGGGAGCAGCCAGTCAGGCGGCCGCATGGACAGCTGCAGCGGCACAGGAGCTAGCAAACAGAGCTGTAAACAGGGGAGTTTGAGTGGGAGTTCTGTTGGAAGAGAAGGTATTTGTGTGTGTTTGGTTTTGTATTGGTAGTATCTGTATGTGTAGAGGCTTGGAGGGGCTTTGTGCTGGGAGCGAAGCTGAGCCCTGATTAGGGGGCGGGGCTTCACTGACTAGGGGTCCTATAAAGGGAGCAGCCAGTCAGGCAGGGGCACAGACAGCTGCAGCGGCACAGGAGCTAGCAAACAGAGCTGTAAACAGGTGAGTTTGAGAGGGAGTTCTGTTGGAGGAGAAGGTATTTGTGTGTTTGGTTTTGTATTGGTAGTGTCTGTATGAGTAGAGGCTTTGTGCTGGGAGAGAATCTGAGCCCTGATTAGGGGGCGGGGCTTCCCTGACTAGGGGTCCTATAAAGGTACCAACCACTCAGGCAGCGGCACAGACAGCTGCAGCGGCACTGGAGCTAGCAAATAGAGCTGTAAACAGGGGAGTTTGAGTGGGAGTTCTGTTTGAGGAGAAGGTATTTGTGTGTGTGTTTGGTTTTGTATTGGTGGTATCTGTATGTGTAGAGGCTTGGAGGGGCTTTGTGCTGGGAGAGAAGCTGAGCCCTGATTAGGGGGCGGGGCTTCACTGACGAGGGGTCCTATAAAGGGAGCAGCCAGTCAGGCAGCGGCACAGACAGCTGCAGCGGTACAGGAGCTAGCAAACAGAGCTGTAAATAGGGGACTTTGAGTGGGAGTTCTGTTGGAGGAGAAGCTATTTGTGCGTGTTTGGTTTTGTATTGGTAGTATCTGTATGTGTAGAGGCTTGGAGGGGCTTTGTGCTGGGAGCGAAGCTGAGCCCTGATTAGGGGGCGGGACTTCACTGACTAGGGGTCCTATAAAGGTAGCAGCCAGTCAGGCAGCGGCACAGGAGCTAGCAAACAGAGCTGTGAACAGGGGAGTCTGAGTGGGAGTTCTGTTGGAGGAGAAGGTATTTGTGTGTGTGTTTGGTTTTGTATTGGTGGTATCAGTATGTGTAGGGGCTTTGTGCTGCGAGAGAAGCTGAGCCCTGATTAGGGGGCGGGGCTTCACTGACTAGGGGTCCTATAAAGGGAGCAGCCAGTCAGGCAGCTGCACAGACAGCTGCAGCGGTACAGGAGCTAGCAAACAGAGCTGTAAACAGGGGAGTTTGAGTGGGAGTTCTGTTGGAAAAGAAGGTATTTGTGTGTGTTTGGTTTTGTATTGGTAGTATCTGTATGTGTAGGGTCTTTGTGCTGGGAGAAAAGCTGAGCCCTGATTAGGGGGCGGGGCTTCACTGACTAGGGGTCCTATAAAGGTAGCAGCCAGTCAGGCAGCGACACAGACAGCTGCAGCGGTACAGGAGCTAGCAAACAGAGCTGTAAACAGGGGAGTTTGAGTGGGAGTTCTGTTGGAAGAGAAGGTATTTGTGTGTGTTTGGTTTTGTATTGTTAGTATCTGTATGTGTAGGGTCTTTGTGCTGGGAGAAAAGCTGAGCCCTGATTAGGGGGCGGGGCTTCACTGACAAGGGGTCCTATAAAGGTAGCAGCCAGTCAGGCAGCGGCACAGGAGCTAGCAAACAGAGCTGTAAACAGGGGAGTTTGAGTGGGACTTCTGTTGGAGGAGAAGGTATTTGTGTGTGTGTTTGGTATTGTATTGGTAGTATCTGTATGTGTAGAGGCTTGGAGGGGCTTTGTGCTGGGAGCGAAGCTGAGCCCTGATTAGGGGGCGGGTATTCATTGACTAGGGGTCCTATAAAGGGAGCAGCCAGTCAGGCAGGGGCACAGACAGCTGCAGCGGAACAGGAGCTACGAAACTGAGCTGTAAACAGGGGAGTTTGAGAGGGAGTTCTGTTGGAGGAGAAGGTATTTGTGTGTGTCTGGTTTTGTATTGGTAGTATCTGTATGTGTAGAGGCTTGGAGGGGCTTTGTGCTGGGAGAGAAGCTGAGAACTGATTAGGGGGCGGGGCTTCACTGACTAGGGGTCCTATAAAGGCAGCAGCCAGTCAGGCAGCGGCACAGACAGCTGCAGTGGCACAGGAGCTAGCAAAGAGAGCTGTAAACAGGGGAGTTTGAGTGGGAGTTCTGTTGGAGGAGAAGGTATTTGTGTGTGTGTTTGGTTTGTATTGGTGGTATCTGTATGTGTAGAGGCTTGGAGGGGCTTTGTGCTGGGAGCGAAGCTGAGCCCTGATTAGGGGGCGGGGCTTCACTGACTAGGGGTCCTATAAAGTTAGCAACCAGTCAGGCAGCGGCACAGGAGCTAGCAAACAGAGCTGTAAACAGGGGACTTTGAGTGGGAGTTCTGTTGGAGGAGAAGGTGTTTGTGTTTGTTTGGTTTTGTATTGGTAGTATTTGTATGTGTAGAGGCTTGGAGGGGCTTTGTGCTGGGAAAGAACCTGAGCCCTGATTAGGGGGCGGGGCTTCACTGACTAGGGGTCCTATAAAGGTAGCAGCCAGTCAGGCAGCGTCACAGACAACTGCAGGGGCACAGGAGCTAGCAAACAGAGCTGTAAATAGGTGAGTTTGAGTGGGAGTTCTGTTGGAGGAGAAGGTATTTGTGTATGTTTGGTTTTGTATTGGTAGTATCTGTATGTGTAGGGGCTTTGTGCTTGGAGAGAAGCTGAGTCCTGATTAGGGGGCGGGGCTTCACTGACTAGGGGTCCTATAAAGGCAGCAGCCAGTCAGGCAGCGGCACAGACAGCTGCAGTGGCAAAGGAGCTAGCAAAGAGAGCTGTAAACAGGGGAGTTTGAGTGGGAGTTCTGTTTGAGGAGAAGGTATTTGTGTGTGTGTTTGGTTTTGTATTGGTGGTATCTGTATGTGTAGAGGCTTTGTGCAGGGAGAGAAGCTGATCCCTGATTAGGGGGCGGGGCTTCCCTGACTAGGGGTCCTAGAAAGGTAGCAGCCAGTCAGGCAGCGGCACAGGAGCTAGCAAACAGAGCTGTAAACAGGGGAGTCTGAGTGGGAGTTCTGTTGGAGGAGAAGGTATTTGTGTGTGTGTTTGGTTTTGTATTGGTGGTATCTGTATGTGTAGGGGCTTTGTGCTGGGAGAGAAGCTGAGCCCTGATTAGGGGGCGGGGCTTCACTTACTAGGGGTCCTATAAAGGGAGCAGCCAGTCAGGCAGCTGCACAGACAGCTGCAGCGGTACAGGAGCTAGCAAACAGAGCTGTAAACAGGGGAGTTTGAGTGGGAGTTCTGTTGGAGGAGAAGGTATTTGTGTGTGTTTGGTTTTGTGTTGGTGGTATCTGTATGTGTAGGGGCTTTGTGCTGGGAGAGAAGCTGAGCCCTGATAAGGGGGCGGGGCTTTCTGACTAGGGGTCCTATAAAGGTTGCAGCCAGTGAGGCAGCGGCACAGGAGCTAGCAAACAGAGCTGTAAACAGGGGACTTTGAGTGGGAGTTCTGTTGGAAGAGAAGGTATTTGTGTGTGTTTGGTTTTGTTTTGGTAGTATCTGTATGTGTAGGGGCTTTTTGCTGGGAGAGAAACTGAGCCCCGATTAGGGTGCGGGGCTTCACTGACCAGGGGTCCTATAAAGGTAGCAGCCAGTCAGGCAGCGGCACAGACAGCTGCAGTGGCACAGGAGCTTGCAAACTGAGCTGTAAACAGGGGAGTTTGAGTGGGAGTTCTGTTGGAGGAGAACGTATTTGTGTTTGTTTGGTTTTGTATTGGTAGTATCTGTATGTGTAGAGGCTTGGAGGGGCTTTGTGCTGGGAGAGAAGCTGAGCCCTGATTAGGGGGCGGGGCTTCACTGACTAGGGGTCCTATGATTGTAGCAGCCAGTCAGGCAGCGTCACAGACAGCTGCGGGGGCACAGGAGCTAGCAAACAGTGCTGTAAACAGGGGAGTTTGAGTAGGAGTTCTGTTGGAGGAGAAGGTATTTGTGTGTGTGTTTGGTTTTGTATTGGTGGTATCTGTATGTGCAGAGGCTTGGAGGGGCTTTGTGCTGGGAGAGAAGCTGAGCCCTGATTAGGGGGCGGGCTACACTGACTAGGGGTCCTATAAAGGGAGCAGCCAGTTAGGCGGCCGCACGGACAGCTGCAGCGGCACAGGAGCTAGCAAACAGAGCTGTAAACAGGGGAGTTTGAGTGGGAGTTCTGTTGGAAGAGAAGGTATTTGTGTGTGTTTGGTTTTGTATTGGTAGTATCTGTATGTGTAGAGGCTTGGAGGGGCTTTGTGCTGGGAGCGAAGCTGAGCCCTGATTAGGGGGCGGGGCTTCACTGACTAGGGGTCCTATAAAGGGAGCAGCCAGTCAGGCAGGGGCACAGACAGCTGCAGCGGCACAGGAGCTAGCAAACAGAGCTGTAAACAGGTGAGTTTGAGAGGGAGTTCTGTTGGAGGAGAAGGTATTTGTGTGTTTGGTTTTGTATTGGTAGTGTCTGTATGAGTAGAGGCTTTGTGCTGGGAGAGAATCTGAGCCCTGATTAGGGGGCGGGGCTTCCCTGACTAGGGGTCCTATAAAGGTACCAACCACTCAGGCAGCGACACAGACAGCTGCAGCGGCACTGGAGCTAGCAAATAGAGCTGTAAACAGGGGAGTTTGAGTGGGAGTTCTGTTTGAGGAGAAGGTATTTGTGTGTGTGTTTGGTTTTGTATTGGTGGTATCTGTATGTGTAGAGGCTTGGAGGGGCTTTGTGCTGGGAGAGAAGCTGAGCCCTGATTAGGGGGCGGGGCTTCACTGACGAGGGGTCCTATAAAGGGAGCAGCCAGTCAGGCAGCGACACAGACAGCTGCAGCGGTACAGGAGCTAGCAAACAGAGCTGTAAATAGGGTAGTTTGAGTGGGAGTTCTGTTGGAGGAGAAGGTATTTGTGTGTGTTTGGTTTTGTGTTGGTGGTATCTGTATGTGTAGGGGCTTTGTGCTGAGAGAGAAGCTGAAAACTGATTAGGGGGCGGGGCTTCACTAACTAGGGGTCCTATTAAGGCAGCAGCCAGTCAGGCAGCGGCACAGACAGCTGCAGTGGCACAGGAGCTAGCAAAGAGAGCTGTAAACAGGGGAGTTTGAGTGGGAGTTCTGTTGGAGGAGAAGGTATATGTGTGTGTTCGGTTTCGTATTGGTAGTATCTGTATGTGTAGAGGCTTGGAGGGGCTTTGTGCTGGGAGCGAAGCTGAGCCCTGATTAGGGGGCGGGGCTTCACTGACTAGGGGTCCTATAAAGGCAGCAGCCAGTCAGGCAGCGGCACAGACAGCTGCAGTGGCACAGGAGCTAGCAAAGAGAGCTGTAAACAGGGGAGTTTGAGTGGGAGTTCTGTTGGAAGAGAAGGTGTTTGTGTGTGTTTGGTTTTGTTTTGGTAGTATCTGTATGTGTAGGGGCTTTTTTCTGGGAGAGAAGCTGAGCCCTGATTAGGGTGCGGGGCTTCACTGACCAGGGGTCCTATAAAGGTAGCAGCCAGTCAGGCAGCGGCACAGACAGCTGCAGTGGCACAGGAGCTTGCAAACTGAGCTGTAAACAGGGGAGTTTGAGTGGGAGTTCTGTTTGAGGAGAAGGTATTTGTGTGTGTGTTTGGTTTTGTATTGGTGGTATCTGTATGTGTAGAGGGTTTGTGCAGGGAGAGAAGCTGATCCCTGATTAGGGGGCGGGGCTTCCCTGACTAGGGGTCCTAGAAAGGTAGCAGCCAGTCAGGCAGCGGCACAGGAGCTAGCAAACAGAGCTGTAAACAGGGGAGTCTGAGTGGGAGTTCTGTTGGAGGAGAAGGTATTTGTGTGTGTGTTTGGTTTTGTATTGGTGGTATCTGTATGTGTAGGGGCTTTGTGCTGGGAGAGAAGCTGAGCCCTGATTAGGGGGCGGGGCTTCACTTACTAGGGGTCCTATAAAGGGAGCAGCCAGTCAGGCAGCTGCACAGACAGCTGCAGCGGTACAGGAGCTAGCAAACAGAGCTGTAAACAGGGGAGTTTGAGTGGGAGTTCTGTTGGAAAAGAAGGTATTTGTGTGTGTTTGGTTTTGTATTGGTAGTATCTGTATGTGTAGGGTCTTTGTGCTGGGAGAAAAGCTGAGCCCTGATTAGGGGGCGGGGCTTCACTGACTAGGGGTCCTATAAAGGTAGCAGCCAGTCAGGCAGCGACACAGACAGCTGCAGCGGAACAGGAGCTAGCAAACAGAGCTGTAAACAGGGGAGTTTGAGTGGGAGTTCTGTTGGAAGAGAAGGTATTTGTGTGTGTTTGGTTTTGTATTGTTAGTATCTGTATGTGTAGGGTCTTTGTGCTGGGAGAAAAGCTGAGCCCTGATTAGGGGGCGGGGCTTCACTGACAAGGGGTCCTATAAAGGTAGCAGCCAGTCAGGCAGCGGCACAGGAGCTAGCAAACAGAGCTGTAAACAGGGGAGTTTGAGTGGGACTTCTGTTGGAGGAGAAGGTATTTGTGTGTGTGTTTGGTATTGTATTGGTAGTATCTGTATGTGTAGAGGCTTGGAGGGGCTTTGTGCTGGGAGCGAAGCTGAGCCCTGATTAGGGGGCGGGTATTCATTGACTAGGGGTCCTATAAAGGGAGCAGCCAGTCAGGCAGGGGCACAGACAGCTGCAGCGGAACAGGAGCTACGAAACTGAGCTGTAAACAGGGGAGTTTGAGAGGGAGTTCTGTTGGAGGAGAAGGTATTTGTGTGTGTCTGGTTTTGTATTGGTAGTATCTGTATGTGTAGAGGCTTGGAGGGGCTTTGTGCTGGGAGAGAAGCTGAGAACTGATTAGGGGGCGGGGCTTCACTGACTAGGGGTCCTATAAAGGCAGCAGCCAGTCAGGCAGCGGCACAGACAGCTGCAGTGGCACAGGAGCTAGCAAAGAGAGCTGTAAACAGGGGAGTTTGAGTGGGAGTTCTGTTGGAGGAGAAGGTATTTGTGTGTGTGTTTGGTTTGTATTGGTGGTATCTGTATGTGTAGAGGCTTGGAGGGGCTTTGTGCTGGGAGCGAAGCTGAGCCCTGATTAGGGGGCGGGGCTTCACTGACTAGGGGTCCTATAAAGTTAGCAACCAGTCAGGCAGCGGCACAGGAGCTAGCAAACAGAGCTGTAAACAGGGGACTTTGAGTGGGAGTTCTGTTGGAGGAGAAGGTGTTTGTGTTTGTTTGGTTTTGTATTGGTAGTATTTGTATGTGTAGAGGCTTGGAGGGGCTTTGTGCTGGGAAAGAACCTGAGCCCTGATTAGGGGGCGGGGCTTCACTGACTAGGGGTCCTATAAAGGTAGCAGCCAGTCAGGCAGCGTCACAGACAACTGCAGGGGCACAGGAGCTAGCAAACAGAGCTGTAAATAGGTGAGTTTGAGTGGGAGTTCTGTTGGAGGAGAAGGTATTTGTGTATGTTTGGTTTTGTATTGGTAGTATCTGTATGTGTAGGGGCTTTGTGCTTGGAGAGAAGCTGAGTCCTGATTAGGGGGCGGGGCTTCACTGACTAGGGGTCCTATAAAGGCAGCAGCCAGTCAGGCAGCGGCACAGACAGCTGCAGTGGCAAAGGAGCTAGCAAAGAGAGCTGTAAACAGGGGAGTTTGAGTGGGAGTTCTGTTTGAGGAGAAGGTATTTGTGTGTGTGTTTGGTTTTGTATTGGTGGTATCTGTATGTGTAGAGGCTTTGTGCAGGGAGAGAAGCTGATCCCTGATTAGGGGGCGGGGCTTCCCTGACTAGGGGTCCTAGAAAGGTAGCAGCCAGTCAGGCAGCGGCACAGGAGCTAGCAAACAGAGCTGTAAACAGGGGAGTCTGAGTGGGAGTTCTGTTGGAGGAGAAGGTATTTGTGTGTGTGTTTGGTTTTGTATTGGTGGTATCTGTATGTGTAGGGGCTTTGTGCTGGGAGAGAAGCTGAGCCCTGATTAGGGGGCGGGGCTTCACTTACTAGGGGTCCTATAAAGGGAGCAGCCAGTCAGGCAGCTGCACAGACAGCTGCAGCGGTACAGGAGCTAGCAAACAGAGCTGTAAACAGGGGAGTTTGAGTGGGAGTTCTGTTGGAGGAGAAGGTATTTGTGTGTGTTTGGTTTTGTGTTGGTGGTATCTGTATGTGTAGGGGCTTTGTGCTGGGAGAGAAGCTGAGCCCTGATAAGGGGGCGGGGCTTTCTGACTAGGGGTCCTATAAAGGTTGCAGCCAGTGAGGCAGCGGCACAGGAGCTAGCAAACAGAGCTGTAAACAGGGGACTTTGAGTGGGAGTTCTGTTGGAAGAGAAGGTATTTGTGTGTGTTTGGTTTTGTTTTGGTAGTATCTGTATGTGTAGGGGCTTTTTGCTGGGAGAGAAACTGAGCCCCGATTAGGGTGCGGGGCTTCACTGACCAGGGGTCCTATAAAGGTAGCAGCCAGTCAGGCAGCGGCACAGACAGCTGCAGTGGCACAGGAGCTTGCAAACTGAGCTGTAAACAGGGGAGTTTGAGTGGGAGTTCTGTTGGAGGAGAACGTATTTGTGTTTGTTTGGTTTTGTATTGGTAGTATCTGTATGTGTAGAGGCTTGGAGGGGCTTTGTGCTGGGAGAGAAGCTGAGCCCTGATTAGGGGGCGGGGCTTCACTGACTAGGGGTCCTATGATTGTAGCAGCCAGTCAGGCAGCGTCACAGACAGCTGCGGGGGCACAGGAGCTAGCAAACAGTGCTGTAAACAGGGGAGTTTGAGTAGGAGTTCTGTTGGAGGAGAAGGTATTTGTGTGTGTGTTTGGTTTTGTATTGGTGGTATCTGTATGTGCAGAGGCTTGGAGGGGCTTTGTGCTGGGAGCGAAGCTGAGCCCTGATTAGGGGGCGGGGCTTCACTGACTAGGGGTCCTATAAAGGGAGCAGCCAGTCAGGCAGGGGCACAGACAGCTGCAGCGGCACAGGAGCTAGCAAACAGAGCTGTAAACAGGTGAGTTTGAGAGGGAGTTCTGTTGGAGGAGAAGGTATTTGTGTGTTTGGTTTTGTATTGGTAGTGTCTGTATGAGTAGAGGCTTTGTGCTGGGAGAGAATCTGAGCCCTGATTAGGGGGCGGGGCTTCCCTGACTAGGGGTCCTATAAAGGTACCAACCACTCAGGCAGCGACACAGACAGCTGCAGCGGCACTGGAGCTAGCAAATAGAGCTGTAAACAGGGGAGTTTGAGTGGGAGTTCTGTTTGAGGAGAAGGTATTTGTGTGTGTGTTTGGTTTTGTATTGGTGGTATCTGTATGTGTAGAGGCTTGGAGGGGCTTTGTGCTGGGAGAGAAGCTGAGCCCTGATTAGGGGGCGGGGCTTCACTGACGAGGGGTCCTATAAAGGGAGCAGCCAGTCAGGCAGCGACACAGACAGCTGCAGCGGTACAGGAGCTAGCAAACAGAGCTGTAAATAGGGTAGTTTGAGTGGGAGTTCTGTTGGAGGAGAAGGTATTTGTGTGTGTTTGGTTTTGTGTTGGTGGTATCTGTATGTGTAGGGGCTTTGTGCTGAGAGAGAAGCTGAAAACTGATTAGGGGGCGGGGCTTCACTAACTAGGGGTCCTATTAAGGCAGCAGCCAGTCAGGCAGCGGCACAGACAGCTGCAGTGGCACAGGAGCTAGCAAAGAGAGCTGTAAACAGGGGAGTTTGAGTGGGAGTTCTGTTGGAGGAGAAGGTATATGTGTGTGTTCGGTTTCGTATTGGTAGTATCTGTATGTGTAGAGGCTTGGAGGGGCTTTGTGCTGGGAGCGAAGCTGAGCCCTGATTAGGGGGCGGGGCTTCACTGACTAGGGGTCCTATAAAGGCAGCAGCCAGTCAGGCAGCGGCACAGACAGCTGCAGTGGCACAGGAGCTAGCAAAGAGAGCTGTAAACAGGGGAGTTTGAGTGGGAGTTCTGTTGGAAGAGAAGGTGTTTGTGTGTGTTTGGTTTTGTTTTGGTAGTATCTGTATGTGTAGGGGCTTTTTTCTGGGAGAGAAGCTGAGCCCTGATTAGGGTGCGGGGCTTCACTGACCAGGGGTCCTATAAAGGTAGCAGCCAGTCAGGCAGCGGCACAGACAGCTGCAGTGGCACAGGAGCTTGCAAACTGAGCTGTAAACAGGGGAGTTTGAGTGGGAGTTCTGTTTGAGGAGAAGGTATTTGTGTGTGTGTTTGGTTTTGTATTGGTGGTATCTGTATGTGTAGAGGCTTTGTGCAGGGAGAGAAGCTGATCCCTGATTAGGGGGCGGGGCTTCCCTGACTAGGGGTCCTAGAAAGGTAGCAGCCAGTCAGGCAGCGGCACAGGAGCTAGCAAACAGAGCTGTAAACAGGGGAGTCTGAGTGGGAGTTCTGTTGGAGGAGAAGGTATTTGTGTGTGTGTTTGGTTTTGTATTGGTGGTATCTGTATGTGTAGGGGCTTTGTGCTGGGAGAGAAGCTGAGCCCTGATTAGGGGGCGGGGCTTCACTTACTAGGGGTCCTATAAAGGGAGCAGCCAGTCAGGCAGCTGCACAGACAGCTGCAGCGGTACAGGAGCTAGCAAACAGAGCTGTAAACAGGGGAGTTTGAGTGGGAGTTCTGTTGGAAAAGAAGGTATTTGTGTGTGTTTGGTTTTGTATTGGTAGTATCTGTATGTGTAGGGTCTTTGTGCTGGGAGAAAAGCTGAGCCCTGATTAGGGGGCGGGGCTTCACTGACTAGGGGTCCTATAAAGGTAGCAGCCAGTCAGGCAGCGACACAGACAGCTGCAGCGGTACAGGAGCTAGCAAACAGAGCTGTAAACAGGGGAGTTTGAGTGGGAGTTCTGTTGGAAGAGAAGGTATTTGTGTGTGTTTGGTTTTGTATTGTTAGTATCTGTATGTGTAGGGTCTTTGTGCTGGGAGAAAAGCTGAGCCCTGATTAGGGGGCGGGGCTTCACTGACAAGGGGTCCTATAAAGGTAGCAGCCAGTCAGGCAGCGGCACAGGAGCTAGCAAACAGAGCTGTAAACAGGGGAGTTTGAGTGGGACTTCTGTTGGAGGAGAAGGTATTTGTGTGTGTGTTTGGTATTGTATTGGTAGTATCTGTATGTGTAGAGGCTTGGAGGGGCTTTGTGCTGGGAGCGAAGCTGAGCCCTGATTAGGGGGCGGGTATTCATTGACTAGGGGTCCTATAAAGGGAGCAGCCAGTCAGGCAGGGGCACAGACAGCTGCAGCGGAACAGGAGCTACGAAACTGAGCTGTAAACAGGGGAGTTTGAGAGGGAGTTCTGTTGGAGGAGAAGGTATTTGTGTGTGTCTGGTTTTGTATTGGTAGTATCTGTATGTGTAGAGGCTTGGAGGGGCTTTGTGCTGGGAGAGAAGCTGAGAACTGATTAGGGGGCGGGGCTTCACTGACTAGGGGTCCTATAAAGGCAGCAGCCAGTCAGGCAGCGGCACAGACAGCTGCAGTGGCACAGGAGCTAGCAAAGAGAGCTGTAAACAGGGGAGTTTGAGTGGGAGTTCTGTTGGAGGAGAAGGTATTTGTGTGTGTGTTTGGTTTGTATTGGTGGTATCTGTATGTGTAGAGGCTTGGAGGGGCTTTGTGCTGGGAGCGAAGCTGAGCCCTGATTAGGGGGCGGGGCTTCACTGACTAGGGGTCCTATAAAGTTAGCAACCAGTCAGGCAGCGGCACAGGAGCTAGCAAACAGAGCTGTAAACAGGGGACTTTGAGTGGGAGTTCTGTTGGAGGAGAAGGTGTTTGTGTTTGTTTGGTTTTGTATTGGTAGTATTTGTATGTGTAGAGGCTTGGAGGGGCTTTGTGCTGGGAAAGAACCTGAGCCCTGATTAGGGGGCGGGGCTTCACTGACTAGGGGTCCTATAAAGGTAGCAGCCAGTCAGGCAGCGTCACAGACAACTGCAGGGGCACAGGAGCTAGCAAACAGAGCTGTAAATAGGTGAGTTTGAGTGGGAGTTCTGTTGGAGGAGAAGGTATTTGTGTATGTTTGGTTTTGTATTGGTAGTATCTGTATGTGTAGGGGCTTTGTGCTTGGAGAGAAGCTGAGTCCTGATTAGGGGGCGGGGCTTCACTGACTAGGGGTCCTATAAAGGCAGCAGCCAGTCAGGCAGCGGCACAGACAGCTGCAGTGGCAAAGGAGCTAGCAAAGAGAGCTGTAAACAGGGGAGTTTGAGTGGGAGTTCTGTTTGAGGAGAAGGTATTTGTGTGTGTGTTTGGTTTTGTATTGGTGGTATCTGTATGTGTAGAGGCTTTGTGCAGGGAGAGAAGCTGATCCCTGATTAGGGGGCGGGGCTTCCCTGACTAGGGGTCCTAGAAAGGTAGCAGCCAGTCAGGCAGCGGCACAGGAGCTAGCAAACAGAGCTGTAAACAGGGGAGTCTGAGTGGGAGTTCTGTTGGAGGAGAAGGTATTTGTGTGTGTGTTTGGTTTTGTATTGGTGGTATCTGTATGTGTAGGGGCTTTGTGCTGGGAGAGAAGCTGAGCCCTGATTAGGGGGCGGGGCTTCACTTACTAGGGGTCCTATAAAGGGAGCAGCCAGTCAGGCAGCTGCACAGACAGCTGCAGCGGTACAGGAGCTAGCAAACAGAGCTGTAAACAGGGGAGTTTGAGTGGGAGTTCTGTTGGAGGAGAAGGTATTTGTGTGTGTTTGGTTTTGTGTTGGTGGTATCTGTATGTGTAGGGGCTTTGTGCTGGGAGAGAAGCTGAGCCCTGATAAGGGGGCGGGGCTTTCTGACTAGGGGTCCTATAAAGGTTGCAGCCAGTGAGGCAGCGGCACAGGAGCTAGCAAACAGAGCTGTAAACAGGGGACTTTGAGTGGGAGTTCTGTTGGAAGAGAAGGTATTTGTGTGTGTTTGGTTTTGTTTTGGTAGTATCTGTATGTGTAGGGGCTTTTTGCTGGGAGAGAAACTGAGCCCCGATTAGGGTGCGGGGCTTCACTGACCAGGGGTCCTATAAAGGTAGCAGCCAGTCAGGCAGCGGCACAGACAGCTGCAGTGGCACAGGAGCTTGCAAACTGAGCTGTAAACAGGGGAGTTTGAGTGGGAGTTCTGTTGGAGGAGAACGTATTTGTGTTTGTTTGGTTTTGTATTGGTAGTATCTGTATGTGTAGAGGCTTGGAGGGGCTTTGTGCTGGGAGAGAAGCTGAGCCCTGATTAGGGGGCGGGGCTTCACTGACTAGGGGTCCTATGATTGTAGCAGCCAGTCAGGCAGCGTCACAGACAGCTGCAGCGGCACAGGAGCTAGCAAACAGAGCTGTAAACAGGTGAGTTTGAGAGGGAGTTCTGTTGGAGGAGAAGGTATTTGTGTGTTTGGTTTTGTATTGGTAGTGTCTGTATGAGTAGAGGCTTTGTGCTGGGAGAGAATCTGAGCCCTGATTAGGGGGCGGGGCTTCCCTGACTAGGGGTCCTATAAAGGTACCAACCACTCAGGCAGCGACACAGACAGCTGCAGCGGCACTGGAGCTAGCAAATAGAGCTGTAAACAGGGGAGTTTGAGTGGGAGTTCTGTTTGAGGAGAAGGTATTTGTGTGTGTGTTTGGTTTTGTATTGGTGGTATCTGTATGTGTAGAGGCTTGGAGGGGCTTTGTGCTGGGAGAGAAGCTGAGCCCTGATTAGGGGGCGGGGCTTCACTGACGAGGGGTCCTATAAAGGGAGCAGCCAGTCAGGCAGCGACACAGACAGCTGCAGCGGTACAGGAGCTAGCAAACAGAGCTGTAAATAGGGGACTTTGAGTGGGAGTTCTGTTGGAGGAGAAGCTATTTGTGCGTGTTTGGTTTTGTATTGGTAGTATCTGTATGTGTAGAGGCTTGGAGGGGCTTTGTGCTGGGAGCGAAGCTGAGCCCTGATTAGGGGGCGGGGCTTCACTGACTAGGGGTCCTATAAAGGTAGCAGCCAGTCAGCC
Organism: Lepidochelys kempii; assembly: GCF_965140265.1. Classification (NCBI taxonomy): domain Eukaryota; kingdom Metazoa; phylum Chordata; order Testudines; family Cheloniidae; genus Lepidochelys; species Lepidochelys kempii. Next base: position 1,881,872 of record NC_133282.1, read on the forward strand.
AGCGGCACAGGAGCTAGCAAACAGAGCTGTGAACAGGGGAGTTTGAGTGGGAGTTCTGTTGGAAAAGAAGGTATTTGTGTGTGTTTGGTTTTGTATTGGTAGTATCTGTATGTGTAGGGTCTTTGTGCTGGGAGAAAAGCTGAGCCCTGATTAGGGGGCGGGGCTTCACTGACTAGGGGTCCTATAAAGGTAGCAGCCAGTCAGGCAGCGACACAGACAGCTGCAGCGGTACAGGAGCTAGCAAACAGAGCTGTAAACAGGGGAGTTTGAGTGGGAGTTCTGTTGCAAGAGAAGGTATTTGTGTGTGTTTGGTTTTGTATTGTTAGTATCTGTATGTGTAGGGTCTTTGTGCTGGGAGAAAAGCTGAGCCCTGATTAGGGGGCGGGGCTTCACTGACAAGGGGTCCTATAAAGGTAGCAGCCAGTCAGGCAGCGGCACAGGAGCTAGCAAACAGAGCTGTAAACAGGGGAGTTTGAGTGGGACTTCTGTTGGAGGAGAAGGTATTTGTGTGTGTGTTTGGTATTGTATTGGTAGTATCTGTATGTGTAGAGGCTTGGAGTGGCTTTGTGCTGGGAGCGAAGCTGAGCCCTGATTAGGGGGCGGGTATTCATTGACTAGGGGTCCTATAAAGGGAGCAGCCAGTCAGGCAGGGGCACAGACAGCTGCAGCGGAACAGGAGCTACGAAACTGAGCTGTAAACAGGGGAGTTTGAGAGGGAGTTCTGTTGGAGGAGAAGGTATTTGTGTGTGTCTGGTTTTGTATTGGTAGTATCTGTATGTGTAGAGGCTTGGAGGGGCTTTGTGCTGGGAGAGAAGCTGAGCCCTGATTAGGGGGCGGGGCTTCACTGACTAGGGTTCCTATAAAGGTAGCAGCCAGTCAGGCAGCGGCACAGACACCTGCAGCGGCACTGGAGCTAGCAAACAGAGCTGTAAACAGGGAAGTTTGAGTGGGAGTTCTGTTGGAGAAGGCATTTGTGTGTGTGTTTGGTTTTGTATTGGTAGTACCTGTATGTGTAGAGGCTTGGAGGGGATTTGTGCTGGGAGAGAAGCTGAGCCCTGATTAGGGGGCGGGGCTTCGCTGACAAGGGGTCCTATGATTGTAGCAGCCAGTCAGGCAGCGTCACAGACAGCTGCAGGGGCACAGGAGCTAGCAAACAGAGCTGTAAACAGGGGAGTTTGAGTGGGAGTTCTGTTGGAGGAGAAGGTATTATTGTGTGTTTGGTTTTGTATTGGTGGTATCTGTATGTGTAGGGGCTTTGTGCTGGGAGAGAAGCTGAGCCCTGATTAGGGGGCGGGGCTTCACTTACTAGGGGTCCTATAAAGGGAGCAGCCAGTCAGGCAGCTGCACAGACAGCTGCAGCGGTACAGGAGCTAGCAAAAAGAGCTGTAAACAGGGGAGTTTGAGTGGGAGTTCGGTTGGAGGAGAAGGTATTTTTGTGTGTTTGGTTTTGTGTTGGTGGTATATGTATGTGTAGGGGCTTTGTGCTGAGAGAGAAGCTGAGAACTGATTAGGGGGCGGGGCTTCACTGACTAGGGGTCCTATAAAGGCAGCAGCCAGTCAGGCAGCGGCACAGACAGCTGCAGCGGCACAGGAGCTAGCAAACAGAGCTGTAAACAGGGGACTTTGAGTGGGAGTTCTGTTGGAAGAGGAGGTATTTGTGTGTGTTTGGTTTTGTATTGGTAGTATCTGTATGTGTAGGGGCTTTTTGCTGGGAGAGAAGCTGAGTCCTGATTAGGGTGCGGGGCTTCACTCACCAGGGGTCCTATAAAGGTAGCAGCCAGTCAGGCAGCGGCACAGGAGCGAGCAAACTGAGCTGTAAACAGGGGAGTTTGAGTGGGAGTTCTGTTGGAGGAGAAGGTATTTGTGTTTGTCTGGTTTTGTATTGGTAGTATCTGTATGTGTTGGGGCTTGGAGGGGCTTTGTGCTGGGAGAGAAGCTGAGCCCTGATTAGGGGGCGGGGCTTCCCTGACTAGGGGTCCCATAAAGGTAGCAGCCAGTCAGGCAGCGGCACAGACAGCTGCAGCGGCAAAGGAGCTAGCAAATAGAGCTGTAAACAGGGGAGTTTGAGTGGGAGTTCTGTTGGAGGAGAAGGTATTTGTGTGTTTGGTTTTGTATTGGTAGCACCTGTATGTGTAGGGGCTTTGTGCTGGGAGAGAAGCTGAGCCCTGATTAGGGGGCGGGGCTTCACTGACGAGGGGTCCTATAAAGGTAGCAGCCAGTCAGGCAGCTGCACAGACAGCTGCAGCGGTACAGGAGCTAGCAAACAGAGCTGTAAACACGGGAGTTTGAGTGGGAGTTCTGTTGGAGGAGAAGGTATTTGTGTGTCTTCGGTTTTGTGTTGGTGGTATCTGTATGTGTAGGGGCTTTGTGCTGAGAGAGAAGCTGAGAACTGATTAGGGGGCGGGGCTTCACTGACTAGGGGTCCTATAAAGGCAGCAGCCAGTCAGGCAGCGGCACAGACAGCTGCAGTGGCACAGGAGCTAGCAAAGAGAGCTGTAAACAGGGGAGTTTGAGTGGGAGTTCTGTTGGAGGAGAAGGTATTTGTGTGTGTGTTTGGTTTGTATTGGTGGTATCTGTATGTGTAGAGGCTTGGAGGGGCTTTGTGCTGGGAGCGAAGCTGAGCCCTGATTAGGGGGCGGGGCTTCACTGACTAGGGGTCCTATAAAGTTAGCAACCAGTCAGGCAGCGGCACAGGAGCTAGCAAACAGAGCTGTAAACAGGGGACTTTGAGTGGGAGTTCTGTTGGAGGAGAAGGTGTTTGTGTGTGTTTGGTTTTGTATTGGTAGTATCTGTATGTGTAGAAGCTTTGTGCTGGGAGAGAAGCTGAGCCCTGATTAGGGGGCGGGGCTTCCCTGACTAGGGGTCCTAGAAAGGTAGCAGCCAGTCAGGCAGCGGCACAGGAGCTAGCAAACAGAGCTGTAAACAGGGGAGTTTGACTGGGAGTTCTGTTGGAGGAGAAGGTGTTTGTGTGTGTTTGGTTTTGTATTGGTAGTATCTGTATGTGTAGAGGCTTTGTGCAGGGAGAGAAGCTGAGCCCTGATAAGGGGGCGGGGCATCACTGACTAGGCGTCCTATAAAGGGAGCAGCCAGTCAGGCAGCGGCACAGCAGCTAGCAAACAGAGCTGTAAACACGGGAGTTTGAGTGGGAGTTCTGTTGGAGGAGAAGGTATATGTGTGTGTTTGGTTTTGTATTGGTAGTATCTGTATGTGTAAAGGCTTGGAGGGGCTTTGTGCTGCGAGAAAAGCTGAGCCCTGATCAGGGGGCGGGGCTTCGCTGACTAGGGGTCCTATGATTGTAGCAGCCAGTCAGGCAGCGGCACAGACACCTGCAGCGGCACTGGAGCTAGCAAACAGAGCTGTAAACAGGGAAGTTTGAGTGGGAGTTCTGTTGGAGAAGGCATTTGAGTGTGTGTTTGGTTTTGTATTGGTAGTACCTGTATGTGTAGAGGCTTGGAGGGGATTTGTGCTGGGAGAGAAGCTGAGCCCTGATTAGCGGGCGGGGCTTCGCTGACAAGGGGTCCTATGATTGTAGCAGCCAGTCAGGCAGCGTCACAGACAGCTGCAGGGGCACAGGAGCTAGCAAACAGAGCTGTAAACAGGGGAGTTTGAGTGGGAGTTCTGTTGGAGGAGAAGGTATTATTGTGTGTTTGGTTTTGTATTGGTGGTATCTGTATGTGTAGGGGCTTTGTGCTGGGAGAGAAGCTGAGCCCTGATTAGGGGGCGGGGCTTCACTTACTAGGGGTCCTATAAAGGGAGCAGCCAGTCAGGCAGCTGCACAGACAGCTGCAGCGGTACAGGAGCTAGCAAAAAGAGCTGTAAACAGGGGAGTTTGAGTGGGAGTTCGGTTGGAGGAGAAGGTATTTTTGTGTGTTTGGTTTTGTGTTGGTGGTATATGTATGTGTAGGGGCTTTGTGCTGAGAGAGAAGCTGAGAACTGATTAGGGGGCGGGGCTTCACTGACTAGGGGTCCTATAAAGGCAGCAGCCAGTCAGGCAGCGGCACAGACAGCTGCAGTGGCACAGGAGCTAGCAAAGAGAGCTGTAAACAGGGGAGTTTGAGTGGGAGTTCTGTTGGAGGAGAAGGTATTTGTGTGTGTGTTTGGTTTTGTATTGGTGGTATATGTATGTGTAGAGGCTTGGAGGGGCTTTGTGCTGGGAGCGAAGCTGAGCCCTGATTAGGGGGCGGGGCTTCACTGACTAGGGGTCCTATCAAGTTAGCAACCAGTCAGGCAGCGGCACAGGAGCTAGCAAACAGAGCTGTAAACAGGGGACTTTGAGTGGGAGTTCTGTTGGAAGAGGAGGTATTTGTGTGTGTTTGGTTTTGTTTTGGTAGTATCTGTATGTGTAGGGGCTTTTTGCTGGGAGAGAAGCTGAGTCCTGATTAGGGTGCGGGGCTTCACTCACCAGGGGTCCTATAAAGGTAGCAGCCAGTCAGGCAGCGGCACAGACAGCTGCAGTGGCACAGGAGCTTGCAAACTGAGCTGTAAACAGGGGAGTTTGAGTGGGAGTTCTGTTGGAGAAGAACGTATTTGTGTTTGTTTGGTTTTGTATTGGTAGTATCTGTATGTGTAGAGGCTTGGAGGGGCTTTGTGCTGGGAGAGAAGCTGAGCCCTGATTAGGGGGCGGGGCTTCACTGACTAGGGTTCCTATAAAGGGAGCAGCCAGTCAGGCAGCTGCACAGACAGCTGCAGCGGTACAGGAGCTAGCAAACAGAGCTGTAAACAGGGGAGTTTGAGTGGGAGTTCTGTTCGAGGAGAAGGTATTTGTGTGTGTTTGGTTTTGTGTTGGTGGTATCTGTATGTGTAGGGGCTTTGTGCTGGGAGAGAAGCTGAGCCCTGATTAGGGGGCGGGGCTTCCCTGACTAGGGGTCCTATAAAGGGAGCAGCCAGTCAGGCAGCGACACAGACAGCTGCAGCGGTACAGGAGCTAGCAAACAGAGCTGTAAACACTGGAGTTTGAGTGGGATTTCTGTTGGAGGAGAACGTATTTGTGTGTGTGTTTGGTTTTGTATTGGTAGTATCTGTATGTGTAGAGGCTTGGAGGGGCTCTGTGCTGGGAGGGAAGCTGAGCCCTGATTAGCGGGCGGGGCTTCACTGACTAGGGGTCCTATAAAGTTAGCAGCCAGTCAGGCAGCGGCATAGGAGCTAGCAAACAGAGCTGTAAACAGGGGAGTATGAGTGGGAGTTCTGTTGGAAGAGAAGGTATTTGTGTGTGTGTTCGGTTTTGTATTGGTAGTATCTGTATGTGTAGGGTCTTTGTGCTGGGGGAAAAGCTGAGCCCTGATTAGGGGGCGGGGCTTCACTGACTAGGGGTCCTAGAAAGGTAGCAGCAGTCAGGCAGCGGTACAGGAGCTAGCAAACAGAGCTGTAAACAGGGGAGTATGAGTGGGAGTTCTGTTGGAGGAGAAGGTGTTTGTGTGTGTGTGGTTTTGTATTGGTAGTGTCTGTATGTGTAGAGGCTTTGTGCTGGGAGAGAAGCTGAGCCCTGACTAGGGGGCGGGGCTTCCCTGACTAGGGGTCCTATAAAGGTTGCAGCCAGTCAGGCAGCGGCACAGGAGCTAGCAAACAGAGCTGTAAACAGGGTAGTTTGAGTGGGAGTTCTGTTGGAGGAGAAGCTATTTGTGTGTGTTTGGTTTTGCATTGGTAGTATCTGTATGTGTAGAGGCTTGTGGGGGCTTTGTACTGGGAGAGAAGCTGAGCCCTGATTCGGGGATGGGGCTTGACTGACTACGGGTCCTGTAAAGGTAGCAGCTGGTCAGGCAGCGGCACAGACAGCTAGCAAACAGAGCTGTAAACGGGGGAGTTAGAGTGGGAGTTCTGTTGGAGGAGAAGGTATTTGTGTGTGTTTGGTTTTGTATTGGTAGTATCTGTATGTGTAGAGGCTTTGTTCTGGGAGAGAAGCTGAGCCCTGATTAGGGGGCGGGGCTTCCCTGACTAGGGGTCCTAGAAAGGTAGCAGCCAGTCAGGCAGCGGCACAGGAGCTAGCAAACAGAGCTGTAAACAGGGGAGTTTGAGTGGGAGTTCTGTTGGAGGAGAAGGTGTTTGTGTGTGTTTGGTTTTTATTGGAAGTATCTGTATGTGTAGAGGCTTTGTGCAGGGAGAGAAGCTGAATCCTGATAAGGGGGCGGCGCTTCACTGACTAGGCGTCCTATAAAGGTAGCAGCCAGTCAGGCAGCGGCACAGCAGCTAGCAAACAGAGCTGTAAACACGGGAGTTTGAGTGGGAGTTCTGTTGGAGGAGAAGGTATATGTGTGTGTTTGGTTTTGTATTGGTAGTATCTGTATGTGTAAAGGCTTGGAGGGGCTTTGTGCTGCGAGAAAAGCTGAGCCCTGATCAGGGGGCGGGGCTTCGCTGACTAGGGGTCCTATGATTGTAGCAGCCAGTCAGGCAGCGGCACAAACAGCTGCAGGGGCACAGGAGCTAGCAAACAGAGTTGTAAATAGGTGAGTTTGAGTGGGAGTTCTGTTGGAGGAGAAGGTATTTGTGTGTGTTTGGTTTTGTATTGGTAGTATCTGTATGTGTAGGGGCTCTGTGCTTGGAGAGAAGCTGAGCCCTGATTAGGGGGCGGGGCTTCACTGACTAGGGGTCCTATAAAGGGAGCAGCCAGTCAGGCAGCGGCACAGACAGCTGCAGCGGCACAGGAGCTAGCAAATAGAGTTGTAAACAGGGGAGTTTGAGTGGGAGTTCTGTTTGAGGAGAAGGTATTTGTGTGTGTGTTTGGTTTTGTATTGGTGGTATCTGTATTTGTAGAGGCTTGGAGGAGCTTTGTGCTGGGAGAGAAGCTGAGCCCTGATTAGGGGACGGGGCTTCGCTGACTAGGGGTCCTATGATTGTAGCAGCCAGTCAGGCAGCGTCACAGACAGCTGCAGGGGCACAGGAGCTAGCAAACAGAGCTGTAAACAGGGGAGTTTGAGTGGGAGTTCTGTTGGAGGAGAAGGTATTTGTGTGTGTTTGGTTTTGTGTTGGTGGTATCTGTATGTGTCGGGGCTTTGTGCTGGGAGAGAAGCTGAGCCCTGATTAGGGGGCGGGGCTTCACTGACGAGGGGTCCTATAAAGGGAGCAGCCAGTGAGGCAGCGACACAGACAGCTGCAGCGGCACAGGAGCTAGCAAACAGAGCTGTAAACAGGGGAGTTTGAGTGGGAATTCTGTTGGAGGAGATGGTATTTGTGTGTGTGTTTGGTTTTGTATTGGTAGTATCTGTATGTGTAAAGGCTTGGAGGGGCTTTGTGCTGGGAGAAAAGCTGAGCCCTGATTAGGGGGCGGGGCTTCACTGACTAGGGGTCCTATAAAGGTATCAGCCAGTCAGGCAGCGGCACAGGAGCGAGCAAACAGAGCTGTAAACAGGGGAGTTTGAGTGGGAGTTCTGTTGGAGGAGAAGGTATTTGTGTTTGTCTGGTTTTGTATTGGTAGTATCTGTATGTGTTGGGGCTTGGAGGGGCTTTGTGCTGGGAGAGAAGCTGAGCCCTGATTAGGGGGCGGGGCTTCCCTGACTAGGGGTCCCATAAAGGTAGCAGCCAGTCAGGCAGCGGCACAGGAGCTAGCAAACAGAGCTGTAAACAGGGGAGTTTGAGTGGGAGTTCTGTTGGAGGAGAAGGTATTTGTGTGTTTGGTTTTGTATTGGTAGCACCTGTATGTGTAGGGGCTTTGTGCTGGGAGAGAAGCTGAGCCCTGATTAGGGGGCGGGGCTTAACTGACGAGGGGTCCTATAAAGGGAGCAGCCAGTCAGGCAGGGGCACAGACAGCTGCAGCGGCACAGGAGCTTGCAAACAGAGCTGTAAACGGGAGTTTGAGGGGGAGTTCTGTTGGAGGAGAAGGTATTTGTGTGTGTTTGGTTTTGCATTGGTAGTATCTGTATGTGTAGAGGCTTGTGGGGGTTTTGTACTGGGAGAGAAGCTGAGCCCTGATTCGGGGATGGGGCTTAACTGACGAGGGGTCCTATAAAGAGAGCAGCCAGTCAGGCGGCAGCACGGACAGCTGCAGCGGCACAGGAGCTAGCAAACAGAGCTGTAAACAGGGGAGTTTGAGTGGGAGTTCTGTTGGAGGAGAAGGTATTTGTGTGTGTTTGGTTTTGTATTGGTGGTATCTGTATGTGTAGGGGCTTTGTGCTGGGAGAGAAGCTGAGCCCTGATTAGGGGGCGGGGCTTCACTTACTAGGGGTACTATAAAGGCAGCAGCCAGTCAGGCAGCGGCACAGACAGCTGCAGTGGCACAGGAGCTAGCAAAGAGAGCTGTAAACAGGGGAGTTTGAGTGGGAGTTCTGTTGGAGGAGAAGGTATTTGTGTGTGTGTTTGGTTTGTATTGGTGGTATCTGTATGTGTAGAGGCTTGGAGGGGCTTTGTGCTGGGAGCGAAGCTGAGCCCTGATTAGGGGGCGGGGCTTCACTGACTAGGGGTCCTATAAAGTTTGCAACCAGTCAGGCAGCGGCACAGGAGCTAGCAAACAGAGCTGTAAACAGGGGACTTTGAGTGGGAGTTCTGTTGGAAGAGAAGGTATTTGTGTGTGTTTGGTTTTGTATTGGTAGTATCTGTATGTGTAGAGGCTTTGTGCTGGGAGAGAAGCTGAGCCCTGATTAGGGGGCGGGGCTTCCCTGACTAGGGGTCCTAGAAAGGTAGCAGCCAGTCAGGCAGCGGCACAGGAGCTAGCAAACAGAGCTGTAAACAGGGGAGTTTGAGTGGGAGTTCTGTTGGAGGAGAAGGTGTTTGTGTGTGTTTGGTTTTGTATTGGTAGTATCTGTATGTGTAGAGGCTTTGTGCAGGGAGAGAAACTGAGCCCTGATAAGGGGGCGGGGCATCACTGACTAGGCGTCCTATAAAGGGAGCAGCCAGTCAGGCAGCGGCACAGCAGCTAGCAAACAGAGCTGTAAACACGGGAGTTTGAGTGGGAGTTCTGTTGGAGGAGAAGGTATATGTGTGTGTTTGGTTTTGTATTGGTAGTATCTGTATGTGTAAAGGCTTGGAGGGGCTTTGTGCTGCGAGAAAAGCTGAGCCCTGATCAGGGGGCGGGGCTTCGCTGACTAGGGGTCCTATGATTGTAGCAGCCAGTCAGGCAGCGGCACAGACACCTGCAGCGGCACTGGAGCTAGCAAACAGAGCTGTAAACAGGGAAGTTTGAGTGGGAGTTCTGTTGGAGAAGGCATTTGTGTGTGTGTTTGGTTTTGTATTGGTAGTACCTGTATGTGTAGAGGCTTGGAGGGGATTTGTGCTGGGAGAGAAGCTGAGCCCTGATTAGGGGGCGGGGCTTCGCTGACAAGGGGTCCTATGATTGTAGCAGCCAGTCAGGCAGCGTCACAGACAGCTGCAGGGGCACAGGAGCTAGCAAACAGAGCTGTAAACAGGGGAGTTTGAGTGGGAGTTCTGTTGGAGGAGAAGGTATTATTGTGTGTTTGGTTTTGTATTGGTGGTATCTGTATGTGTAGGGGCTTTGTGCTGGGAGAGAAGCTGAGCCCTGATTAGGGGGCGGGGCTTCACTGACTAGGGGTCCTATAAAGTTAGCAACCAGTCAGGCAGCGGCACAGGAGCTAGCAAACAGAGCTGTAAACAGGGGACTTTGAGTGGGAGTTCTGTTGGAAGAGGAGGTATTTGTGTGTGTTTGGTTTTGTTTTGGTAGTATCTGTATGCGTAGGGGCTTTTTGCTGGGAGAGAAGCTGAGTCCTGATTAGGTTGCGGGGCTTCACTCACCAGGGGTCCTATAAAGGTAGCAGCCAGTCAGGCAGCGGCACAGACAGCTGCAGTGGCAGAGGAGCTTGCAAACTGAGCTGTAAACAGGGGAGTTTGAGTGGGATTTCTGTTCGAGGAGAAGGTATTTGTGTGTGTTTGGTTTTGTGTTGGTGGTATCTGTATGTGTAGAGGCTTGGAGGGGCTTTGTGCTGGGAGCGAAGCTGAGCCCTGATTAGGGGGCGGGGCTTCACTGACTAGGGGTCCTATAAAGTTAGCAACCAGTCAGGCAGCGGCACAGGAGCTAGCAAACAGAGCTGTAAACAGGGGACTTTGAGTGGGAGTTCTGTTGGAGAAGAACATATTTGTGTTTGTTTGGTTTTGTATTGGTAGTATCTGTATGTGTAGAGGCTTGGAGGGGCTTTGTGCTGGGAGAGAAGCTGAGCCCTGATTAGGGGGCGGGGCTTCACTGACTAGGGTTCCTATAAAGGGAGCAGCCAGTCAGGCAGCTGCACAGACAGCTGCAGCGGTACAGGAGCTAGCAAACAGAGCTGTAAACAGGGGAGTTTGAGTGGGAGTTCTGTTGGAGGAGAAGGTATTTGTGTGTGTTTGGTTTTGTGTTGGTGGTATCTGTATGTGTAGGGGCTTTGTGCTGGGAGAGAAGCTGAGCCCTGATTAGGGGGCGGGGCTTCCCTGACTAGGGGTCCTATAAAGGGAGCAGCCAGTCAGGCAGCGACACAGACAGCTGCAGCGGTACAGGAGCTAGCAAACAGAGCTGTAAACAGGGGAGTTTGAGTGGGATTTCTGTTGGAGGAGAACGTATTTGTGTGTGTGTTTGGTTTTGTATTGGTAGTATCTGTATGTGTAGAGGCTTGGAGGGGCTCTGTGCTGGGAGGGAAGCTGAGCCCTGATTAGCGGGCGGGGCTTCACTGACTAGGGGTCCTATAAAGGTTGCAGCCAGTCAGGCAGCGGCACAGGAGCTAGCAAACAGAGCTGTAAACAGGGTAGTTTGATTGGGAGTTCTGTTGGAGGAGAAGGTATTTGTGTGTGTTTGGTTTTGTGTTGGTGGTATCTGTATGTGTAGGGGCTTTGTGCTGAGAGAGAAGCTGAAAACTGATTAGGGGGCGGGGCTTCACTAACTAGGGGTCCTATTAAGGCAGCAGCCAGTCAGGCAGCGGCAAGGACAGCTGCAGTGGCACAGGAGCTAGCAAAGAGAGCAGTAAACAGGGGAGTTTGAGTGGGAGTTCTGTTGGAGGAGAAGGTATTTGTGTGTGTTTGGTTTTGTATTGTTGGAATCTGTATGTGTAGTGGCTTATAGGGGCTTTGTGCTGGGAGCGAAGCTGAGCCCTGATTAGGGGGCGGGGCTTCACTGACTAGGGGTCCTATAAAGGCAGCAGCCAGTCAGGCAGCGGCACAGAAGCTAGCAAAGAGAGCTGTAAACAGGGGAGTTTGAGTGGGAGTTCTGTTTGAGGAGAAGGCATTTGTGTGTGTGTTTGGTTTTGTATTGGTGGTATCTGTATGTGTAGAGGCTTTGTGCAGGGAGAGAAGCTGAGCCCTGATTAGGGGGCGGGGCTTCCCTGACTAGGGGTCCTAGAAAGGTAGCAGCCAGTCAGGCAGCGGCACAGGAGCTAGCAAACAGAGCTGTAAACAGGGGAGTTTGAGTGGGAGTTCTGTTGGAGGAGAAGGTATTTGTGTTTGTTTGGTTTTGTATTGGTAGTATCTGTATGTGTAGAGGCTTGGAGGGGCTTTGTGCTGGGAGAGAAGCTGAGCCCTGATTAGGGGGCGGGGCTTCACTGACTAGGGTTCCTATAAAGGGAGCAGCCAGTCAGGCAGCTGCACAGACAGCTGCAGCGGTACAGGAGCTAGCAAACAGAGCTGTAAACAGGGGAGTTTGAGTGGGTGTTCTGTTCGAGGAGAAGGTATTTGTGTGTGTTTGGTTTTGTGTTGGTGGTATCTGTATGTGTAGGGGCTTTGTGCTGGGAGAGAAGCTGAGCCCTGATTAGGGGGCGGGGCTTCCCTGACTAGGGGTCCTATAAAGGGAGCAGCCAGTCAGGCAGCGACACAGACAGCTGCAGCGGTACAGGAGCTAGCAAACAGAGCTGTAAACAGGGGAGTTTGAGTGGGATTTCTGTTGCAGGAGAACGTATTTGTGTGTGTGTTTGGTTTTGTATTGGTAGTATCTGTATGTGTAGGGGCTTTGTGCTTGGAGAGAAGCTGAGTCCTGATTAGGGGGCGGGGCTTCACTGACTAGGGGTCCTATAAAGTTAGCAGCCAGTCAGGCAGCGGCATAGGAGCTAGCAAACAGAGCTGTAAACAGGGGAGTATGAGTGGGAGTTCTGTTGGAAGAGAAGGTATTTGTGTGTGTGTTCGGTTTTGTATTGGTAGTATCTGTATATGTAGGGTCTTTGTGCTGGGGGAAAAGCTGAGCCCTGATTAGGGGGCGGGGCTTCACTGACTAGGGGTCCTAGAAAGGTAGCAGCAGTCAGGCAGCGGTACAGGAGCTAGCAAACAGAGCTGTAAACACGGGAGTATGAGTGGGAGTTCTGTTGGAGGAGAAGGTATATGTGTGTGTTTGGTTTCGTATTGGTAGTATCTGTATGTGTAGAGGCTTGGAGGGGCTTTGTGCTGGGAGAAAAGCTGAGCCCTGACTAGGGGGCGGGGCTTCCCTGACTAGGGGTCCTACAAAGGTTGCAGCCAGTCAGGCAGCGGCACAGGAGCTAGCAAACAGAGCTGTAAACAGGGTAGTTTGAGTGGGAGTTCTGTTGGAGGAGAAGGTATTTGTGTGTGTTTGGTTTTGTGTTGGTGGTATCTGTATGTGTAGGGGCTTTGTGCTGAGAGAGAAGCTGAAAACTGATTAGGGGGCGGGGCTTCACTAACTAGGGGTCCTATTAAGGCAGCAGCCAGTCAGGCAGCGGCACAGACAGCTGCAGTGGCACAGGAGCTAGCAAAGAGAGCTGTAAACAGGAGTTTGAGTGGGAGTTCTGTTGGAGGAGAAGGTATTTGTGTGTGTTTGGTTTTGTATTGTTGGAATCTGTATGTGTAGAGGCTTGGAGGGGCTTTGTGCTGGGAGCGAAGCTGAGCCCTGATTAGGGGGCGGGGCTTCACTGACGAGGGTTCCTATAAAGGGAGCAGCCAGTCAGGCAGCGACACAGACAGCTGCAGCGGTACAGGAGCTAGGAAACAGAGCTGTAAACACGGGAGTTTGAATGGGAGTTCTGTTGGAGGAGAAGGTATATGTGTGTGTTCGGTTTCGTATTGGTAGTATCTGTATGTGTAGAGGCTTGGAGGGGCTTTGTGCTGGGAGCGAAGCTGAGCCCTGATTAGGGGGCGGGGCTTCACTGACTAGGGGTCCTATAAAGGCAGCAGCCAGTCAGGCAGCGGCACAGACAGCTGCAGTGGCACAGGAGCTAGCAAAGAGAGCTGTAAACAGGGGAGTTTGAGTGGGAGTTCTGTTGGAGGAGAAGGTATTTGTGTGTGTTTGGTTTTGTATTGGTGGTATCTGTATGTGTCGGGGCTTTGTGCTGGGAGAGAAGCTGAGCCCTGATTAGGGGGCGGGGCTTCACTGACTAGGGGTCCTATAAAGGTATCAGCCAGTCAGGCAGCGGCACAGGAGCGAGCAAACAGAGCTGTAAACAGGGGAGTTTGAGTGGGAGTTCTGTTGGAGGAGAAGGTATTTGTGTTTGTCTGGTTTTGTATTGGTAGTATCTGTATGTGTTGGGGCTTGGAGGGGCTTTGTGCTGGTAGAGAAGCTGAGCCCTGATTAGGGGGCGGGGCTTCCCTGACTAGGGGTCCCATAAAGGTAGCAGCCAGTCAGGCAGCGGCACAGGAGCTAGCAAACAGAGCTGTAAAAAGGGGAGTTTGAGTGGGAGTTCTTTTGGAAGAGAAGGTATTTGTGTGTGTTTGGTTTTGTATTGGTAGTATCTGTATGTGTAGAGGCTTGGAGGGGCTTTGTGCTGGGAGAGAAGCTGAGAGCTGATTAGGGGGCGGGGCTTCCCTGACTAGGGGTCCTATAAAGGTACCAGCCAGTCAGGCAGCGGCACAGACAGCTGCAGCGGCAAAGGAGCTAGCAAATAGAGCTGTAAACAGGGGAGTTTGAGTGGGAGTTCTGTTGGAGGAGAAGGTATTTGTGTGTTTGGTTTTGTATTGGTAGCACCTGTATGTGTAGGGGCTTTGTGCTGGGAGAGAAGCTGAGCCCTGATTAGGGGGCGGGGCTTAACTGACGAGGGGTCCTATAAAGGGAGCAGCCAGTCAGGCAGGGGCACAGACAGCTGCAGCGGAACAGGAGCTACGAAACTGAGCTGTAAACAGGGGAGTTTGAGAGGGAGTTCTGTTGGAGGAGAAGGTATTTGTGTGTGTCTGGTTTTGTATTGGTAGTATCTGTATGTGTAGAGGCTTGGAGGGGCTTTGTGCTGGGAGAGAAGCTGAGCCCTGATTAGGGGGCGGGGCTTCACTGACTAGGGTTCCTATAAAGGTAGCAGCCAGTCAGGCAGCTGCACAGACAGCTGCAGCGGTACAGGAGCTAGCAAACAGAGCTGTAAACACGGGAGTTTGAGTGGGAGTTCTGTTGGAGGAGAAGGTATTTGTGTGTGTGTTTGGTTTGTATTGGTGGTATCTGTATGTGTAGAGGCTTGGAGGGGCTTTGTGCTGGGAGCGAAGCTGAGCCCTGATTAGGGGGCGGGGCTTCACTGACTAGGGGTCCTATAAAGTTAGCAACCAGTCAGGCAGCGGCACAGGAGCTAGCAAACAGAGCTGTAAACAGGGGACTTTGAGTGGGAGTTCTGTTGGAGGAGAAGGTGTTTGTGTGTGTTTGGTTTTGTATTGGTAGTATCTGTATGTGTAGAGGCTTTGTGCTGGGAGAGAAGCTGAGCCCTGATTAGGGGGCGGGGCTTCCCTGACTAGGGGTCCTAGAAAGGTAGCAGCCAGTCAGGCAGCGGCACAGGAGCTAGCAAACAGAGCTGTAAACAGGGGAGTTTGACTGGGAGTTCTGTTGGAGGAGAAGGTGTTTGTGTGTGTTTGGTTTTGTATTGGTAGTATCTGTATGTGTAGAGGCTTTGTGCAGGGAGAGAAGCTGAGCCCTGATAAGGGGGCGGGGCATCACTGACTAGGCGTCCTATAAAGGGAGCAGCCAGTCAGGCAGCGGCACAGCAGCTAGCAAACAGAGCTGTAAACACGGGAGTTTGAGTGGGAGTTCTGTTGGAGGAGAAGGTATATGTGTGTGTTTGGTTTTGTATTGGTAGTATCTGTATGTGTAAAGGCTTGGAGGGGCTTTGTGCTGCGAGAAAAGCTGAGCCCTGATCAGGGGGCGGGGCTTCGCTGACTAGGGGTCCTATGATTGCAGCCAGTCAGGCAGCCGCACAGACACCTGCAGCGGCACTGGAGCTAGCAAACAGAGCTGTAAACAGGGAAGTTTGAGTGGGAGTTCTGTTGGAGAAGGCATTTGTGTGTGTGTTTGGTTTTGTATTGGTAGTACCTGTATGTGTAGAGGCTTGGAGGGGATTTGTGCTGGGAGAGAAGCTGAGCCCTGATTAGCGGGCGGGGCTTCGCTGACAAGGGGTCCTATGATTGTAGCAGCCAGTCAGGCAGCGTCACAGACAGCTGCAGGGGCACAGGAGCTAGCAAACAGAGCTGTAAACAGGGGAGTTTGAGTGGGAGTTCTGTTGGAGGAGAAGGTATTATTGTGTGTTTGGTTTTGTATTGGTGGTATCTGTATGTGTAGGGGCTTTGTGCTGGGAGAGAAGCTGAGCCCTAATTAGGGGGCGGGGCTTCACTTACTAGGGGTCCTATAAAGGGAGCAGCCAGTCAGGCAGCTGCACAGACAGCTGCAGCGGTACAGGAGCTAGCAAAAAGAGCTGTAAACAGGGGAGTTTGAGTGGGAGTTCGGTTGGAGGAGAAGGTATTTTTGTGTGTTTGGTTTTGTGTTGGTGGTATATGTATGTGTAGGGGCTTTGTGCTGAGAGAGAAGCTGAGAACTGATTAGGGGGCGGGGCTTCACTGACTAGGGGTCCTATAAAGGGAGCAGCCAGTCAGGCAGCTGCACAGACAGCTGCAGCGGTACAGGAGCTAGCAAAAAGAGCTGTAAACAGGGGAGTTTGAGTGGGAGTTCGGTTGGAGGAGAAGGTATTTTTGTGTGTTTGGTTTTGTGTTGGTGGTATATGTATGTGTAGGGGCTTTGTGCTGAGAGAGAAGCTGAGAACTGATTAGGGGGCGGGGCTTCACTGACTAGGGGTCCTATAAAGTTAGCAACCAGTCAGGCAGCGGCACAGGAGCTAGCAAACAGAGCTGTAAACAGGGGACTTTGAGTGGGAGTTCTGTTGGAAGAGGAGGTATTTGTGTGTGTTTGGTTTTGTTTTGGTAGTATCTGTATGTGTAGGGGCTTTTTGCTGGGAGAGAAGCTGAGTCCTGATTAGGGTGCGGGGCTTCACTCACCAGGGGTCCTATAAAGGTAGCAGCCAGTCAGGCAGCGGCACAGACAGCTGCAGTGGCACAGGACCTTGCAAACTGAGCTGTAAACAGGGGAGTTTGAGTGGGAGTTCTGTTGGAGAAGAACGTATTTGTGTTTGTTTGGTTTTGTATTGGTAGTATCTGTATGTGTAGAGGCTTGGAGGGGCTTTGTGCTGGGAGAGAAGCTGAGCCCTGATTAGGGGGCGGGGCTTCACTGACTAGGGTTCCTATAAAGGGAGCAGCCAGTCAGGCAGCTGCACAGACAGCTGCAGCGGTACAGGACCTAGCAAACAGAGCTGTAAACAGGGGAGTTTGAGTGGGAGTTCTGTTCGAGGAGAAGGTATTTGTGTGTGTTTGGTTTTGTGTTGGTGGTATCTGTATGTGTAGGGGCTTTGTGCTGGGAGAGAAGCTGAGCCCTGATTAGGGGGCGGGGCTTCCCTGACTAGGGGTCCTATAAAGGGAGCAGCCAGTCAGGCAGCGACACAGACAGCTGCAGCGGTACAGGAGCTAGCAAACAGAGCTGTAAACAGGGGAGTTTGAGTGGGATTTCTGTTGGAGGAGAACGTATTTGTGTGTGTGTTTGGTTTTGTATTGGTAGTATCTGTATGTGTAGAGGCTTGGAGGGGCTCTGTGCTGGGAGGGAAGCTGAGCCCTGATTAGCGGGCGGGGCTTCACTGACTAGGGGTCCTATAAAGTTAGCAGCCAGTCAGGCAGCGGCATAGGAGCTAGCAAACAGAGCTGTAAACAGGGGAGTATGAGTGGGAGTTCTGTTGGAAGAGAAGGTATTTGTGTGTGTGTTCGGTTTTGTATTGGTAGTATCTGTATGTGTAGGGTCTTTGTGCTGGGGGAAAAGCTGAGCCCTGATTAGGGGGCGGGGCTTCACTGACTAGGGGTCCTAGAAAGGTAGCAGCAGTCAGGCAGCGGTACAGGAGCTAGCAAACAGAGCTGTAAACAGGGGAGTTTGAGTGGGAGTTCTGTTGGAGGAGAAGGTGTTTGTGTGTGTTTGGTTTTTATTGGAAGTATCTGTATGTGTAGAGGCTTGTGGGGGCTTTGTACTGGGAGAGAAGCTGAGCCCTGATTCGGGGATGGGGCTTGACTGACTACGGGTCCTGTAAAGGTAGCAGCTGGTCAGGCAGCGGCACAGACAGCTAGCAAACAGAGCTGTAAACGGGGGAGTTAGAGTGGGAGTTCTGTTGGAGGAGAAGGTATTTGTGTGTGTTTGGTTTTGTATTGGTAGTATCTGTATGTGTAGAGGCTTTGTTCTGGGAGAGAAGCTGAGCCCTGATTAGGGGGCGGGGCTTCCCTGACTAGGGGTCCTAGAAAGGTAGCAGCCAGTCAGGCAGCGGCACAGGAGCTAGCAAACAGAGCTGTAAACAGGGGAGTTTGAGTGGGAGTTCTGTTGGAGGAGAAGGTGTTTGTGTGTGTTTGGTTTTTATTGGAAGTATCTGTATGTGTAGAGGCTTTGTGCAGGGAGAGAAGCTGAATCCTGATAAGGGGGCGGCGCTTCACTGACTAGGCGTCCTATAAAGGTAGCAGCCAGTCAGGCAGCGGCACAGCAGCTAGCAAACAGAGCTGTAAACACGGGAGTTTGAGTGGGAGTTCTGTTGGAGGAGAAGGTATATGTGTGTGTTTGGTTTTGTATTGGTAGTATCTGTATGTGTAAAGGCTTGGAGGGGCTTTGTGCTGCGAGAAAAGCTGAGCCCTGATCAGGGGGCGGGGCTTCGCTGACTAGGGGTCCTATGATTGTAGCAGCCAGTCAGGCAGCGGCACAAACAGCTGCAGGGGCACAGGAGCTAGCAAACAGAGTTGTAAATAGGTGAGTTTGAGTGGGAGTTCTGTTGGAGGAGAAGGTATTTGTGTGTGTTTGGTTTTGTATTGGTAGTATCTGTATGTGTAGGGGCTCTGTGCTTGGAGAGAAGCTGAGCCCTGATTAGGGGGCGGGGCTTCACTGACTAGGGGTCCTATAAAGGGAGCAGCCAGTCAGGCAGCGGCACAGACAGCTGCAGCGGCACAGGAGCTAGCAAACAGAGCTGTAAACAGGGGAGTTTGAGTGGGAGTTCTGTGGGAGGAGAAGGTATTTGTGTGTGTTTGGTTTTGTATTGGTAGTATCTGTATGTGTAGGGGCTTTGTGCTGGGACAAAAGCTGAGCCCTGATTAGGGGGCGGGGCTTCCCTGACTAGGGGTCCTATAAAGGTACCAGCCAGTCAGGCAGCGGCACAGACAGCTGCAGGGGCACTGGAGCTAGCAAATAGAGTTGTAAACAGGGGAGTTTGAGTGGGAGTTCTGTTTGAGGAGAAGGTATTTGTGTGTGTGTTTGGTTTTGTATTGGTGGTATCTGTATTTGTAGAGGCTTGGAGGAGCTTTGTGCTGGGAGAGAAGCTGAGCCCTGATTAGGGGACGGGGCTTCGCTGACTAGGGGTCCTATGATTGTAGCAGCCAGTCAGGCAGCGTCACAGACAGCTGCAGGGGCACAGGAGCTAGCAAACAGAGCTGTAAACAGGGGAGTTTGAGTGGGAGTTCTGTTGGAGGAGAAGGTATTTGTGTGTGTTTGGTTTTGTGTTGGTGGTATCTGTATGTGTCGGGGCTTTGTGCTGGGAGAGAAGCTGAGCCCTGATTAGGGGGCGGGGCTTCACTGACGAGGGGTCCTATAAAGGGAGCAGCCAGTGAGGCAGCGACACAGACAGCTGCAGCGGCACAGGAGCTAGCAAACAGAGCTGTAAACAGGGGAGTTTGAGTGGGAATTCTGTTGGAGGAGATGGTATTTGTGTGTGTGTTTGGTTTTGTATTGGTAGTATCTGTATGTGTAAAGGCTTGGAGGGGCTTTGTGCTGGGAGAAAAGCTGAGCCCTGATTAGGGGGCGGGGCTTCACTGACTAGGGGTCCTATAAAGGTATCAGCCAGTCAGGCAGCGGCACAGGAGCGAGCAAACAGAGCTGTAAACAGGGGAGTTTGAGTGGGAGTTCTGTTGGAGGAGAAGGTATTTGTGTTTGTCTGGTTTTGTATTGGTAGTATCTGTATGTGTTGGGGCTTGGAGGGGCTTTGTGCTGGGAGAGAAGCTGAGCCCTGATTAGGGGGCGGGGCTTCCCTGACTAGGGGTCCCATAAAGGTAGCAGCCAGTCAGGCAGCGGCACAGGAGCTAGCAAACAGAGCTGTAAACAGGGGAGTTTGAGTGGGAGTTCTGTTGGAGGAGAAGGTATTTGTGTGTTTGGTTTTGTATTGGTAGCACCTGTATGTGTAGGGGCTTTGTGCTGGGAGAGAAGCTGAGCCCTGATTAGGGGGCGGGGCTTAACTGACGAGGGGTCCTATAAAGGGAGCAGCCAGTCAGGCAGGGGCACAGACAGCTGCAGCGGCACAGGAGCTTGCAAACAGAGCTGTAAACGGGAGTTTGAGGGGGAGTTCTGTTGGAGGAGAAGGTATTTGTGTGTGTTTGGTTTTGCATTGGTAGTATCTGTATGTGTAGAGGCTTGTGGGGGTTTTGTACTGGGAGAGAAGCTGAGCCCTGATTCGGGGATGGGGCTTAACTGACGAGGGGTCCTATAAAGAGAGCAGCCAGTCAGGCGGCAGCACGGACAGCTGCAGCGGCACAGGAGCTAGCAAACAGAGCTGTAAACAGGGGAGTTTGAGTGGGAGTTCTGTTGGAGGAGAAGGTATTTGTGTGTGTTTGGTTTTGTATTGGTGGTATCTGTATGTGTAGGGGCTTTGTGCTGGGAGAGAAGCTGAGCCCTGATTAGGGGGCGGGGCTTCACTTACTAGGGGTACTATAAAGGCAGCAGCCAGTCAGGCAGCGGCACAGACAGCTGCAGTGGCACAGGAGCTAGCAAAGAGAGCTGTAAACAGGGGAGTTTGAGTGGGAGTTCTGTTGGAGGAGAAGGTATTTGTGTGTGTGTTTGGTTTGTATTGGTGGTATCTGTATGTGTAGAGGCTTGGAGGGGCTTTGTGCTGGGAGCGAAGCTGAGCCCTGATTAGGGGGCGGGGCTTCACTGACTAGGGGTCCTATAAAGTTTGCAACCAGTCATTCAGCGGCACAGGAGCTAGCAAACAGAGCTGTAAACAGGGGACTTTGAGTGGGAGTTCTGTTGGAAGAGAAGGTATTTGTGTGTGTTTGGTTTTGTATTGGTAGTATCTGTATGTGTAGAGGCTTTGTGCTGGGAGAGAAGCTGAGCCCTGATTAGGGGGCGGGGCTTCCCTGACTAGGGGTCCTAGAAAGGTAGCAGCCAGTCAGGCAGCGGCACAGGAGCTAGCAAACAGAGCTGTAAACAGGGGAGTTTGAGTGGGAGTTCTGTTGGAGGAGAAGGTGTTTGTGTGTGTTTGGTTTTGTATTGGTAGTATCTGTATGTGTAGAGGCTTTGTGCAGGGAGAGAAACTGAGCCCTGATAAGGGGGCGGGGCATCACTGACTAGGCGTCCTATAAAGGGAGCAGCCAGTCAGGCAGCGGCACAGCAGCTAGCAAACAGAGCTGTAAACACGGGAGTTTGAGTGGGAGTTCTGTTGGAGGAGAAGGTATATGTGTGTGTTTGGTTTTGTATTGGTAGTATCTGTATGTGTAAAGGCTTGGAGGGGCTTTGTGCTGCGAGAAAAGCTGAGCCCTGATCAGGGGGCGGGGCTTCGCTGACTAGGGGTCCTATGATTGTAGCAGCCAGTCAGGCAGCGGCACAGACACCTGCAGCGGCACTGGAGCTAGCAAACAGAGCTGTAAACAGGGAAGTTTGAGTGGGAGTTCTGTTGGAGAAGGCATTTGTGTGTGTGTTTGGTTTTGTATTGGTAGTACCTGTATGTGTAGAGGCTTGGAGGGGATTTGTGCTGGGAGAGAAGCTGAGCCCTGATTAGGGGGCGGGGCTTCGCTGACAAGGGGTCCTATGATTGTAGCAGCCAGTCAGGCAGCGTCACAGACAGCTGCAGGGGCACAGGAGCTAGCAAACAGAGCTGTAAACAGGGGAGTTTGAGTGGGAGTTCTGTTGGAGGAGAAGGTATTATTGTGTGTTTGGTTTTGTATTGGTGGTATCTGTATGTGTAGGGGCTTTGTGCTGGGAGAGAAGCTGAGCCCTGATTAGGGGGCGGGGCTTCACTGACTAGGGGTCCTATAAAGTTAGCAACCAGTCAGGCAGCGGCACAGGAGCTAGCAAACAGAGCTGTAAACAGGGGACTTTGAGTGGGAGTTCTGTTGGAAGAGGAGGTATTTGTGTGTGTTTGGTTTTGTTTTGGTAGTATCTGTATGCGTAGGGGCTTTTTGCTGGGAGAGAAGCTGAGTCCTGATTAGGTTGCGGGGCTTCACTCACCAGGGGTCCTATAAAGGTAGCAGCCAGTCAGGCAGCGGCACAGACAGCTGCAGTGGCAGAGGAGCTTGCAAACTGAGCTGTAAACAGGGGAGTTTGAGTGGGATTTCTGTTCGAGGAGAAGGTATTTGTGTGTGTTTGGTTTTGTGTTGGTGGTATCTGTATGTGTAGAGGCTTGGAGGGGCTTTGTGCTGGGAGCGAAGCTGAGCCCTGATTAGGGGGCGGGGCTTCACTGACTAGGGGTCCTATAAAGTTAGCAACCAGTCAGGCAGCGGCACAGGAGCTAGCAAACAGAGCTGTAAACAGGGGACTTTGAGTGGGAGTTCTGTTGGAGAAGAACATATTTGTGTTTGTTTGGTTTTGTATTGGTAGTATCTGTATGTGTAGAGGCTTGGAGGGGCTTTGTGCTGGGAGAGAAGCTGAGCCCTGATTAGGGGGCGGGGCTTCACTGACTATGGTTCCTATAAAGGGAGCAGCCAGTCAGGCAGCTGCACAGACAGCTGCAGCGGTACAGGAGCTAGCAAACAGAGCTGTAAACAGGGGAGTTTGAGTGGGAGTTCTGTTCGAGGAGAAGGTATTTGTGTGTGTTTGGTTTTGTGTTGGTGGTATCTGTATGTGTAGGGGCTTTGTGCTGGGAGAGAAGCTGAGCCCTGATTAGGGGGCGGGGCTTCCCTGACTAGGGGTCCTATAAAGGGAGCAGCCAGTCAGGCAGCGACACAGACAGCTGCAGCGGTACAGGAGCTAGCAAACAGAGCTGTAAACAGGGGAGTTTGAGTGGGATTTCTGTTGGAGGAGAACGTATTTGTGTGTGTGTTTGGTTTTGTATTGGTAGTATCTGTATGTGTAGAGGCTTGGAGGGGCTCTGTGCTGGGAGGGAAGCTGAGCCCTGATTAGCGGGCGGGGCTTCACTGACTAGGGGTCCTATAAAGTTAGCAGCCAGTCAGGCAGCGGCATAGGAGCTAGCAAACAGAGCTGTAAACAGGGGAGTATGAGTGGGAGTTCTGTTGGAGGAGAAGGTGTTTGTGTGTGTGTGGTTTTGTATTGGTAGTGTCTGTATGTGTAGAGGCTTTGTGCTGGGAGAAAAGCTGAGCCCTGATTAGGGGGCGGGGCTTCCCTGACTAGGGGTCCTATTAAGGCAGCAGCCAGTCAGGCAGCGGCAAGGACAGCTGCAGTGGCACAGGAGCTAGCAAAGAGAGCAGTAAACAGGGGAGTTTGAGTGGGAGTTCTGTTGGAGGAGAAGGTATTTGTGTGTGTTTGGTTTTGTATTGTTGGAATCTGTATGTGTAGAGGCTTGGAGGGGCTTTGTGCTGGGAGCGAAGCTGAGCCCTGATTAGGGGGCGGGGCTTCACTGACGAGGGTTTCTATAAAGGGAGCAGCCAGTCAGGCAGCGACACAGACAGCTGCAGCGGTACAGGAGCTAGGAAACAGAGCTGTAAACACGGGAGTTTGAATGGGAGTTCTGTTGGAGGAGAAGGTATATGTGTGTGTTCGGTTTCGTATTGGTAGTATCTGTATGTGTAGTGGCTTATAGGGGCTTTGTGCTGGGAGCGAAGCTGAGCCCTGATTAGGGGGCGGGGCTTCACTGACTAGGGGTCCTATAAAGGCAGCAGCCAGTCAGGCAGCGGCACAGAAGCTAGCAAAGAGAGCTGTAAACAGGGGAGTTTGAGTGGGAGTTCTGTTTGAGGAGAAGGCATTTGTGTGTGTTTGGTTTTGTATTGGTGGTATCTGTATGTGTAGAGGCTTTGTGCAGGGAGAGAAGCTGAGCCCTGATTAGGGGGCGGGGCTTCCCTGACTAGGGGTCCTAGAAAGGTAGCAGCCAGTCAGGCAGCGGCACAGGAGCTAGCAAACAGAGCTGTAAACAGGGGAGTTTGAGTGGGTGTTCTGTTCGAGGAGAAGGTATTTGTGTGTGTTTGGTTTTGTGTTGGTGGTATCTGTATGTGTAGGGGCTTTGTGCTGGGAGAGAAGCTGAGCCCTGATTAGGGGGCGGGGCTTCCCTGACTAGGGGTCCTATAAAGGGAGCAGCCAGTCAGGCAGCGACACAGACAGCTGCAGCGGTACAGGAGCTAGCAAACAGAGCTGTAAACAGGGGAGTTTGAGTGGGATTTCTGTTGCAGGAGAACGTATTTGTGTGTGTGTTTGGTTTTGTATTGGTAGTATCTGTATGTGTAGGGGCTTTGTGCTTGGAGAGAAGCTGAGTCCTGATTAGGGGGCGGGGCTTCACTGACTAGGGGTCCTATAAAGTTAGCAGCCAGTCAGGCAGCGGCATAGGAGCTAGCAAACAGAGCTGTAAACAGGGGAGTATGAGTGGGAGTTCTGTTGGAAGAGAAGGTATTTGTGTGTGTGTTCGGTTTTGTATTGGTAGTATCTGTATATGTAGGGTCTTTGTGCTGGGGGAAAAGCTGAGCCCTGATTAGGGGGCGGGGCTTCACTGACTAGGGGTCCTAGAAAGGTAGCAGCAGTCAGGCAGCGGTACAGGAGCTAGCAAACAGAGCTGTAAACACGGGAGTATGAGTGGGAGTTCTGTTGGAGGAGAAGGTATATGTGTGTGTTTGGTTTCGTATTGGTAGTATCTGTATGTGTAGAGGCTTGGAGGGGCTTTGTGCTGGGAGAAAAGCTGAGCCCTGACTAGGGGGCGGGGCTTCCCTGACTAGGGGTCCTATAAAGGTTGCAGCCAGTCAGGCAGCGGCACAGGAGCTAGCAAACAGAGCTGTAAACAGGGTAGTTTGAGTGGGAGTTCTGTTGGAGGAGAAGGTATTTGTGTGTGTTTGGTTTTGTGTTGGTGGTATCTGTATGTGTAGAGGCTTGGAGGGGCTTTGTGCTGGGAGAGAAGCTGAGCCCTGATTAGGGGGCGGGGCTTCACTGACTAGGGGTCCTATAAAGGGAGCAGCCAGTCAGGCAGCGACACAGACAGCTGCAGCGGTACAGGAGCTAGGAAACAGAGCTGTAAACACGGGAGTTTGAATGGGAGTTCTGTTGGAGGAGAAGGTATATGTGTGTGTTCGGTTTCGTATTGGTAGTATCTGTATGTGTAGAGGCTTGGAGGGGCTTTGTGCTGGGAGCGAAGCTGAGCCCTGATTAGGGGGCGGGGCTTCACTGACTAGGGGTCCTATAAAGGCAGCAGCCAGTCAGGCAGCGGCACAGACAGCTGCAGTGGCACAGGAGCTAGCAAAGAGAGCTGTAAACAGGGGAGTTTGAGTGGGAGTTCTGTTGGAGGAGAAGGTATTTGTGTGTGTTTGGTTTTGTATTGGTGGTATCTGTATGTGTCGGGGCTTTGTGCTGGGAGAGAAGCTGAGCCCTGATTAGGGGGCGGGGCTTCACTGACTAGGGGTCCTATAAAGGGAGCAGCCAGTCAGGCAGCTGCACAGACAGCTGCAGCGATACAGGGGCTAGCAAACAGAGCTCTAAACAGGGGAGTTTGAGTGGGAATTCTGTTGGAGGAGATGGTATTTGTGTGTGTGTTTGGTTTTGTATTGGTAGTATCTGTATGTGTAAAGGCTTGGAGGGGCTTTGTGCTGGGAGAAAAGCTGAGCCCTGATTAGGGGGCGGGGCTTCACTGACTAGGGGTCCTATAAAGGTATCAGCCAGTCAGGCAGCGGCACAGGAGCGAGCAAACAGAGCTGTAAACAGGGGAGTTTGAGTGGGAGTTCTGTTGGAGGAGAAGGTATTTGTGTTTGTCTGGTTTTGTATTGGTAGTATCTGTATGTGTTGGGGCTTGGAGGGGCTTTGTGCTGGGAGAGAAGCTGAGCCCTGATTAGGGGGCGGGGCTTCCCTGACTAGGGGTCCCATAAAGGTAGCAGCCAGTCAGGCAGCGGCACAGGAGCTAGCAAACAGAGCTGTAAAAAGGGGAGTTTGAGTGGGAGTTCTTTTGGAAGAGAAGGTATTTGTGTGTGTTTGGTTTTGTATTGGTAGTATCTGTATGTGTAGAGGCTTGGAGGGGCTTTGTGCTGGGAGAGAAGCTGAGAGATGATTAGCGGGCGGGGCTTCCCTGACTAGGGGTCCTATAAAGGTACCAGCCAGTCAGGCAGCGGCACAGACAGCTGCAGCGGCAAAGGAGCTAGCAAATAGAGCTGTAAACAGGGGAGTTTGAGTGGGAGTTCTGTTGGAGGAGAAGGTATTTGTGTGTTTGGTTTTGTATTGGTAGCACCTGTATGTGTAGGGGCTTTGTGCTGGGAGAGAAGCTGAGCCCTGATTAGGGGGCGGGGCTTAACTGACGAGGGGTCCTATAAAGGGAGCAGCCAGTCAGGCAGGGGCACAGACAGCTGCAGCGGCACAGGGGCTTGCAAACAGAGCTGTAAACGGGAGTTTGAGGGGGAGTTCTGTTGGAGGAGAAGGTATTTGTGTGTGTTTGGTTTTGCATTGGTAGTATCTGTATGTGTAGAGGCTTGTGGGGGTTTTGTACTGGGAGAGAAGCTGAGCCCTGATTCGGGGATGGGGCTTAACTGACGAGGGGTCCTATAAAGAGAGCAGCCAGTCAGGCGGCAGCACGGACAGCTGCAGCGGCACAGGAGCTAGCAAACAGAGCTGTAAACAGGGGAGTTTGAGTGGGAGTTCTGTTGGAGGAGAAGGTATTTGTGTGTGTTTGGTTTTGTATTGGTGGTATCTGTATGTGTAGGGGCTTTGTGCTGGGAGAGAAGCTGAGCCCTGATTAGGGGGCGGGGCTTCACTTACTAGGGGTACTATAAAGGCAGCAGCCAGTCAGGCAGCGGCACAGACAGCTGCAGTGGCACAGGAGCTAGCAAAGAGAGCTGTAAACAGGGGAGTTTGAGTGGGAGTTCTGTTGGAGGAGAAGGTATTTGTGTGTGTGTTTGGTTTGTATTGGTGGTATCTGTATGTGTAGAGGCTTGGAGGGGCTTTGTGCAGGGAGAGAAGCTGAGCCCTGATTAGGGGGCGGGGCTTCACTGACTAGGGGTCCTATAAAGTTTGCAACCAGTCAGGCAGCGGCACAGCAGCTAGCAAACAGAGCTGTAAACACGGGAGTTTGAGTGGGAGTTCTGTTGGAGGAGAAGGTATATGTGTGTGTTTGGTTTTGTATTGGTAGTATCTGTATGTGTAAAGGCTTGGAGGGGCTTTGTGCTGCGAGAAAAGCTGAGCCCTGATCAGGGGGCGGGGCTTCGCTGACTAGGGGTCCTATGATTGTAGCAGCCAGTCAGGCAGCGGCACAGACACCTGCAGCGGCACTGGAGCTAGCAAACAGAGCTGTAAACAGGGAAGTTTGAGTGGGAGTTCTGTTGGAGAAGGCATTTGTGTGTGTGTTTGGTTTTGTATTGGTAGTACCTGTATGTGTAGAGGCTTGGAGGGGATTTGTGCTGGGAGAGAAGCTGAGCCCTGATTAGGGGGCGGGGCTTCGCTGACAAGGGGTCCTATGATTGTAGCAGCCAGTCAGGCAGCGTCACAGACAGCTGCAGGGGCACAGGAGCTAGCAAACAGAGCTGTAAACAGGGGAGTTTGAGTGGGAGTTCTGTTGGAGGAGAAGGTATTATTGTGTGTTTGGTTTTGTATTGGTGGTATCTGTATGTGTAGGGGCTTTGTGCTGGGAGAGAAGCTGAGCCCTGATTAGGGGGCGGGGCTTCACTGACTAGGGGTCCTATAAAGTTAGCAACCAGTCAGGCAGCGGCACAGGAGCTAGCAAACAGAGCTGTAAACAGGGGACTTTGAGTGGGAGTTCTGTTGGAAGAGGAGGTATTTGTGTGTGTTTGGTTTTGTTTTGGTAGTATCTGTATGTGTAGGGGCTTTTTGCTGGGAGAGAAGCTGAGTCCTGATTAGGGTGCGGGGCTTCACTCACCAGGGGTCCTATAAAGGTAGCAGCCAGTCAGGCAGCGGCACAGACAGCTGCAGTGGCACAGGAGCTTGCAAACTGAGCTGTAAACAGGGGAGTTTGAGTGGGAGTTCTGTTGGAGAAGAACGTATTTGTGTTTGTTTGGTTTTGTATTGGTAGTATCTGTATGTGTAGAGGCTTGGAGGGGCTTTGTGCTGGGAGAGAAGCTGAGCCCTGATTAGGGGGCGGGGCTTCACTGACTAGGGTTCCTATAAAGGGAGCAGCCAGTCAGGCAGCTGCACAGACAGCTGCAGCGGTACAGGAGCTAGCAAACAGAGCTGTAAACAGGGGAGTTTGAGTGGGAGTTCTGTTCGAGGAGAAGGTATTTGTGTGTGTTTGGTTTTGTGTTGGTGGTATCTGTATGTGTAGGGGCTTTGTGCTGGGAGAGAAGCTGAGCCCTGATTAGGGGGCGGGGCTTCCCTGACTAGGGGTCCTATAAAGGGAGCAGCCAGTCAGGCAGCGACACAGACAGCTGCAGCGGTACAGGAGCTAGCAAACAGAGCTGTAAACAGGGGAGTTTGAGTGGGATTTCTGTTGGAGGAGAACGTATTTGTGTGTGTGTTTGGTTTTGTATTGGTAGTATCTGTATGTGTAGAGGCTTGGAGGGGCTCTGTGCTGGGAGGGAAGCTGAGCCCTGATTAGCGGGCGGGGCTTCACTGACTAGGGGTCCTATAAAGTTAGCAGCCAGTCAGGCAGCGGCATAGGAGCTAGCAAACAGAGCTGTAAACAGGGGAGTATGAGTGGGAGTTCTGTTGGAAGAGAAGGTATTTGTGTGTGTGTTCGGTTTTGTATTGGTAGTATCTGTATGTGTAGGGTCTTTGTGCTGGGGGAAAAGCTGAGCCCTGATTAGGGGGCGGGGCTTCACTGACTAGGGGTCCTAGAAAGGTAGCAGCAGTCAGGCAGCGGTACAGGAGCTAGCAAACAGAGCTGTAAACAGGGGAGTTTGAGTGGGAGTTCTGTTGGAGGAGAAGGTGTTTGTGTGTGTTTGGTTTTTATTGGAAGTATCTGTATGTGTAGAGGCTTGTGGGGGCTTTGTACTGGGAGAGAAGCTGAGCCCTGATTCGGGGATGGGGCTTGACTGACTACGGGTCCTGTAAAGGTAGCAGCTGGTCAGGCAGCGGCACAGACAGCTAGCAAACAGAGCTGTAAACGGGGGAGTTAGAGTGGGAGTTCTGTTGGAGGAGAAGGTATTTGTGTGTGTTTGGTTTTGTATTGGTAGTATCTGTATGTGTAGAGGCTTTGTTCTGGGAGAGAAGCTGAGCCCTGATTAGGGGGCGGGGCTTCCCTGACTAGGGGTCCTAGAAAGGTAGCAGCCAGTCAGGCAGCGGCACAGGAGCTAGCAAACAGAGCTGTAAACAGGGGAGTTTGAGTGGGAGTTCTGTTGGAGGAGAAGGTGTTTGTGTGTGTTTGGTTTTTATTGGAAGTATCTGTATGTGTAGAGGCTTTGTGCAGGGAGAGAAGCTGAATCCTGATAAGGGGGCGGCGCTTCACTGACTAGGCGTCCTATAAAGGTAGCAGCCAGTCAGGCAGCGGCACAGCAGCTAGCAAACAGAGCTGTAAACACGGGAGTTTGAGTGGGAGTTCTGTTGGAGGAGAAGGTATATGTGTGTGTTTGGTTTTGTATTGGTAGTATCTGTATGTGTAAAGGCTTGGAGGGGCTTTGTGCTGCGAGAAAAGCTGAGCCCTGATCAGGGGGCGGGGCTTCGCTGACTAGGGGTCCTATGATTGTAGCAGCCAGTCAGGCAGCGGCACAAACAGCTGCAGGGGCACAGGAGCTAGCAAACAGAGTTGTAAATAGGTGAGTTTGAGTGGGAGTTCTGTTGGAGGAGAAGGTATTTGTGTGTGTTTGGTTTTGTATTGGTAGTATCTGTATGTGTAGGGGCTCTGTGCTTGGAGAGAAGCTGAGCCCTGATTAGGGGGCGGGGCTTCACTGACTAGGGGTCCTATAAAGGGAGCAGCCAGTCAGGCAGCGGCACAGACAGCTGCAGCGGCACAGGAGCTAGCAAACAGAGCTGTAAACAGGGGAGTTTGAGTGGGAGTTCTGTGGGAGGAGAAGGTATTTGTGTGTGTTTGGTTTTGTATTGGTAGTATCTGTATGTGTAGGGGCTTTGTGCTGGGACAAAAGCTGAGCCCTGATTAGGGGGCGGGGCTTCCCTGACTAGGGGTCCTATAAAGGTACCAGCCAGTCAGGCAGCGGCACAGACAGCTGCAGGGGCACTGGAGCTAGCAAATAGAGTTGTAAACAGGGGAGTTTGAGTGGGAGTTCTGTTTGAGGAGAAGGTATTTGTGTGTGTGTTTGGTTTTGTATTGGTGGTATCTGTATTTGTAGAGGCTTGGAGGAGCTTTGTGCTGGGAGAGAAGCTGAGCCCTGATTAGGGGACGGGGCTTCGCTGACTAGGGGTCCTATGATTGTAGCAGCCAGTCAGGCAGCGTCACAGACAGCTGCAGGGGCACAGGAGCTAGCAAACAGAGCTGTAAACAGGGGAGTTTGAGTGGGAGTTCTGTTGGAGGAGAAGGTATTTGTGTGTGTTTGGTTTTGTGTTGGTGGTATCTGTATGTGTCGGGGCTTTGTGCTGGGAGAGAAGCTGAGCCCTGATTAGGGGGCGGGGCTTCACTGACGAGGGGTCCTATAAAGGGAGCAGCCAGTGAGGCAGCGACACAGACAGCTGCAGCGGCACAGGAGCTAGCAAACAGAGCTGTAAACAGGGGAGTTTGAGTGGGAATTCTGTTGGAGGAGATGGTATTTGTGTGTGTGTTTGGTTTTGTATTGGTAGTATCTGTATGTGTAAAGGCTTGGAGGGGCTTTGTGCTGGGAGAAAAGCTGAGCCCTGATTAGGGGGCGGGGCTTCACTGACTAGGGGTCCTATAAAGGTATCAGCCAGTCAGGCAGCGGCACAGGAGCGAGCAAACAGAGCTGTAAACAGGGGAGTTTGAGTGGGAGTTCTGTTGGAGGAGAAGGTATTTGTGTTTGTCTGGTTTTGTATTGGTAGTATCTGTATGTGTTGGGGCTTGGAGGGGCTTTGTGCTGGGAGAGAAGCTGAGCCCTGATTAGGGGGCGGGGCTTCCCTGACTAGGGGTCCCATAAAGGTAGCAGCCAGTCAGGCAGCGGCACAGGAGCTAGCAAACAGAGCTGTAAACAGGGGAGTTTGAGTGGGAGTTCTGTTGGAGGAGAAGGTATTTGTGTGTTTGGTTTTGTATTGGTAGCACCTGTATGTGTAGGGGCTTTGTGCTGGGAGAGAAGCTGAGCCCTGATTAGGGGGCGGGGCTTAACTGACGAGGGGTCCTATAAAGGGAGCAGCCAGTCAGGCAGGGGCACAGACAGCTGCAGCGGCACAGGAGCTTGCAAACAGAGCTGTAAACGGGAGTTTGAGGGGGAGTTCTGTTGGAGGAGAAGGTATTTGTGTGTGTTTGGTTTTGCATTGGTAGTATCTGTATGTGTAGAGGCTTGTGGGGGTTTTGTACTGGGAGAGAAGCTGAGCCCTGATTCGGGGATGGGGCTTAACTGACGAGGGGTCCTATAAAGAGAGCAGCCAGTCAGGCGGCAGCACGGACAGCTGCAGCGGCACAGGAGCTAGCAAACAGAGCTGTAAACAGGGGACTTTGAGTGGGAGTTCTGTTGGAAGAGAAGGTATTTGTGTGTGTTTGGTTTTGTATTGGTAGTATCTGTATGTGTAGAGGCTTTGTGCTGGGAGAGAAGCTGAGCCCTGATTAGGGGGCGGGGCTTCCCTGACTAGGGGTCCTAGAAAGGTAGCAGCCAGTCAGGCAGCGGCACAGGAGCTAGCAAACAGAGCTGTAAACAGGGGAGTTTGAGTGGGAGTTCTGTTGGAGGAGAAGGTGTTTGTGTGTGTTTGGTTTTGTATTGGTAGTATCTGTATGTGTAGAGGCTTTGTGCAGGGAGAGAAACTGAGCCCTGATAAGGGGGCGGGGCATCACTGACTAGGCGTCCTATAAAGGGAGCAGCCAGTCAGGCAGCGGCACAGCAGCTAGCAAACAGAGCTGTAAACACGGGAGTTTGAGTGGGAGTTCTGTTGGAGGAGAAGGTATATGTGTGTGTTTGGTTTTGTATTGGTAGTATCTGTATGTGTAAAGGCTTGGAGGGGCTTTGTGCTGCGAGAAAAGCTGAGCCCTGATCAGGGGGCGGGGCTTCGCTGACTAGGGGTCCTATGATTGTAGCAGCCAGTCAGGCAGCGGCACAGACACCTGCAGCGGCACTGGAGCTAGCAAACAGAGCTGTAAACAGGGAAGTTTGAGTGGGAGTTCTGTTGGAGAAGGCATTTGTGTGTGTGTTTGGTTTTGTATTGGTAGTACCTGTATGTGTAGAGGCTTGGAGGGGATTTGTGCTGGGAGAGAAGCTGAGCCCTGATTAGGGGGCGGGGCTTCGCTGACAAGGGGTCCTATGATTGTAGCAGCCAGTCAGGCAGCGTCACAGACAGCTGCAGGGGCACAGGAGCTAGCAAACAGAGCTGTAAACAGGGGAGTTTGAGTGGGAGTTCTGTTGGAGGAGAAGGTATTATTGTGTGTTTGGTTTTGTATTGGTGGTATCTGTATGTGTAGGGGCTTTGTGCTGGGAGAGAAGCTGAGCCCTGATTAGGGGGCGGGGCTTCACTGACTAGGGGTCCTATAAAGTTAGCAACCAGTCAGGCAGCGGCACAGGAGCTAGCAAACAGAGCTGTAAACAGGGGACTTTGAGTGGGAGTTCTGTTGGAAGAGGAGGTATTTGTGTGTGTTTGGTTTTGTTTTGGTAGTATCTGTATGCGTAGGGGCTTTTTGCTGGGAGAGAAGCTGAGTCCTGATTAGGTTGCGGGGCTTCACTCACCAGGGGTCCTATAAAGGTAGCAGCCAGTCAGGCAGCGGCACAGACAGCTGCAGTGGCAGAGGAGCTTGCAAACTGAGCTGTAAACAGGGGAGTTTGAGTGGGATTTCTGTTCGAGGAGAAGGTATTTGTGTGTGTTTGGTTTTGTGTTGGTGGTATCTGTATGTGTAGAGGCTTGGAGGGGCTTTGTGCTGGGAGCGAAGCTGAGCCCTGATTAGGGGGCGGGGCTTCACTGACTAGGGGTCCTATAAAGTTAGCAACCAGTCAGGCAGCGGCACAGGAGCTAGCAAACAGAGCTGTAAACAGGGGACTTTGAGTGGGAGTTCTGTTGGAGAAGAACATATTTGTGTTTGTTTGGTTTTGTATTGGTAGTATCTGTATGTGTAGAGGCTTGGAGGGGCTTTGTGCTGGGAGAGAAGCTGAGCCCTGATTAGGGGGCGGGGCTTCACTGACTATGGTTCCTATAAAGGGAGCAGCCAGTCAGGCAGCTGCACAGACAGCTGCAGCGGTACAGGAGCTAGCAAACAGAGCTGTAAACAGGGGAGTTTGAGTGGGAGTTCTGTTCGAGGAGAAGGTATTTGTGTGTGTTTGGTTTTGTGTTGGTGGTATCTGTATGTGTAGGGGCTTTGTGCTGGGAGAGAAGCTGAGCCCTGATTAGGGGGCGGGGCTTCCCTGACTAGGGGTCCTATAAAGGGAGCAGCCAGTCAGGCAGCGACACAGACAGCTGCAGCGGTACAGGAGCTAGCAAACAGAGCTGTAAACAGGGGAGTTTGAGTGGGATTTCTGTTGGAGGAGAACGTATTTGTGTGTGTGTTTGGTTTTGTATTGGTAGTATCTGTATGTGTAGAGGCTTGGAGGGGCTCTGTGCTGGGAGGGAAGCTGAGCCCTGATTAGCGGGCGGGGCTTCACTGACTAGGGGTCCTATAAAGTTAGCAGCCAGTCAGGCAGCGGCATAGGAGCTAGCAAACAGAGCTGTAAACAGGGGAGTATGAG
The DNA here is from genome assembly GCF_965140265.1 of Lepidochelys kempii. Lineage (NCBI taxonomy): Eukaryota > Metazoa > Chordata > Testudines > Cheloniidae > Lepidochelys > Lepidochelys kempii. Next base: position 1,914,857 of record NC_133282.1, read on the forward strand.
TGGGAGTTCTGTTGGAGGAGAAGGTGTTTGTGTGTGTGTGGTTTTGTATTGGTAGTGTCTGTATGTGTAGAGGCTTTGTGCTGGGAGAAAAGCTGAGCCCTGACTAGGGGGCGGGGCTTCCCTGACTAGGGGTCCTATAAAGGTTGCAGCCAGTCAGGCAGCGGCACAGGAGCTAGCAAACAGAGCTGTAAACAGGGTAGTTTGATTGGGAGTTCTGTTGGAGGAGAAGGTATTTGTGTGTGTTTGGTTTTGTGTTGGTGGTATCTGTATGTGTAGGGGCTTTGTGCTGAGAGAGAAGCTGAAAACTGATTAGGGGGCGGGGCTTCACTAACTAGGGGTCCTATTAAGGCAGCAGCCAGTCAGGCAGCGGCAAGGACAGCTGCAGTGGCACAGGAGCTAGCAAAGAGAGCAGTAAACAGGGGAGTTTGAGTGGGAGTTCTGTTGGAGGAGAAGGTATTTGTGTGTGTTTGGTTTTGTATTGTTGGAATCTGTATGTGTAGAGGCTTGGAGGGGCTTTGTGCTGGGAGCGAAGCTGAGCCCTGATTAGGGGGCGGGGCTTCACTGACGAGGGTTTCTATAAAGGGAGCAGCCAGTCAGGCAGCGACACAGACAGCTGCAGCGGTACAGGAGCTAGGAAACAGAGCTGTAAACACGGGAGTTTGAATGGGAGTTCTGTTGGAGGAGAAGGTATATGTGTGTGTTCGGTTTCGTATTGGTAGTATCTGTATGTGTAGTGGCTTATAGGGGCTTTGTGCTGGGAGCGAAGCTGAGCCCTGATTAGGGGGCGGGGCTTCACTGACTAGGGGTCCTATAAAGGCAGCAGCCAGTCAGGCAGCGGCACAGAAGCTAGCAAAGAGAGCTGTAAACAGGGGAGTTTGAGTGGGAGTTCTGTTTGAGGAGAAGGCATTTGTGTGTGTGTTTGGTTTTGTATTGGTGGTATCTGTATGTGTAGAGGCTTTGTGCAGGGAGAGAAGCTGAGCCCTGATTAGGGGGCGGGGCTTCCCTGACTAGGGGTCCTAGAAAGGTAGCAGCCAGTCAGGCAGCGGCACAGGAGCTAGCAAACAGAGCTGTAAACAGGGGAGTTTGAGTGGGTGTTCTGTTCGAGGAGAAGGTATTTGTGTGTGTTTGGTTTTGTGTTGGTGGTATCTGTATGTGTAGGGGCTTTGTGCTGGGAGAGAAGCTGAGCCCTGATTAGGGGGCGGGGCTTCCCTGACTAGGGGTCCTATAAAGGGAGCAGCCAGTCAGGCAGCGACACAGACAGCTGCAGCGGTACAGGAGCTAGCAAACAGAGCTGTAAACAGGGGAGTTTGAGTGGGATTTCTGTTGCAGGAGAACGTATTTGTGTGTGTGTTTGGTTTTGTATTGGTAGTATCTGTATGTGTAGGGGCTTTGTGCTTGGAGAGAAGCTGAGTCCTGATTAGGGGGCGGGGCTTCACTGACTAGGGGTCCTATAAAGTTAGCAGCCAGTCAGGCAGCGGCATAGGAGCTAGCAAACAGAGCTGTAAACAGGGGAGTATGAGTGGGAGTTCTGTTGGAAGAGAAGGTATTTGTGTGTGTGTTCGGTTTTGTATTGGTAGTATCTGTATATGTAGGGTCTTTGTGCTGGGGGAAAAGCTGAGCCCTGATTAGGGGGCGGGGCTTCACTGACTAGGGGTCCTAGAAAGGTAGCAGCAGTCAGGCAGCGGTACAGGAGCTAGCAAACAGAGCTGTAAACAGGGGAGTATGAGTGGGAGTTCTGTTGGAAGAGAAGGTATTTGTGTGTGTGTTCGGTTTTGTATTGGTAGTATCTGTATGTGTAGGGGCTTTGTGCTGGGAGAGAAGCTGAGCCCTGATTAGGGGGCGGGGCTTCACTTACTAGGGGTACTATAAAGGCAGCAGCCAGTCAGGCAGCGGCACAGACAGCTGCAGTGGCACAGGAGCTAGCAAAGAGAGCTGTAAACAGGGGAGTTTGAGTGGGAGTTCTGTTGGAGGAGAAGGTATTTGTGTGTGTGTTTGGTTTGTATTGGTGGTATCTGTATGTGTAGAGGCTTGGAGGGGCTTTGTGCTGGGAGCGAAGCTGAGCCCTGATTAGGGGGCGGGGCTTCACTGACTAGGGGTCCTATAAAGTTTGCAACCAGTCATTCAGCGGCACAGGAGCTAGCAAACAGAGCTGTAAACAGGGGACTTTGAGTGGGAGTTCTGTTGGAAGAGAAGGTATTTGTGTGTGTTTGGTTTTGTATTGGTAGTATCTGTATGTGTAGAGGCTTTGTGCTGGGAGAGAAGCTGAGCCCTGATTAGGGGGCGGGGCTTCCCTGACTAGGGGTCCTAGAAAGGTAGCAGCCAGTCAGGCAGCGGCACAGGAGCTAGCAAACAGAGCTGTAAACAGGGGAGTTTGAGTGGGAGTTCTGTTGGAGGAGAAGGTGTTTGTGTGTGTTTGGTTTTGTATTGGTAGTATCTGTATGTGTAGAGGCTTTGTGCAGGGAGAGAAACTGAGCCCTGATAAGGGGGCGGGGCATCACTGACTAGGCGTCCTATAAAGGGAGCAGCCAGTCAGGCAGCGGCACAGCAGCTAGCAAACAGAGCTGTAAACACGGGAGTTTGAGTGGGAGTTCTGTTGGAGGAGAAGGTATATGTGTGTGTTTGGTTTTGTATTGGTAGTATCTGTATGTGTAAAGGCTTGGAGGGGCTTTGTGCTGCGAGAAAAGCTGAGCCCTGATCAGGGGGCGGGGCTTCGCTGACTAGGGGTCCTATGATTGTAGCAGCCAGTCAGGCAGCGGCACAGACACCTGCAGCGGCACTGGAGCTAGCAAACAGAGCTGTAAACAGGGAAGTTTGAGTGGGAGTTCTGTTGGAGAAGGCATTTGTGTGTGTGTTTGGTTTTGTATTGGTAGTACCTGTATGTGTAGAGGCTTGGAGGGGATTTGTGCTGGGAGAGAAGCTGAGCCCTGATTAGGGGGCGGGGCTTCGCTGACAAGGGGTCCTATGATTGTAGCAGCCAGTCAGGCAGCGTCACAGACAGCTGCAGGGGCACAGGAGCTAGCAAACAGAGCTGTAAACAGGGGAGTTTGAGTGGGAGTTCTGTTGGAGGAGAAGGTATTATTGTGTGTTTGGTTTTGTATTGGTGGTATCTGTATGTGTAGGGGCTTTGTGCTGGGAGAGAAGCTGAGCCCTGATTAGGGGGCGGGGCTTCACTGACTAGGGGTCCTATAAAGTTAGCAACCAGTCAGGCAGCGGCACAGGAGCTAGCAAACAGAGCTGTAAACAGGGGACTTTGAGTGGGAGTTCTGTTGGAAGAGGAGGTATTTGTGTGTGTTTGGTTTTGTTTTGGTAGTATCTGTATGCGTAGGGGCTTTTTGCTGGGAGAGAAGCTGAGTCCTGATTAGGTTGCGGGGCTTCACTCACCAGGGGTCCTATAAAGGTAGCAGCCAGTCAGGCAGCGGCACAGACAGCTGCAGTGGCAGAGGAGCTTGCAAACTGAGCTGTAAACAGGGGAGTTTGAGTGGGATTTCTGTTCGAGGAGAAGGTATTTGTGTGTGTTTGGTTTTGTGTTGGTGGTATCTGTATGTGTAGAGGCTTGGAGGGGCTTTGTGCTGGGAGCGAAGCTGAGCCCTGATTAGGGGGCGGGGCTTCACTGACTAGGGGTCCTATAAAGTTAGCAACCAGTCAGGCAGCGGCACAGGAGCTAGCAAACAGAGCTGTAAACAGGGGACTTTGAGTGGGAGTTCTGTTGGAGAAGAACATATTTGTGTTTGTTTGGTTTTGTATTGGTAGTATCTGTATGTGTAGAGGCTTGGAGGGGCTTTGTGCTGGGAGAGAAGCTGAGCCCTGATTAGGGGGCGGGGCTTCACTGACTATGGTTCCTATAAAGGGAGCAGCCAGTCAGGCAGCTGCACAGACAGCTGCAGCGGTACAGGAGCTAGCAAACAGAGCTGTAAACAGGGGAGTTTGAGTGGGAGTTCTGTTCGAGGAGAAGGTATTTGTGTGTGTTTGGTTTTGTGTTGGTGGTATCTGTATGTGTAGGGGCTTTGTGCTGGGAGAGAAGCTGAGCCCTGATTAGGGGGCGGGGCTTCCCTGACTAGGGGTCCTATAAAGGGAGCAGCCAGTCAGGCAGCGACACAGACAGCTGCAGCGGTACAGGAGCTAGCAAACAGAGCTGTAAACAGGGGAGTTTGAGTGGGATTTCTGTTGGAGGAGAACGTATTTGTGTGTGTGTTTGGTTTTGTATTGGTAGTATCTGTATGTGTAGAGGCTTGGAGGGGCTCTGTGCTGGGAGGGAAGCTGAGCCCTGATTAGCGGGCGGGGCTTCACTGACTAGGGGTCCTATAAAGTTAGCAGCCAGTCAGGCAGCGGCATAGGAGCTAGCAAACAGAGCTGTAAACAGGGGAGTATGAGTGGGAGTTCTGTTGGAGGAGAAGGTGTTTGTGTGTGTGTGGTTTTGTATTGGTAGTGTCTGTATGTGTAGAGGCTTTGTGCTGGGAGAAAAGCTGAGCCCTGACTAGGGGGCGGGGCTTCCCTGACTAGGGGTCCTATAAAGGTTGCAGCCAGTCAGGCAGCGGCACAGGAGCTAGCAAACAGAGCTGTAAACAGGGTAGTTTGATTGGGAGTTCTGTTGGAGGAGAAGGTATTTGTGTGTGTTTGGTTTTGTGTTGGTGGTATCTGTATGTGTAGGGGCTTTGTGCTGAGAGAGAAGCTGAAAACTGATTAGGGGGCGGGGCTTCACTAACTAGGGGTCCTATTAAGGCAGCAGCCAGTCAGGCAGCGGCAAGGACAGCTGCAGTGGCACAGGAGCTAGCAAAGAGAGCAGTAAACAGGGGAGTTTGAGTGGGAGTTCTGTTGGAGGAGAAGGTATTTGTGTGTGTTTGGTTTTGTATTGTTGGAATCTGTATGTGTAGAGGCTTGGAGGGGCTTTGTGCTGGGAGCGAAGCTGAGCCCTGATTAGGGGGCGGGGCTTCACTGACGAGGGTTTCTATAAAGGGAGCAGCCAGTCAGGCAGCGACACAGACAGCTGCAGCGGTACAGGAGCTAGGAAACAGAGCTGTAAACACGGGAGTTTGAATGGGAGTTCTGTTGGAGGAGAAGGTATATGTGTGTGTTCGGTTTCGTATTGGTAGTATCTGTATGTGTAGTGGCTTATAGGGGCTTTGTGCTGGGAGCGAAGCTGAGCCCTGATTAGGGGGCGGGGCTTCACTGACTAGGGGTCCTATAAAGGCAGCAGCCAGTCAGGCAGCGGCACAGAAGCTAGCAAAGAGAGCTGTAAACAGGGGAGTTTGAGTGGGAGTTCTGTTTGAGGAGAAGGCATTTGTGTGTGTGTTTGGTTTTGTATTGGTGGTATCTGTATGTGTAGAGGCTTTGTGCAGGGAGAGAAGCTGAGCCCTGATTAGGGGGCGGGGCTTCCCTGACTAGGGGTCCTAGAAAGGTAGCAGCCAGTCAGGCAGCGGCACAGGAGCTAGCAAACAGAGCTGTAAACAGGGGAGTTTGAGTGGGTGTTCTGTTCGAGGAGAAGGTATTTGTGTGTGTTTGGTTTTGTGTTGGTGGTATCTGTATGTGTAGGGGCTTTGTGCTGGGAGAGAAGCTGAGCCCTGATTAGGGGGCGGGGCTTCCCTGACTAGGGGTCCTATAAAGGGAGCAGCCAGTCAGGCAGCGACACAGACAGCTGCAGCGGTACAGGAGCTAGCAAACAGAGCTGTAAACAGGGGAGTTTGAGTGGGATTTCTGTTGCAGGAGAACGTATTTGTGTGTGTGTTTGGTTTTGTATTGGTAGTATCTGTATGTGTAGGGGCTTTGTGCTTGGAGAGAAGCTGAGTCCTGATTAGGGGGCGGGGCTTCACTGACTAGGGGTCCTATAAAGTTAGCAGCCAGTCAGGCAGCGGCATAGGAGCTAGCAAACAGAGCTGTAAACAGGGGAGTATGAGTGGGAGTTCTGTTGGAAGAGAAGGTATTTGTGTGTGTGTTCGGTTTTGTATTGGTAGTATCTGTATATGTAGGGTCTTTGTGCTGGGGGAAAAGCTGAGCCCTGATTAGGGGGCGGGGCTTCACTGACTAGGGGTCCTAGAAAGGTAGCAGCAGTCAGGCAGCGGTACAGGAGCTAGCAAACAGAGCTGTAAACACGGGAGTATGAGTGGGAGTTCTGTTGGAGGAGAAGGTATATGTGTGTGTTTGGTTTCGTATTGGTAGTATCTGTATGTGTAGAGGCTTGGAGGGGCTTTGTGCTGGGAGAAAAGCTGAGCCCTGACTAGGGGGCGGGGCTTCCCTGACTAGGGGTCCTATAAAGGTTGCAGCCAGTCAGGCAGCGGCACAGGAGCTAGCAAACAGAGCTGTAAACAGGGTAGTTTGAGTGGGAGTTCTGTTGGAGGAGAAGGTATTTGTGTGTGTTTGGTTTTGTGTTGGTGGTATCTGTATGTGTAGAGGCTTGGAGGGGCTTTGTGCTGGGAGAGAAGCTGAGCCCTGATTAGGGGGCGGGGCTTCACTGACTAGGGGTCCTATAAAGGGAGCAGCCAGTCAGGCAGCGACACAGACAGCTGCAGCGGTACAGGAGCTAGGAAACAGAGCTGTAAACACGGGAGTTTGAATGGGAGTTCTGTTGGAGGAGAAGGTATATGTGTGTGTTCGGTTTCGTATTGGTAGTATCTGTATGTGTAGAGGCTTGGAGGGGCTTTGTGCTGGGAGCGAAGCTGAGCCCTGATTAGGGGGCGGGGCTTCACTGACTAGGGGTCCTATAAAGGCAGCAGCCAGTCAGGCAGCGGCACAGACAGCTGCAGTGGCACAGGAGCTAGCAAAGAGAGCTGTAAACAGGGGAGTTTGAGTGGGAGTTCTGTTGGAGGAGAAGGTATTTGTGTGTGTTTGGTTTTGTATTGGTGGTATCTGTATGTGTCGGGGCTTTGTGCTGGGAGAGAAGCTGAGCCCTGATTAGGGGGCGGGGCTTCACTGACTAGGGGTCCTATAAAGGGAGCAGCCAGTCAGGCAGCTGCACAGACAGCTGCAGCGATACAGGGGCTAGCAAACAGAGCTCTAAACAGGGGAGTTTGAGTGGGAATTCTGTTGGAGGAGATGGTATTTGTGTGTGTGTTTGGTTTTGTATTGGTAGTATCTGTATGTGTAAAGGCTTGGAGGGGCTTTGTGCTGGGAGAAAAGCTGAGCCCTGATTAGGGGGCGGGGCTTCACTGACTAGGGGTCCTATAAAGGTATCAGCCAGTCAGGCAGCGGCACAGGAGCGAGCAAACAGAGCTGTAAACAGGGGAGTTTGAGTGGGAGTTCTGTTGGAGGAGAAGGTATTTGTGTTTGTCTGGTTTTGTATTGGTAGTATCTGTATGTGTTGGGGCTTGGAGGGGCTTTGTGCTGGGAGAGAAGCTGAGCCCTGATTAGGGGGCGGGGCTTCCCTGACTAGGGGTCCCATAAAGGTAGCAGCCAGTCAGGCAGCGGCACAGGAGCTAGCAAACAGAGCTGTAAAAAGGGGAGTTTGAGTGGGAGTTCTTTTGGAAGAGAAGGTATTTGTGTGTGTTTGGTTTTGTATTGGTAGTATCTGTATGTGTAGAGGCTTGGAGGGGCTTTGTGCTGGGAGAGAAGCTGAGAGATGATTAGGGGGCGGGGCTTCCCTGACTAGGGGTCCTATAAAGGTACCAGCCAGTCAGGCAGCGGCACAGACAGCTGCAGCGGCAAAGGAGCTAGCAAATAGAGCTGTAAACAGGGGAGTTTGAGTGGGAGTTCTGTTGGAGGAGAAGGTATTTGTGTGTTTGGTTTTGTATTGGTAGCACCTGTATGTGTAGGGGCTTTGTGCTGGGAGAGAAGCTGAGCCCTGATTAGGGGGCGGGGCTTAACTGACGAGGGGTCCTATAAAGGGAGCAGCCAGTCAGGCAGGGGCACAGACAGCTGCAGCGGCACAGGGGCTTGCAAACAGAGCTGTAAACGGGAGTTTGAGGGGGAGTTCTGTTGGAGGAGAAGGTATTTGTGTGTGTTTGGTTTTGCATTGGTAGTATCTGTATGTGTAGAGGCTTGTGGGGGTTTTGTACTGGGAGAGAAGCTGAGCCCTGATTCGGGGATGGGGCTTAACTGACGAGGGGTCCTATAAAGAGAGCAGCCAGTCAGGCGGCAGCACGGACAGCTGCAGCGGCACAGGAGCTAGCAAACAGAGCTGTAAACAGGGGAGTTTGAGTGGGAGTTCTGTTGGAGGAGAAGGTATTTGTGTGTGTTTGGTTTTGTATTGGTGGTATCTGTATGTGTAGGGGCTTTGTGCTGGGAGAGAAGCTGAGCCCTGATTAGGGGGCGGGGCTTCACTTACTAGGGGTACTATAAAGGCAGCAGCCAGTCAGGCAGCGGCACAGACAGCTGCAGTGGCACAGGAGCTAGCAAAGAGAGCTGTAAACAGGGGAGTTTGAGTGGGAGTTCTGTTGGAGGAGAAGGTATTTGTGTGTGTTTGGTTTGTATTGGTGGTATCTGTATGTGTAGAGGCTTTGTGCTGGGAGAGAAGCTGAGCCCTGATTAGGGGGCGGGGCTTCCCTGACTAGGGGTCCTAGAAAGGTAGCAGCCAGTCAGGCAGCGGCACAGGAGCTAGCAAACAGAGCTGTAAACAGGGGAGTTTGAGTGGGAGTTCTGTTGGAGGAGAAGGTGTTTGTGTGTGTTTGGTTTTGTATTGGTAGTATCTGTATGTGTAGAGGCTTTGTGCAGGGAGAGAAACTGAGCCCTGATAAGGGGGCGGGGCATCACTGACTAGGCGTCCTATAAAGGGAGCAGCCAGTCAGGCAGCGGCACAGCAGCTAGCAAACAGAGCTGTAAACACGGGAGTTTGAGTGGGAGTTCTGTTGGAGGAGAAGGTATATGTGTGTGTTTGGTTTTGTATTGGTAGTATCTGTATGTGTAAAGGCTTGGAGGGGCTTTGTGCTGCGAGAAAAGCTGAGCCCTGATCAGGGGGCGGGGCTTCGCTGACTAGGGGTCCTATGATTGTAGCAGCCAGTCAGGCAGCGGCACAGACACCTGCAGCGGCACTGGAGCTAGCAAACAGAGCTGTAAACAGGGAAGTTTGAGTGGGAGTTCTGTTGGAGAAGGCATTTGTGTGTGTGTTTGGTTTTGTATTGGTAGTACCTGTATGTGTAGAGGCTTGGAGGGGATTTGTGCTGGGAGAGAAGCTGAGCCCTGATTAGGGGGCGGGGCTTCGCTGACAAGGGGTCCTATGATTGTAGCAGCCAGTCAGGCAGCGTCACAGACAGCTGCAGGGGCACAGGAGCTAGCAAACAGAGCTGTAAACAGGGGAGTTTGAGTGGGAGTTCTGTTGGAGGAGAAGGTATTATTGTGTGTTTGGTTTTGTATTGGTGGTATCTGTATGTGTAGGGGCTTTGTGCTGGGAGAGAAGCTGAGCCCTGATTAGGGGGCGGGGCTTCACTGACTAGGGGTCCTATAAAGTTAGCAACCAGTCAGGCAGCGGCACAGGAGCTAGCAAACAGAGCTGTAAACAGGGGACTTTGAGTGGGAGTTCTGTTGGAAGAGGAGGTATTTGTGTGTGTTTGGTTTTGTTTTGGTAGTATCTGTATACGTAGGGGCTTTTTGCTGGGAGAGAAGCTGAGTCCTGATTAGGTTGCGGGGCTTCACTCACCAGGGGTCCTATAAAGGTAGCAGCCAGTCAGGCAGCGGCACAGACAGCTGCAGTGGCACAGGAGCTTGCAAACTGAGCTGTAAACAGGGGAGTTTGAGTGGGAGTTCTGTTGGAGAAGAACGTATTTGTGTTTGTTTGGTTTTGTATTGGTAGTATCTGTATGTGTAGAGGCTTGGAGGGGCTTTGTGCTGGGAGAGAAGCTGAGCCCTGATTAGGGGGCGGGGCTTCACTGACTAGGGTTCCTATAAAGGGAGCAGCCAGTCAGGCAGCTGCACAGACAGCTGCAGCGGTACAGGAGCTAGCAAACAGAGCTGTAAACAGGGGAGTTTGAGTGGGAGTTCTGTTCGAGGAGAAGGTATTTGTGTGTGTTTGGTTTTGTGTTGGTGGTATCTGTATGTGTAGGGGCTTTGTGCTGGGAGAGAAGCTGAGCCCTGATTAGGGGGCGGGGCTTCCCTGACTAGGGGTCCTATAAAGGGAGCAGCCAGTCAGGCAGCGACACAGACAGCTGCAGCGGTACAGGAGCTAGCAAACAGAGCTGTAAACAGGGGAGTTTGAGTGGGATTTCTGTTGGAGGAGAACGTATTTGTGTGTGTGTTTGGTTTTGTATTGGTAGTATCTGTATGTGTAGAGGCTTGGAGGGGCTCTGTGCTGGGAGGGAAGCTGAGCCCTGATTAGCGGGCGGGGCTTCACTGACTAGGGGTCCTATAAAGTTAGCAGCCAGTCAGGCAGCGGCATAGGAGCTAGCAAACAGAGCTGTAAACAGGGGAGTATGAGTGGGAGTTCTGTTGGAAGAGAAGGTATTTGTGTGTGTGTTCGGTTTTGTATTGGTAGTATCTGTATGTGTAGGGTCTTTGTGCTGGGGGAAAAGCTGAGCCCTGATTAGGGGGCGGGGCTTCACTGACTAGGGGTCCTAGAAAGGTAGCAGCAGTCAGGCAGCGGTACAGGAGCTAGCAAACAGAGCTGTAAACAGGGGAGTATGAGTGGGAGTTCTGTTGGAGGAGAAGGTGTTTGTGTGTGTGTGGTTTTGTATTGGTAGTGTCTGTATGTGTAGAGGCTTTGTGCTGGGAGAAAAGCTGAGCCCTGACTAGGGGGCGGGGCTTCCCTGACTAGGGGTCCTATAAAGGTTACAGCCAGTCAGGCAGCGGCACAGGAGCTAGCAAACAGAGCTGTAAACAGGGTAGTTTGAGTGGGAGTTCTGTTGGAGGAGAAGGTATTTGTGTGTGTTTGGTTTTGTGTTGGTGGTATCTGTATGTGTAGGGGCTTTGTGCTGAGAGAGAAGCTGAAAACTGATTAGGGGGCGGGGCTTCACTAACTAGGGGTCCTATTAAGGCAGCAGCCAGTCAGGCAGCGGCACAGACAGCTGCAGTGGCACAGGAGCTAGCAAAGAGAGCTGTAAACAGGGGAGTTTGAGTGGGAGTTCTGTTGGAGGAGAAGGTATTTGTGTGTGTTTGGTTTTGTATTGTTGGAATCTGTATGTGTAGAGGCTTGGAGGGGCTTTGTGCTGGGAGCGAAGCTGAGCCCTGATTAGGGGGCGGGGCTTCACTGACGAGGGTTCCTATAAAGGGAGCAGCCAGTCAGGCAGCGACACAGACAGCTGCAGCGGTACAGGAGCTAGGAAACAGAGCTGTAAACACGGGAGTTTGAATGGGAGTTCTGTTGGAGGAGAAGGTATATGTGTGTGTTCGGTTTCGTATTGGTAGTATCTGTATGTGTAGAGGCTTGGAGGGGCTTTGTGCTGGGAGCGAAGCTGAGCCTGATTAGGGGGCGGGGCTTCACTGACTAGGGGTCCTATAAAGGCAGCAGCCAGTCAGGCAGCGGCACAGACAGCTGCAGTGGCACAGGAGCTAGCAAAGAGAGCTGTAAACAGGGGAGTTTGAGTGGGAGTTCTGTTTGAGGAGAAGGCATTTGTGTGTGTGTTTGGTTTTGTATTGGTGGTATCTGTATGTGTAGAGGCTTTGTGCAGGGAGAGAAGCTGAGCCCTGATTAGGGGGCGGGGCTTCCCTGACTAGGGGTCCTAGAAAGGTAGCAGCCAGTCAGGCAGCGGCACAGGAGCTAGCAAACAGAGCTGTAAACAGGGGAGTTTGAGTGGGAGTTCTGTTGGAAGAGAAGGTGTTTGTGTGTGTTTGGTTTTGTTTTGGTAGTATCTGTATGTGTAGGGGCTTTTTTCTGGGAGAGAAGCTGAGCCCTGATTAGGGTGCGGGGCTTCACTGACCAGGGGTCCTATAAAGGTAGCAGCCAGTCAGGCAGCGGCACAGACAGCTGCAGTGGCACAGGAGCTTGCAAACTGAGCTGTAAACAGGGGAGTTTGAGTGGGAGTTCTGTTGGAGGAGAAGGTATTTGTGTTTGTTTGGTTTTGTATTGGTAGCATTTGTATGTGTAGAGGCTTGGAGGGGCTTTGTGCTGGGAAAGAACCTGAGCCCTGATTAGGGGGCGGGGCTTCCCTGACTAGGGGTCCTAGAAAGGTAGCAGCCAGTCAGGCAGCGGCACAGGAGCTAGCAAACAGAGCTGTAAACAGGGGAGTTTGAGTGGGAGTTCTGTTGGAGGAGAAGGTATTTGTGTGTGTTTGGTTTTGTGTTGGTGGTATCTGTATGTGTAGGGGCTTTGTGCTGGGAGAGAAGCTGAGCCCTGATAAGGGGGCGGGGCTTTCTGACTAGGGGTCCTATAAAGGTTGCAGCCAGTCAGGAAGCGGCACAGGAGCTAGCAAACAGAGCTGTAAACAGGGGAGTTTGAGTGGGAGTTCTGTTGGAGGAGAAGTTATTTGTGCGTGTTTGGTTTTGTATTGGTGGTATCTGTATGTGTATAGGCTTGGAGGGGCTTTGTGCTGGGAGAGAAGCTGAGCCCTGATTAGGGGGCGGGGCTTCGCTGACTATGGGTCCTATGATTGTAGCAGCCAGTCAGGCAGCGTCACAGACAGCTGCGGGGGCACAGGAGCTAGCAAACAGTGCTGTAAACAGGGGAGTTTGAGTAGGAGTTCTGTTGGAGGAGAAGGTATTTGTGTGTGTGTTTGGTTTTGTATTGGTGGTATCTGTATGTGCAGAGGCTTGGAGGGGCTTTGTGCTGGGAGAGAAGCTGAGCCCTGATTAGGGGGCGGGGCTACACTGACTAGGGGTCCTATAAAGGGAGCAGCCAGTCAGGCGGCCGCACGGACAGCTGCAGCGGCACAGGAGCTAGCAAACAGAGCTGTAAACAGGGGAGTTTGAGTGGGAGTTCCGTTGGAAGAGAAGGTATTTGTGTGTGTTTGGTTTTGTATTGGTAGTATCTGTATGTGTAGAGGCTTGGAGGGGCTTTGTGCTGGGAGCGAAGCTGAGCCCTGATTAGGGGGCGGGGCTTCACTGACTAGGGGTCCTATAAAGGGAGCAGCCAGTCAGGCAGGGGCACAGACAGCTGCCGCGGCACAGGAGCTAGCAAACAGAGCTGTAAACAGGTGAGTTTGAGAGGGAGTTCTGTTGGAGGAGAAGGTATTTGTGTGTTTGGTTTTGTATTGGTAGTGTCTGTATGAGTAGAGGCTTTGTGCTGGGAGAGAATCTGAGCCCTGATTAGGGGGCGGGGCTTCCCTGACTAGGGGTCCTATAAAGGTACCAACCACTCAGGCAGCGGCACAGACAGCTGCAGCGGCACTGGAGCTAGCAAATAGAGCTGTAAACAGGGGAGTTTGAGTGGGAGTTCTGTTTGAGGAGAAGGTATTTGTGTGTGTGTTTGGTTTTGTATTGGTGGTATCTGTATGTGTAGAGGCTTGGAGGGGCTTTGTGCTGGGAGAGAAGCTGAGCCCTGATTAGGGGGCGGGGCTTCACTGACGAGGGGTCCTATAAAGGGAGCAGCCAGTCAGGCAGCGACACAGACAGCTGCAGCCTTACAGGAGCTAGCAAACAGAGCTGTAAATAGGGGACTTTGAGTGGGAGTTCTGTTGGAGGAGAAGCTATTTGTGCGTGTTTGGTTTTGTATTGGTAGTATCTGTATGTGTAGAGGCTTGGAGGGGCTTTGTGCTGGGAGCGAAGCTGAGCCCTGATTAGGGGGCGGGGCTTCACTGACTAGGGGTCCTATAAAGGTAGCAGCCAGTCAGGCAGCGGCACAGGAGCTAGCAAACAGAGCTGTGAACAGGGGAGTCTGAGTGGGAGTTCTGTTGGAGGAGAAGGTATTTGTGTGTGTGTTTGGTTTTGTATTGGTGGTATCAGTATGTGTATTGGCTTTGTGCTGCGAGAGAAGCTGAGCCCTGATTAGGGGGCGGGGCTTCACTGACTAGGGGTCCTATAAAGGGAGCAGCCAGTCAGGCAGCTGCACAGACAGCTGCAGCGGTACAGGAGCTAGCAAACAGAGCTGTAAACAGGGGAGTTTGAGTGGGAGTTCTGTTGGAAAAGAAGGTATTTGTGTGTGTTTGGTTTTGTATTGGTAGTATCTGTATGTGTAGGGTCTTTGTGCTGGGAGAAAAGCTGAGCCCTGATTAGGGGGCGGGGCTTCACTGACTAGGGGTCCTATAAAGGTAGCAGCCAGTCAGGCAGCGACACAGACAGCTGCAGCGGTACAGGAGCTAGCAAACAGAGCTGTAAACAGGGGAGTTTGAGTGGGAGTTCTGTTGGAAGAGAAGGTATTTGTGTGTGTTTGGTTTTGTATTGTTAGTATCTGTATGTGTAGGGTCTTTGTGCTGGGAGAAAAGCTGAGCCCTGATTAGGGGGCGGGGCTTCACTGACAAGGGGTCCTATAAAGGTAGCAGCCAGTCAGGCAGCGGCACAGGAGCTAGCAAACAGAGCTGTAAACAGGGGAGTTTGAGTGGGAGTTCTGTTGGAGGAGAAGGTATTTGTGTGTGTGTTTGGTATTGTTTTGGTAGTATCTGTATGTGTAGAGGCTTGGAGGGGCTTTGTGCTGGGAGAGAAGCTGAGCCCTGATTAGGGGGCGGGGCTTCACTGACTAGGGTTCCTATAAAGGTAGCAGCCAGTCAGGCAGCGGCACAGGAGCTAGCAAACAGAGCTGTAAACAGGGGAGTTTGAGTGGGACTTCTGTTGGAAGAGAAGGTATTTGTGTGTGTGTGTTTGGTTTTGTATTGGTAGTATCTGTATGTGTAGGGGCTTTGTGCTGGGAGAAAAGCTGAGCCCTGATTAGGGAGCGGGGCTTCACTGACTAGGGGTCCTATAAAGGGAGCAGCCAGTCAGGCAGCTGCACAGACAGCTGCAGCGGTACAGGAGCTTACAAACAGAGCTTTAAACAGGGGAGTTTGAGTGGGAGTTCTGTTCGAGGAGAAGGTATTTGTGTGTGTTTGCTTTTGTGTTGGTGGTATCTGTATGTGTAGGGGCTTTGTGCTGGGAGAGAAGCTGAGCCCTGATTAGGGGGCGGGGCTTCACTGACTAGGGTTCCTATAAAGGGAGCAGCCAGTCAGGCAGCGACACAGACAGCTGCAGCGGTACAGGAGCTAGCAAACAGAGCTGTAAACAGGGGAGTTTGAGTGGGAGTTCCGTTGGAGGAGAAGGTATTTGTGTGTGTTTTTGGTTTTGTATTGGTAGTATCTGTATGTGTAGAGGCTTGGAGGGGCTTTGTGCTGGGAGCGAAGCTGAGCCCTGATTAGGGGGCGGGGCTTCACTGACTAGGGGTCCTATAAAGGGAGCAGCCAGTCAGGCAGGGGCACAGACAGCTGCCGCGGCACAGGAGCTAGCAAACAGAGCTGTAAACAGGTGAGTTTGAGAGGGAGTTCTGTTGGAGGAGAAGGTATTTGTGTGTTTGGTTTTGTATTGGTAGTGTCTGTATGAGTAGAGGCTTTGTGCTGGGAGAGAATCTGAGCCCTGATTAGGGGGCGGGGCTTCCCTGACTAGGGGTCCTATAAAGGTACCAACCACTCAGGCAGCGGCACAGACAGCTGCAGCGGCACTGGAGCTAGCAAATAGAGCTGTAAACAGGGGAGTTTGAGTGGGAGTTCTGTTTGAGGAGAAGGTATTTGTGTGTGTGTTTGGTTTTGTATTGGTGGTATCTGTATGTGTAGAGGCTTGGAGGGGCTTTGTGCTGGGAGAGAAGCTGAGCCCTGATTAGGGGGCGGGGCTTCACTGACGAGGGGTCCTATAAAGGGAGCAGCCAGTCAGGCAGCGACACAGACAGCTGCAGCCTTACAGGAGCTAGCAAACAGAGCTGTAAATAGGGGACTTTGAGTGGGAGTTCTGTTGGAGGAGAAGCTATTTGTGCGTGTTTGGTTTTGTATTGGTAGTATCTGTATGTGTAGAGGCTTGGAGGGGCTTTGTGCTGGGAGCGAAGCTGAGCCCTGATTAGGGGGCGGGGCTTCACTGACTAGGGGTCCTATAAAGGTAGCAGCCAGTCAGGCAGCGGCACAGGAGCTAGCAAACAGAGCTGTGAACAGGGGAGTCTGAGTGGGAGTTCTGTTGGAGGAGAAGGTATTTGTGTGTGTGTTTGGTTTTGTATTGGTGGTATCAGTATGTGTATTGGCTTTGTGCTGCGAGAGAAGCTGAGCCCTGATTAGGGGGCGGGGCTTCACTGACTAGGGGTCCTATAAAGGGAGCAGCCAGTCAGGCAGCTGCACAGACAGCTGCAGCGGTACAGGAGCTAGCAAACAGAGCTGTAAACAGGGGAGTTTGAGTGGGAGTTCTGTTGGAAAAGAAGGTATTTGTGTGTGTTTGGTTTTGTATTGGTAGTATCTGTATGTGTAGGGTCTTTGTGCTGGGAGAAAAGCTGAGCCCTGATTAGGGGGCGGGGCTTCACTGACTAGGGGTCCTATAAAGGTAGCAGCCAGTCAGGCAGCGACACAGACAGCTGCAGCGGTACAGGAGCTAGCAAACAGAGCTGTAAACAGGGGAGTTTGAGTGGGAGTTCTGTTGGAAGAGAAGGTATTTGTGTGTGTTTGGTTTTGTATTGTTAGTATCTGTATGTGTAGGGTCTTTGTGCTGGGAGAAAAGCTGAGCCCTGATTAGGGGGCGGGGCTTCACTGACAAGGGGTCCTATAAAGGTAGCAGCCAGTCAGGCAGCGGCACAGGAGCTAGCAAACAGAGCTGTAAACAGGGGAGTTTGAGTGGGAGTTCTGTTGGAGGAGAAGGTATTTGTGTGTGTGTTTGGTATTGTTTTGGTAGTATCTGTATGTGTAGAGGCTTGGAGGGGCTTTGTGCTGGGAGAGAAGCTGAGCCCTGATTAGGGGGCGGGGCTTCACTGACTAGGGTTCCTATAAAGGTAGCAGCCAGTCAGGCAGCGGCACAGGAGCTAGCAAACAGAGCTGTAAACAGGGGAGTTTGAGTGGGACTTCTGTTGGAAGAGAAGGTATTTGTGTGTGTGTGTTTGGTTTTGTATTGGTAGTATCTGTATGTGTAGGGGCTTTGTGCTGGGAGAAAAGCTGAGCCCTGATTAGGGAGCGGGGCTTCACTGACTAGGGGTCCTATAAAGGGAGCAGCCAGTCAGGCAGCTGCACAGACAGCTGCAGCGGTACAGGAGCTTACAAACAGAGCTTTAAACAGGGGAGTTTGAGTGGGAGTTCTGTTCGAGGAGAAGGTATTTGTGTGTGTTTGCTTTTGTGTTGGTGGTATCTGTATGTGTAGGGGCTTTGTGCTGGGAGAGAAGCTGAGCCCTGATTAGGGGGCGGGGCTTCACTGACTAGGGTTCCTATAAAGGGAGCAGCCAGTCAGGCAGCGACACAGACAGCTGCAGCGGTACAGGAGCTAGCAAACAGAGCTGTAAACAGGGGAGTTTGAGTGGGAGTTCTGTTGGAGGAGAAGGTATTTGTGTGTGTTTTTGGTTTTGTATTGGTAGTATCTGTATGTGTAGAGGCTTGGAGGGGCTTTGTGCTGGGAGCGAAGCTGAGCCCTGATTAGGGGGCGGGGCTTCACTGACTAGGGGTCCTATAAAGGGAGCAGCCAGTCTGGCAGCGGCACAGGAGCTAGCAAACAGAGCTGTAAACAGGGGAGTTTGAGTGGGAGTTCTGTTGGAAGAGAAGGTATTTGTGTGTGTTTGGTTTTGTATTGGTAGTATCTGTATGTGTAGGGTCTTTGTGCTGGGAGAAAAGCTGAGCCCTGATTAGGGGGCGGGGCTTCACTGACTAGGGGTCCTAGAAAGGTAGCAGCCAGTCAGGCAGCGGCACAGGAGCTAGCAAACAGAGCTGTAAACAGGGGAGTATGAGTGGGAGTTCTGTTGGAGGAGAAGGTGTTTGTGTGTGTTTGGTTTTGCATTGGTAGTATCTGTATGTGTAGAGGCTTTGTGCTGGGAGAGAAGCTGAGCCCTGAAAAGGGGGCGGGGCTTCACTGACTAGGCGTCCTATAAAGGTAGCAGCCAGTCAGGCAGCGGCACAGCAGCTAGCAAACAGTGCTGTAAACACGGGAGTTTGAGTGGGAGTTCTGTTGGAGGAGAAGGTATATGTGTGTGTTTGATTTCGTATTGGTAGTATCTGTATGTGTAGAGGCTTGGAGGGGCTTTGTGCTGGGAGAAAAGCTGAGCCCTGATTAGGGGGCGGGGCTTCGCTGACTAGGGGTCCTATGATTGTAGCAGCCAGTCAGGCAGCGTCACAGACAGCTGCAGGGGCACAGGAGCTAGCAAACAGAGCTGTAAACAGGGGAGTTTGAGTGGGAGTTCTGTTGGAGGAGAAGGCATTTGTGTGTGTGTTTGGTTTTGTATTGGTAATATCTGTATGTGTAGAGGCTTTGTGCTGGGAGAGAAGCTGAGACCTGAATAGGGGGCGGGGCTTCACTGACGAGGGGTCCTATAAAGGGAGCAGCCAGTCAGGCAGCGACACAGACATCTGCAGCGGTACAGGAGCTAGCAAACAGAGCTGTAAACAGGGGAGTTTGAGTGGGACTTCTGTTGGAGGAGAAGGTATTTGTGTGTGTGTTTGGTATTGTATTGGTAGTATCTGTATGTGTAGAGGCTTGGAGGGGCTTTGTGCTGGGAGCGAAGCTCAGCCCTGATTAGGGGGCGGGCTTCATTGACTAGGGTTCCTATAAAGGTAGCAGCCAGTCAGGCAGCGGCACAGGAGCTAGCAAACAGAGCTGTAAACAGGGGAGTCTGAGTGGGAGTTCTGTTGGAGGAGAAGGCATTTGTGTGTGTGTTTGGCTTTGTATTGGTAGTATCTGTATGTGTAGGGGCTTTGTGCTGGGAGAGAAGCTGAGCCCTGATTAGCGGCCGGGGCTTCCCTGACTAGGGGTCCTATAAAGGTACCAGCCAGTCAGGCAGCGGCACAGACAGCTGCAGCGGCACTGGAGCTAGCAAATAGAGCTGTAAACATGGGAGTTTGAGTGGGAGTTCTGTTGGAGGAGAAGGTATTTGTGTGTGTGTTTGGTATTGTATTTGTAGTATCTGTATGTGTAGAGGCTTGGAGGGGCTTTGTGCTGGGAGCGAAGCTGAGCCCTGATTAGGGGGCGGGGCTTCACTGACTATGGGTCCTATAAAGGGAGCAGCCAGTCAGGCAGCGACACAGAGAGCTGCAGCGGCTCTGGAGCTAGCAAACAGAGCTGTAAACGGGAGTTTGAGTGGGAGTTCTGTTGGATGAGAAGGTATTTGTGTGTGTTTGGTTTTGTATTGGTGGTATCTGTATGTGTAGGGGCTTTGTGCTGGGAGAGAAGCTGAGCCCTGATTAGGGGGCGGGGCTTCACTGACTAGGGGTTCTATAAAGGCAGCAGCCAGTCAGGCAGCGGCACAGACAGCTGCAGTGGCACAGGAGCTAGCAAACAGAGCTGTAAACAGGGGAGTTTGAGTGGGTGTTCTGTTGGAGGAGAAGGTATTTGTGTGTGTTTGGTTTTGTATTGGTAGTATCTGTATGTGTAGGGGCTTTGTGCTGGGAGAGAAGCTGAGCCCTGATTAGGGGGCGGGGCTTCACTTACTAGGGGTCCTATAAAGGGAGCAGCCAGTCAGGCAGCTGCACAGACAGCTGCAGCGGTACAGGAGCTAGCAAACAGAGCTGTAAACAGGGGAGTTTGAGTGGGAGTTCTGTTGGAGGAGAAGGTATTTGTGTGTGTTTGGTTTTGTGTTGGTGGTATCTGTATGTGTAGGGGCTTTGTGCTGGGAGAGAAGCTGAGCCCTGATAAGGGGGCGGGGCTTTCTGACTAGGGGTCCTATAAAGGTTGCAGCCAGTCAGGCAGCGGCACAGGAGCTAGCAAACAGAGCTGTAAACAGGGGACTTTGAGTGGGAGTTCTGTTGGAAGAGAAGGTATTTGTGTGTGTTTGGTTTTGTTTTGGTAGTATCTGTATGTGTAGGGGCTTTTTGCTGGGAGAGAAGCTGAGCCCCGATTAGGGTGCGGGGCTTCACTCACCAGGGGTCCTATTAAGGGAGCAGCCAGTCAGGCAGCTGCACAGACAGCTGCAGTGGCACAGGAGCTTGCAAACTGAGCTGTAAACAGGGGAGTTTGAGTGGGAGTTCTGTTGGAGAAGAACGTATTTGTGTTTGTTTGGTTTTGTATTGGTAGTATCTGTATGTGTAGAGGCTTGGAGGGGCTTTGTGCTGGGAGAGAAGCTGAGCCCTGATTAGGGGGCGGGGCTTCACTGACTAGGGTTCCTATAAAGGGAGCAGCCAGTCAGGCAGCTGCACAGACAGCTGCAGCGGTACAGGAGCTAGCAAACAGAGCTGTAAACAGGGGAGTTTGAGTGGGAGTTCTGTTCGAGGAGAAGGTATTTGTGTGTGTTTGGTTTTGTGTTGGTGGTATCTGTATGTGTAGGGGCTTTGTGCTGGGAGAGAAGCTGAGCCCTGATTAGGGGGCGGGGCTTCCCTGACTAGGGGTCCTATAAAGGGAGCAGCCAGTCAGGCAGCGACACAGACAGCTGCAGCGGTACAGGAGCTAGCAAACAGAGCTGTAAACAGGGGAGTTTGAGTGGGATTTCTGTTGGAGGAGAACGTATTTGTGTGTGTGTTTGGTTTTGTATTGGTAGTATCTGTATGTGTAGAGGCTTGGAGGGGCTCTGTGCTGGGAGGGAAGCTGAGCCCTGATTAGCGGGCGGGGCTTCACTGACTAGGGGTCCTATAAAGTTAGCAGCCAGTCAGGCAGCGGCATAGGAGCTAGCAAACAGAGCTGTAAACAGGGGAGTATGAGTGGGAGTTCTGTTGGAAGAGAAGGTATTTGTGTGTGTGTTCGGTTTTGTATTGGTAGTATCTGTATGTGTAGGGTCTTTGTGCTGGGGGAAAAGCTGAGCCCTGATTAGGGGGCGGGGCTTCACTGACTAGGGGTCCTAGAAAGGTAGCAGCAGTCAGGCAGCGGTACAGGAGCTAGCAAACAGAGCTGTAAACAGGGGAGTATGAGTGGGAGTTCTGTTGGAGGAGAAGGTGTTTGTGTGTGTGTGGTTTTGTATTGGTAGTGTCTGTATGTGTAGAGGCTTTGTGCTGGGAGAAAAGCTGAGCCCTGACTAGGGGGCGGGGCTTCCCTGACTAGGGGTCCTATAAAGGTTACAGCCAGTCAGGCAGCGGCACAGGAGCTAGCAAACAGAGCTGTAAACAGGGTAGTTTGAGTGGGAGTTCTGTTGGAGGAGAAGGTATTTGTGTGTGTTTGGTTTTGTGTTGGTGGTATCTGTATGTGTAGGGGCTTTGTGCTGAGAGAGAAGCTGAAAACTGATTAGGGGGCGGGGCTTCACTAACTAGGGGTCCTATTAAGGCAGCAGCCAGTCAGGCAGCGGCACAGACAGCTGCAGTGGCACAGGAGCTAGCAAAGAGAGCTGTAAACAGGGGAGTTTGAGTGGGAGTTCTGTTGGAGGAGAAGGTATTTGTGTGTGTTTGGTTTTGTATTGTTGGAATCTGTATGTGTAGAGGCTTGGAGGGGCTTTGTGCTGGGAGCGAAGCTGAGCCCTGATTAGGGGGCGGGGCTTCACTGACGAGGGTTCCTATAAAGGGAGCAGCCAGTCAGGCAGCGACACAGACAGCTGCAGCGGTACAGGAGCTAGGAAACAGAGCTGTAAACACGGGAGTTTGAATGGGAGTTCTGTTGGAGGAGAAGGTATATGTGTGTGTTCGGTTTCGTATTGGTAGTATCTGTATGTGTAGAGGCTTGGAGGGGCTTTGTGCTGGGAGCGAAGCTGAGCCTGATTAGGGGGCGGGGCTTCACTGACTAGGGGTCCTATAAAGGCAGCAGCCAGTCAGGCAGCGGCACAGACAGCTGCAGTGGCACAGGAGCTAGCAAAGAGAGCTGTAAACAGGGGAGTTTGAGTGGGAGTTCTGTTTGAGGAGAAGGCATTTGTGTGTGTGTTTGGTTTTGTATTGGTGGTATCTGTATGTGTAGAGGCTTTGTGCAGGGAGAGAAGCTGAGCCCTGATTAGGGGGCGGGGCTTCCCTGACTAGGGGTCCTAGAAAGGTAGCAGCCAGTCAGGCAGCGGCACAGGAGCTAGCAAACAGAGCTGTAAACAGGGGAGTTTGAGTGGGAGTTCTGTTGGAAGAGAAGGTGTTTGTGTGTGTTTGGTTTTGTTTTGGTAGTATCTGTATGTGTAGGGGCTTTTTTCTGGGAGAGAAGCTGAGCCCTGATTAGGGTGCGGGGCTTCACTGACCAGGGGTCCTATAAAGGTAGCAGCCAGTCAGGCAGCGGCACAGACAGCTGCAGTGGCACAGGAGCTTGCAAACTGAGCTGTAAACAGGGGAGTTTGAGTGGGAGTTCTGTTGGAGGAGAAGGTATTTGTGTTTGTTTGGTTTTGTATTGGTAGCATTTGTATGTGTAGAGGCTTGGAGGGGCTTTGTGCTGGGAAAGAACCTGAGCCCTGATTAGGGGGCGGGGCTTCCCTGACTAGGGGTCCTAGAAAGGTAGCAGCCAGTCAGGCAGCGGCACAGGAGCTAGCAAACAGAGCTGTAAACAGGGGAGTCTGAGTGGGAGTTCTGTTGGAGGAGAAGGTATTTGTGTGTGTGTTTGGTTTTGTATTGGTGGTATCTGTATGTGTAGGGGCTTTGTGCTGGGAGAGAAGCTGAGCCCTGATTAGGGGGCGGGGCTTCACTTACTAGGGGTCCTATAAAGGGAGCAGCCAGTCAGGCAGCTGCACAGACAGCTGCAGCGGTACAGGAGCTAGCAAACAGAGCTGTAAACAGGGGAGTTTGAG
Source organism: Lepidochelys kempii (assembly GCF_965140265.1). Taxonomy (NCBI): domain Eukaryota; kingdom Metazoa; phylum Chordata; order Testudines; family Cheloniidae; genus Lepidochelys; species Lepidochelys kempii. The sequence continues at coordinate 1,937,388 of NC_133282.1, forward strand.
TGGGAGTTCTGTTGGAGGAGAAGGTATTTGTGTGTGTTTGGTTTTGTGTTGGTGGTATCTGTATGTGTAGGGGCTTTGTGCTGGGAGAGAAGCTGAGCCCTGATAAGGGGGCGGGGCTTTCTGACTAGGGGTCCTATAAAGGTTGCAGCCAGTCAGGAAGCGGCACAGGAGCTAGCAAACAGAGCTGTAAACAGGGGAGTTTGAGTGGGAGTTCTGTTGGAGGAGAAGTTATTTGTGCGTGTTTGGTTTTGTATTGGTGGTATCTGTATGTGTATAGGCTTGGAGGGGCTTTGTGCTGGGAGAGAAGCTGAGCCCTGATTAGGGGGCGGGGCTACACTGACTAGGGGTCCTATAAAGGGAGCAGCCAGTCAGGCGGCCGCACGGACAGCTGCAGCGGCACAGGAGCTAGCAAACAGAGCTGTAAACAGGGGAGTTTGAGTGGGAGTTCCGTTGGAAGAGAAGGTATTTGTGTGTGTTTGGTTTTGTATTGGTAGTATCTGTATGTGTAGAGGCTTGGAGGGGCTTTGTGCTGGGAGCGAAGCTGAGCCCTGATTAGGGGGCGGGGCTTCACTGACTAGGGGTCCTATAAAGGGAGCAGCCAGTCAGGCAGGGGCACAGACAGCTGCCGCGGCACAGGAGCTAGCAAACAGAGCTGTAAACAGGTGAGTTTGAGAGGGAGTTCTGTTGGAGGAGAAGGTATTTGTGTGTTTGGTTTTGTATTGGTAGTGTCTGTATGAGTAGAGGCTTTGTGCTGGGAGAGAATCTGAGCCCTGATTAGGGGGCGGGGCTTCCCTGACTAGGGGTCCTATAAAGGTACCAACCACTCAGGCAGCGGCACAGACAGCTGCAGCGGCACTGGAGCTAGCAAATAGAGCTGTAAACAGGGGAGTTTGAGTGGGAGTTCTGTTTGAGGAGAAGGTATTTGTGTGTGTGTTTGGTTTTGTATTGGTGGTATCTGTATGTGTAGAGGCTTGGAGGGGCTTTGTGCTGGGAGAGAAGCTGAGCCCTGATTAGGGGGCGGGGCTTCACTGACGAGGGGTCCTATAAAGGGAGCAGCCAGTCAGGCAGCGACACAGACAGCTGCAGCCTTACAGGAGCTAGCAAACAGAGCTGTAAATAGGGGACTTTGAGTGGGAGTTCTGTTGGAGGAGAAGCTATTTGTGCGTGTTTGGTTTTGTATTGGTAGTATCTGTATGTGTAGAGGCTTGGAGGGGCTTTGTGCTGGGAGCGAAGCTGAGCCCTGATTAGGGGGCGGGGCTTCACTGACTAGGGGTCCTATAAAGGTAGCAGCCAGTCAGGCAGCGGCACAGGAGCTAGCAAACAGAGCTGTGAACAGGGGAGTCTGAGTGGGAGTTCTGTTGGAGGAGAAGGTATTTGTGTGTGTGTTTGGTTTTGTATTGGTGGTATCAGTATGTGTATTGGCTTTGTGCTGCGAGAGAAGCTGAGCCCTGATTAGGGGGCGGGGCTTCACTGACTAGGGGTCCTATAAAGGGAGCAGCCAGTCAGGCAGCTGCACAGACAGCTGCAGCGGTACAGGAGCTAGCAAACAGAGCTGTAAACAGGGGAGTTTGAGTGGGAGTTCTGTTGGAAAAGAAGGTATTTGTGTGTGTTTGGTTTTGTATTGGTAGTATCTGTATGTGTAGGGTCTTTGTGCTGGGAGAAAAGCTGAGCCCTGATTAGGGGGCGGGGCTTCACTGACTAGGGGTCCTATAAAGGTAGCAGCCAGTCAGGCAGCGACACAGACAGCTGCAGCGGTACAGGAGCTAGCAAACAGAGCTGTAAACAGGGGAGTTTGAGTGGGAGTTCTGTTGGAAGAGAAGGTATTTGTGTGTGTTTGGTTTTGTATTGTTAGTATCTGTATGTGTAGGGTCTTTGTGCTGGGAGAAAAGCTGAGCCCTGATTAGGGGGCGGGGCTTCACTGACAAGGGGTCCTATAAAGGTAGCAGCCAGTCAGGCAGCGGCACAGGAGCTAGCAAACAGAGCTGTAAACAGGGGAGTTTGAGTGGGAGTTCTGTTGGAGGAGAAGGTATTTGTGTGTGTGTTTGGTATTGTTTTGGTAGTATCTGTATGTGTAGAGGCTTGGAGGGGCTTTGTGCTGGGAGAGAAGCTGAGCCCTGATTAGGGGGCGGGGCTTCACTGACTAGGGTTCCTATAAAGGTAGCAGCCAGTCAGGCAGCGGCACAGGAGCTAGCAAACAGAGCTGTAAACAGGGGAGTTTGAGTGGGACTTCTGTTGGAAGAGAAGGTATTTGTGTGTGTGTGTTTGGTTTTGTATTGGTAGTATCTGTATGTGTAGGGGCTTTGTGCTGGGAGAAAAGCTGAGCCCTGATTAGGGAGCGGGGCTTCACTGACTAGGGGTCCTATAAAGGGAGCAGCCAGTCAGGCAGCTGCACAGACAGCTGCAGCGGTACAGGAGCTTACAAACAGAGCTTTAAACAGGGGAGTTTGAGTGGGAGTTCTGTTCGAGGAGAAGGTATTTGTGTGTGTTTGCTTTTGTGTTGGTGGTATCTGTATGTGTAGGGGCTTTGTGCTGGGAGAGAAGCTGAGCCCTGATTAGGGGGCGGGGCTTCACTGACTAGGGTTCCTATAAAGGGAGCAGCCAGTCAGGCAGCGACACAGACAGCTGCAGCGGTACAGGAGCTAGCAAACAGAGCTGTAAACAGGGGAGTTTGAGTGGGAGTTCTGTTGGAGGAGAAGGTATTTGTGTGTGTTTTTGGTTTTGTATTGGTAGTATCTGTATGTGTAGAGGCTTGGAGGGGCTTTGTGCTGGGAGCGAAGCTGAGCCCTGATTAGGGGGCGGGGCTTCACTGACTAGGGGTCCTATAAAGGGAGCAGCCAGTCAGGCAGGGGCACAGACAGCTGCCGCGGCACAGGAGCTAGCAAACAGAGCTGTAAACAGGTGAGTTTGAGAGGGAGTTCTGTTGGAGGAGAAGGTATTTGTGTGTTTGGTTTTGTATTGGTAGTGTCTGTATGAGTAGAGGCTTTGTGCTGGGAGAGAATCTGAGCCCTGATTAGGGGGCGGGGCTTCCCTGACTAGGGGTCCTATAAAGGTACCAACCACTCAGGCAGCGGCACAGACAGCTGCAGCGGCACTGGAGCTAGCAAATAGAGCTGTAAACAGGGGAGTTTGAGTGGGAGTTCTGTTTGAGGAGAAGGTATTTGTGTGTGTGTTTGGTTTTGTATTGGTGGTATCTGTATGTGTAGAGGCTTGGAGGGGCTTTGTGCTGGGAGAGAAGCTGAGCCCTGATTAGGGGGCGGGGCTTCACTGACGAGGGGTCCTATAAAGGGAGCAGCCAGTCAGGCAGCGACACAGACAGCTGCAGCCTTACAGGAGCTAGCAAACAGAGCTGTAAATAGGGGACTTTGAGTGGGAGTTCTGTTGGAGGAGAAGCTATTTGTGCGTGTTTGGTTTTGTATTGGTAGTATCTGTATGTGTAGAGGCTTGGAGGGGCTTTGTGCTGGGAGCGAAGCTGAGCCCTGATTAGGGGGCGGGGCTTCACTGACTAGGGGTCCTATAAAGGTAGCAGCCAGTCAGGCAGCGGCACAGGAGCTAGCAAACAGAGCTGTGAACAGGGGAGTCTGAGTGGGAGTTCTGTTGGAGGAGAAGGTATTTGTGTGTGTGTTTGGTTTTGTATTGGTGGTATCAGTATGTGTATTGGCTTTGTGCTGCGAGAGAAGCTGAGCCCTGATTAGGGGGCGGGGCTTCACTGACTAGGGGTCCTATAAAGGGAGCAGCCAGTCAGGCAGCTGCACAGACAGCTGCAGCGGTACAGGAGCTAGCAAACAGAGCTGTAAACAGGGGAGTTTGAGTGGGAGTTCTGTTGGAAAAGAAGGTATTTGTGTGTGTTTGGTTTTGTATTGGTAGTATCTGTATGTGTAGGGTCTTTGTGCTGGGAGAAAAGCTGAGCCCTGATTAGGGGGCGGGGCTTCACTGACTAGGGGTCCTATAAAGGTAGCAGCCAGTCAGGCAGCGACACAGACAGCTGCAGCGGTACAGGAGCTAGCAAACAGAGCTGTAAACAGGGGAGTTTGAGTGGGAGTTCTGTTGGAAGAGAAGGTATTTGTGTGTGTTTGGTTTTGTATTGTTAGTATCTGTATGTGTAGGGTCTTTGTGCTGGGAGAAAAGCTGAGCCCTGATTAGGGGGCGGGGCTTCACTGACAAGGGGTCCTATAAAGGTAGCAGCCAGTCAGGCAGCGGCACAGGAGCTAGCAAACAGAGCTGTAAACAGGGGAGTTTGAGTGGGAGTTCTGTTGGAGGAGAAGGTATTTGTGTGTGTGTTTGGTATTGTTTTGGTAGTATCTGTATGTGTAGAGGCTTGGAGGGGCTTTGTGCTGGGAGAGAAGCTGAGCCCTGATTAGGGGGCGGGGCTTCACTGACTAGGGTTCCTATAAAGGTAGCAGCCAGTCAGGCAGCGGCACAGGAGCTAGCAAACAGAGCTGTAAACAGGGGAGTTTGAGTGGGACTTCTGTTGGAAGAGAAGGTATTTGTGTGTGTGTGTTTGGTTTTGTATTGGTAGTATCTGTATGTGTAGGGGCTTTGTGCTGGGAGAAAAGCTGAGCCCTGATTAGGGAGCGGGGCTTCACTGACTAGGGGTCCTATAAAGGGAGCAGCCAGTCAGGCAGCTGCACAGACAGCTGCAGCGGTACAGGAGCTTACAAACAGAGCTTTAAACAGGGGAGTTTGAGTGGGAGTTCTGTTCGAGGAGAAGGTATTTGTGTGTGTTTGCTTTTGTGTTGGTGGTATCTGTATGTGTAGGGGCTTTGTGCTGGGAGAGAAGCTGAGCCCTGATTAGGGGGCGGGGCTTCACTGACTAGGGTTCCTATAAAGGGAGCAGCCAGTCAGGCAGCGACACAGACAGCTGCAGCGGTACAGGAGCTAGCAAACAGAGCTGTAAACAGGGGAGTTTGAGTGGGAGTTCTGTTGGAGGAGAAGGTATTTGTGTGTGTTTTTGGTTTTGTATTGGTAGTATCTGTATGTGTAGAGGCTTGGAGGGGCTTTGTGCTGGGAGCGAAGCTGAGCCCTGATTAGGGGGCGGGGCTTCACTGACTAGGGGTCCTATAAAGGTAGCAGCCAGTCTGGCAGCGGCACAGGAGCTAGCAAACAGAGCTGTAAACAGGGGAGTTTGAGTGGGAGTTCTGTTGGAAGAGAAGGTATTTGTGTGTGTTTGGTTTTGTATTGGTAGTATCTGTATGTGTAGGGTCTTTGTGCTGGGAGAAAAGCTGAGCCCTGATTAGGGGGCGGGGCTTCACTGACTAGGGGTCCTAGAAAGGTAGCAGCCAGTCAGGCAGCGGCACAGGAGCTAGCAAACAGAGCTGTAAACAGGGGAGTATGAGTGGGAGTTCTGTTGGAGGAGAAGGTGTTTGTGTGTGTTTGGTTTTGCATTGGTAGTATCTGTATGTGTAGAGGCTTTGTGCTGGGAGAGAAGCTGAGCCCTGAAAAGGGGGCGGGGCTTCACTGACTAGGCGTCCTATAAAGGTAGCAGCCAGTCAGGCAGCGGCACAGCAGCTAGCAAACAGTGCTGTAAACACGGGAGTTTGAGTGGGAGTTCTGTTGGAGGAGAAGGTATATGTGTGTGTTTGATTTCGTATTGGTAGTATCTGTATGTGTAGAGGCTTGGAGGGGCTTTGTGCTGGGAGAAAAGCTGAGCCCTGATTAGGGGGCGGGGCTTCGCTGACTAGGGGTCCTATGATTGTAGCAGCCAGTCAGGCAGCGTCACAGACAGCTGCAGGGGCACAGGAGCTAGCAAACAGAGCTGTAAACAGGGGAGTTTGAGTGGGAGTTCTGTTGGAGGAGAAGGCATTTGTGTGTGTGTTTGGTTTTGTATTGGTAATATCTGTATGTGTAGAGGCTTTGTGCTGGGAGAGAAGCTGAGACCTGAATAGGGGGCGGGGCTTCACTGACGAGGGGTCCTATAAAGGGAGCAGCCAGTCAGGCAGCGACACAGACATCTGCAGCGGTACAGGAGCTAGCAAACAGAGCTGTAAACAGGGGAGTTTGAGTGGGACTTCTGTTGGAGGAGAAGGTATTTGTGTGTGTGTTTGGTATTGTATTGGTAGTATCTGTATGTGTAGAGGCTTGGAGGGGCTTTGTGCTGGGAGCGAAGCTCAGCCCTGATTAGGGGGCGGGCTTCATTGACTAGGGTTCCTATAAAGGTAGCAGCCAGTCAGGCAGCGGCACAGGAGCTAGCAAACAGAGCTGTAAACAGGGGAGTCTGAGTGGGAGTTCTGTTGGAGGAGAAGGCATTTGTGTGTGTGTTTGGCTTTGTATTGGTAGTATCTGTATGTGTAGGGGCTTTGTGCTGGGAGAGAAGCTGAGCCCTGATTAGCGGCCGGGGCTTCCCTGACTAGGGGTCCTATAAAGGTACCAGCCAGTCAGGCAGCGGCACAGACAGCTGCAGCGGCACTGGAGCTAGCAAATAGAGCTGTAAACATGGGAGTTTGAGTGGGAGTTCTGTTGGAGGAGAAGGTATTTGTGTGTGTGTTTGGTATTGTATTTGTAGTATCTGTATGTGTAGAGGCTTGGAGGGGCTTTGTGCTGGGAGCGAAGCTGAGCCCTGATTAGGGGGCGGGGCTTCACTGACTATGGGTCCTATAAAGGGAGCAGCCAGTCAGGCAGCGACACAGAGAGCTGCAGCGGCTCTGGAGCTAGCAAACAGAGCTGTAAACGGGAGTTTGAGTGGGAGTTCTGTTGGATGAGAAGGTATTTGTGTGTGTTTGGTTTTGTATTGGTGGTATCTGTATGTGTAGGGGCTTTGTGCTGGGAGAGAAGCTGAGCCCTGATTAGGGGGCGGGGCTTCACTGACTAGGGGTTCTATAAAGGCAGCAGCCAGTCAGGCAGCGGCACAGACAGCTGCAGTGGCACAGGAGCTAGCAAACAGAGCTGTAAACAGGGGAGTTTGAGTGGGTGTTCTGTTGGAGGAGAAGGTATTTGTGTGTGTTTGGTTTTGTATTGGTAGTATCTGTATGTGTAGGGGCTTTGTGCTGGGAGAGAAGCTGAGCCCTGATTAGGGGGCGGGGCTTCACTTACTAGGGGTCCTATAAAGGGAGCAGCCAGTCAGGCAGCTGCACAGACAGCTGCAGCGGTACAGGAGCTAGCAAACAGAGCTGTAAACAGGGGAGTTTGAGTGGGAGTTCTGTTGGAGGAGAAGGTATTTGTGTGTGTTTGGTTTTGTGTTGGTGGTATCTGTATGTGTAGGGGCTTTGTGCTGGGAGAGAAGCTGAGCCCTGATAAGGGGGCGGGGCTTTCTGACTAGGGGTCCTATAAAGGTTGCAGCCAGTCAGGCAGCGGCACAGGAGCTAGCAAACAGAGCTGTAAACAGGGGACTTTGAGTGGGAGTTCTGTTGGAAGAGAAGGTATTTGTGTGTGTTTGGTTTTGTTTTGGTAGTATCTGTATGTGTAGGGGCTTTTTGCTGGGAGAGAAGCTGAGCCCCGATTAGGGTGCGGGGCTTCACTCACCAGGGGTCCTATTAAGGGAGCAGCCAGTCAGGCAGCTGCACAGACAGCTGCAGCGGCACAGGAGCTAGCAAACAGAGCTGTAAACAGGGGAGTTTGAGTGGGAGTTCTGTTGGAGGAGAAGTTATTTGTGCGTGTTTGGTTTTGTATTGGTGGTATCTGTATGTGTATAGGCTTGGAGGGGCTTTGTGCTGGGAGAGAAGCTGAGCCCTGATTAGGGGGCGGGGCTTCGCTGACTATGGGTCCTATGATTGTAGCAGCCAGTCAGGCAGCGTCACAGACAGCTGCGGGGGCACAGGAGCTAGCAAACAGTGCTGTAAACAGGGGAGTTTGAGTAGGAGTTCTGTTGGAGGAGAAGGTATTTGTGTGTGTGTTTGGTTTTGTATTGGTGGTATCTGTATGTGCAGAGGCTTGGAGGGGCTTTGTGCTGGGAGAGAAGCTCAGCCCTGATTAGGGGGCGGGGCTACACTGACTAGGGGTCCTAAAAAGGGAGCAGCCAGTCAGGCGGCCGCACGGACAGCTGCAGCGGCACAGGAGCTAGCAAACAGAGCTGTAAACAGGGGAGTTTGAGTGGGAGTTCTGTTGGAAGAGAAGGTATTTGTGTGTGTTTGGTTTTGTATTGGTAGTATCTGTATGTGTAGAGGCTTGGAGGGGCTTTGTGCTGGGAGCGAAGCTGAGCCCTGATTAGGGGGCGGGGCTTCACTGACTAGGGGTCCTATAAAGGGAGCAGCCAGTCAGGCAGGGGCACAGACAGCTGCAGCGGCACAGGAGCTAGCAAACAGAGCTGTAAACAGGTGAGTTTGAGAGGGAGTTCTGTTGGAGGAGAAGGTATTTGTGTGTTTGGTTTTGTATTGGTAGTGTCTGTATGAGTAGAGGCTTTGTGCTGGGAGAGAATCTGAGCCCTGATTAGGGGGCGGGGCTTCCCTGACTAGGGGTCCTATAAAGGTACCAACCACTCAGGCAGCGGCACAGACAGCTGCAGCGGCACTGGAGCTAGCAAATAGAGCTGTAAACAGAGGAGTTTGAGTGGGAGTTCTGTTTGAGGAGAAGGTATTTGTGTGTGTGTTTGGTTTTGTATTGGTGGTATCTGTATGTGTAGAGGCTTGGAGGGGCTTTGTGCTGGGAGAGAAGCTGAGCCCTGATTAGGGGGCGGGGCTTCACTGACGAGGGGTCCTATAAAGGGAGCAGCCAGTCAGGCAGCGACACAGACAGCTGCAGCGGTACAGGAGCTAGCAAACAGAGCTGTAAATAGGGGACTTTGAGTGGGAGTTCTGTTGGAGGAGAAGCTATTTGTGCGTGTTTGGTTTTGTATTGGTAGTATCTGTATGTGTAGAGGCTTGGAGGGGCTTTGTGCTGGGAGCGAAGCTGAGCCCTGATTAGGGGGCGGGGCTTCACTGACTAGGGGTCCTATAAAGGTAGCAGCCAGTCAGGCAGCGGCACAGGAGCTAGCAAACAGAGCTGTGAACAGTGGAGTCTGAGTGGGAGTTCTGTTGGAAAAGAAGGTATTTGTGTGTGTTTGGTTTTGTATTGGTAGTATCTGTATGTGTAGGGTCTTTGTGCTGGGAGAAAAGCTGAGCCCTGATTAGGGGGCGGGGCTTCACTGACTAGGGGTCCTATAAAGGTAGCAGCCAGTCAGGCAGCGACACAGACAGCTGCAGCGGAACAGGAGCTAGCAAACAGAGCTGTAAACAGGGGAGTTTGAGTGGGAGTTCTGTTGGAAGAGAAGGTATTTGTGTGTGTTTGGTTTTGTATTGTTAGTATCTGTATGTGTAGGGTCTTTGTGCTGGGAGAAAAGCTGAGCCCTGATTAGGGGGCGGGGCTTCACTGACAAGGGGTCCTATAAAGGTAGCAGCCAGTCAGGCAGCGGCACAGGAGCTAGCAAACAGAGCTGTAAACAGGGGAGTTTGAGTGGGACTTCTGTTGGAGGAGAAGGTATTTGTGTGTGTGTTTGGTATTGTATTGGTAGTATCTGTATGTGTAGAGGCTTGGAGGGGCTTTGTGCTGGGAGCGAAGCTGAGCCCTGATTAGGGGGCGGGTATTCATTGACTAGGGGTCCTATAAAGGGAGCAGCCAGTCAGGCAGGGGCACAGACAGCTGCAGCGGAACAGGAGCTACGAAACAGAGCTGTAAATAGGGGACTTTGAGTGGGAGTTCTGTTGGAGGAGAAGCTATTTGTGCGTGTTTGGTTTTGTATTGGTAGTATCTGTATGTGTAGAGGCTTGGAGGGGCTTTGTGCTGGGAGCGAAGCTGAGCCCTGATTAGGGGGCGGGGCTTCACTGACTAGGGGTCCTATAAAGGGAGCAGCCAGTCAGGCAGCTGCACAGACAGCTGCAGCGGTACAGGAGCTAGCAAACAGAGCTGTAAACAGGGGAGTTTGAGTGGGAGTTCTGTTGGAAAAGAAGGTATTTGTGTGTGTTTGGTTTTGTATTGGTA